>NW_020954586.1:295177-365207 GCF_900497805.2 Vombatus ursinus | reverse complement strand
TATCTATCTATCTATCTATCTATCTATCTATCTATCTATCTATCTATATCTTCTCTGATTTCTGTTGACTACCTATTTGGATAAATGGTTTTCTTTTCTATTTGCTATATGTGTTCATCATGGAACTAATATTTGGTGGGAAGGGAGTCAAGCTTTGGATGCAAAGTTTGGGTGCTCTCTCCCTGCCCTGCTCTTAAGAGACAGTGATCAGAAGCTAGCTGGAACCTGAAAACCACATTTTCTAGATTGATAATATTTAAGAAAGCCAATCAATATAATTCTAGGCCTGGTATTCCTTCTGTCTGAGGAGAGCAGAGTGGCCAGGCAGCTGACCTTAACCTCCTGCTTTCTCTCTTGGCAGGAAATCAAGTGTCCCTTGGAGGAGGGTGAGGTAAGAAGAGGCTAGAGATGTCTATTCTGCCTCTCTTTGATCCATACAATGAGAGCCCCAGGCTACATGTGGTGAACAGCCCAGCCTTGTAATGAAAATGGTCAGGATGTTTGATAATGAAAGGGTGGGAGTAATAGCAAAAAGTAGGTTTAGGCAAAGGTATTTGATTTTTTTTAAGATAAAAGAGACATAAATTCTCACCCAAGTTAATACTTTCTGTATTGTAAACAAACACAGAGTGATGTTACATTCTCTAAAAGCAGAATGTTGTAATGGAAAAAGGGCCAGATTTGGACAGAGAAGAGACCTCAGTTCCAACCCCACATCTGTGCCTTGTTAACTGGGTTACCCTGGGGCTGGTGAATTCGCCTCTCTGAGCTTATTTCCTTATCTATAATGTGAATGTTAGGAGTCACAGTTACCAATCTCACAGGATTGCTGAGGAAATCCATGTGATGGTGCTAAAGCAATGTCACCAGCCAAAACTCACAGTCGTTTTCTCCATTCTCTCTCTCACTCTCTCTCTCTCTCTCACTCTCTCTCTCTCTCTCCTCTCTGTTTCTCTGTATTTCACTCTGTCTCTATTGTATCTCTCTCTTTCTCTCTCTCTCTCTCTTTCTCTCTCTCTCTGTCTCTCTGTCTCTCTCTGTCTCTCTCTCTTTCTCTCCTCTCTATTTCTCTGTATTTCACTCTGTCTCTATTTATCTCTCTCTTTCTCTCCGTCTCTCTCTATCTCCATCTCTTTCAATTTAGAATAAGTGTGAAGAATGCAGGCTACAAAAATCCCCTGCTGCCAGATACTTAGCTGAGTAGCCAGGCCAGGTCCTTGCTCTTCCCTAGGCCCACTGGAAGGTGACAAATATGTAGGTGCTTCATGCTCCCCTGGCACCCACTTGGGAACTCTCTCTGACATTCTCCCAGGCTGTAGTCTCATTCAGTCTGCGTGTATCATTTTTCTTTCAAGAATGCTTAGCACTCTTGGTATTCCTGCAGGTAGTCACCACTATATATTTATGGCAGGATTGCTTGGAAAACAAATCTCCCTTTCAAAAAATGTGTCTTTTTAGTCTTTGCCCTCTCTGATTGCTCATTGCAATGTGGAGGTAACCTGTTGCACTCTGAGGCCAGAGGGTAACTATTACAGGTCTTCCTAACCTCCTCTGCTGGAAAGGTTCTGAGTCTTGCTCAGCAGCAGACAGTATTTCCATCTTTTAACAGCCAGCCTGGCTAAGGATAGAGATCTTCATTTCTGGATAGTTGGCTACCACGTGATGAATTTCAGGGACCCTCAGCAGCTAAGCTAAGTCCTACTAAGGCAGGGACAGAGGATCTTTTGTCCAGGTGGGAGGGGAGCAAATAAAATCTCAGATCTTATGAAATATTAAAATAGAAATAGATGTTTCTTCTTAGATTGTTGTTGTTCAATTGTTTTGGTTTTGTCTGACTCTTCATGACCCCAATTGAGGTTTTCATGGCAGAGACACTGGAGTGGTTTGCCATTTCCTTCTCCAGCTCATTTTACAGATAAGGAAACTGAGGCAAAGAGGGTTAAGTGACTTGCCCAGTGTCACACAGCTAAGAAGTGTCTGAGGTTGGATTTGAACTCAGGTCTGGTACTCTATCTATTGTGTCACTTACCTGCCCTTTCTTCTTAGAAACACTGAGCCAAAATAGTTGTACATTATTCCATCTGCTTGCTAATTCATGGCTTCATGGATTCATTATTTGGTCTATGTCAAGTTGAGTGAAGTGAAAAATCCTTTTTTAAGCATTTACTGTGCATGTGCTATCATTGTAATAAATGTTGGAGATAGAAAGCATAACAAGGCTTTCATCCAAGCCTGAGGTCCTTTGCTTACTGCTGTCTATACAGAAAAGACTGTGAACAAGTTAAAGGAAAGAATAAAAATGAAATGTGGCATGTAATTAAAACAATCTAATATGACCTATTTAATCAAACTGAAAAACGAGAAGCTAAGTTGTGAATGATCATTGTTTCCCACAGAAGTTTAGCAGATGTAAATCAGTCACTACAACAAGGAGGCCCCAAGAGCCTCAAAACTTCCATAGTTGGTGAAGACTTCACCATATCCTTGCCAAGAAGAAAGAGATGACTGCCAAGGAGAACAACAGATGAGAACAGAACTCATTTGTAAAATCTTGCAGAAGAGGATTACGAGAGATTATAAGGATGATCATCTTGTAAAACAATGAAAAGCTATGAAAGGAAAATCTAGGTTACTGAAAACTCAACAAGAAATCCAAATAAAAAGAAATCATAGAAATGGGAAAAGGATCCACACATACAAAAATATTTATAGCAGCTCTTTCTGTGGTGGCCAAGAATTGGAAATTAAGGGAATGCTCATCAGTTGGGGAATGGCTGAACAAGTTGTAGCATATGAATGTAGTGGAATACTGTAGTTCCATAAGAAATGATGAGCAGGCAGACTTCAGAAAAACCTGGAAAGACTTGAGTGAATCGATGCTGAATGAAGTGAGCAGAAGCAGGAGAACATTGTACACAGTAACAGCCACATTATACAATGACTAACTTTGATAGATTTATCTCTTCTTAGCAATGCAAGGATCCAATACAACTCCAAAGGACTTATGATGGAAAACGCTGTCCACATCCAGAAAAAGAACTATGGAGTCTGAGTACAGACTGTAGCATTATGTGCTCTCTCTCTCTCTTTTTTTTTTTCCTTTTTTTGTTTGTTTTTTCTTTCTCATGGTCTGTCTTATTGGTCCTAATTCTTCTTTACAATATGACTAATGTGAAAATAGGTTCAATATGAATGTATATGTACAGCTTATATAAAATTGCATGCTGTCTTGGGGTGGGGGCAGGGGAGAGATGGGGAGAAAATTTGGAACTCAAAATCTTATGGAAGTGAGTGTTGAAAACTAAAAATAAATTAATTTAAAAAAAGAAGGGATAAGGACAAAAATCCAAATAATACAAATCATCTTGAGAACATTTAAGGATGAAAGTGGAAGACCACGGACAGGCAAAAAATGGAAAATATCTAGGCGGACAACTATGCCCAACTGTTTTTTCCATGAATGAAACTTTGAGTTGCTGCATTTGAATTCTAAACATCCAATATGCCAATAGTGGATGGTAAAGAAAACAGAGAAGGCATTGGGAATGTATATTGAATGGGTTCATGCTAGAGAGAAGAGAAATCTGAAGGCTTCAAATGAATCCACCAGATATCTTTCAGCCTGTTTTCCAGGCTGATTTTATATCAACCCCTTCCCCTCCCCCCATCCATTGCAGCCTATATGTTCTGTCTCTATATATGGCAATCCAATTCTTACCTCCTTGGATATGTCAGTTGTAACATATTATCAACATAAAACTCATGGAGGAAACACATAGTAAAATTCGTTATTTGTTCTGTTTGTTTTCCTTTGGGCAACAGGAAGAATTTTTTTTTAGAAAGGCCAGAACAAAAATGGTGTATTGGAAATTGACGCCAGAGGTAAGTAATGACACAAAGTAAGAAAGCCCCCAGCTACCTCTGATGAGTTCAAGTCTTATAGATTGTAAGCCCCTTGAAGGCAGGGGCTGTTTTTGCCTTTTTGTAACCCCAGGACTTAGCACATAGTACACACTTAATTAATGGTCATAGGTCTGACTTGACATCCTCAGGTATCGAAAGAAATGGCTGCTATTGCTGAACAACTATCAGTGAACATTTATTGAAAGGTAGTGGTTTGCACAATCAGAAAATGTTTTAAGACTTTTTTTAAAAAAGGTAGAATAAAATGTATAGAATTGGAAAGAAAACCAATTATATTGAAATAGTTCTCAAAACACTTTAAAATAGTTTACAGACCTCAGTTTAAGAACCTTTTATTATGAGAAGGAAAGAAAAGGAAGCATAATACTTTCCACACATGAGCTTTGGGTTTTGTTTTTTGCATTTTTCATCTTAGCAAATAAAAAAAATATTGAATTGAAATGGAATCAACTGAGAAGATGTTTCAAGGTGGTCTGTTCATATTTGCTTCCACGTCATTTTCTGTTGTTCAGCCAGAGAGGGAGCAGGGAACTTGATTTCCTCCTGTGCCATGGTTTGGACAGCTCCACTCACCTCTGGATTAGTTCCTTTCATCAGAGCTCATCTTTACGGCTCAGATTTGTTCCATGGAGACAGCAGAGATCTTCAATAAATAAACAAACAATATAATGGTCCTGAGGAAGAAGGTATGTGAAAGTAAAAGCGATTACAGTCAACAGACTCATGAATCACATGTCTGAACTTTCTCCCCAGGGTCCTCAAGGCTTATTTATTATTGAGAATAGAAGGAAGGGTTGGGAGAAGTCAACTTTCACTGGAGGCTGGAGTCAACCTCCATTAATGCTGACAGCAGCACTAAGTCAGGAGAACTGGGAGCTGGACACAGGTGAATATACACATAACAGTTTCTTATCGTTCAAAGAATGTTTCCAACTCCTCTGATTTAAGGCTGTCCATTGCTACTTTCTGATCAATCAATCGAATCTTTCCTGTGTGAATAAATGCAAACCATTCCAGAGCTGTGAGCTGCCTCCCACCCCCATCTCGTTTGGGTTAAGGCAGGCTTAATGTCAATGCATCATCTAGAGGAAATGTTACACCTGGAAACCAGTGTGCCTGGAACAGAGATGAAACACAGCCCGATTTAAATAATAATGATGAAGAGAATGCAAACAGGGGTAATAAAGGCAGACTGCTACAATGAGAAGAACATGAACTAGGTTCAAATTTTGCTATTGTCCTCACTCTTTTTTTTTTTTTTTTGGCTAGGCAGTGGGGTTAAGTGACTTGCCCAGGGTCACACAGCTAGTGAGTGTTATGTGTCTGAGGTTGGATTTGAACTCAGGTCCTCCTGACTCCAGGGTTGGTGCTCCATCTACTGTACCACCTGGCTGTCCCTATTGTCCTCACTCTTGAGCAAGTAATTTCAACTCTCAGGGCCTCAGTTTTTTCAACAGTAAAAAGAGAAGGTAGGTCTAAATGGACATCAGCACCCCTTCCAGAACTAAAATATCAATTCTAGTAAACATAGTCCCCTTCCCCTCTCAAGCCCCCAAATGACAGCATTTGTGTGAATGGTCCTGGACAAATATCCAAGGTTTCGTCTTCTTACCTTCCATATACCTTGAGGTCCAGTGACACTGGCCTTCTCTTGCTCTTCCTTGCACAAGATATGCCATTTCCCAAATCTGGGTGTTTCCCCCGGCTGTCCTCCATGCCTGGGATGCTTTCCCATCATTTCAGCCTCCTGGTTTCCCTGGCTTCCTTCAGATCCAGCTGAAATCCCGTCTTCTACAAGCAGCCTTTCCTGATCCCCTTGCGGCTAGCGCCTTCCTTCCCTCTGTTGATTATTTCTGATGTATCCTGTTTATCTTATTTGCATAGAGGTGTTCACCTGGTTTCTCCCCCATGAGACAGTTAGCTCTCTGAGAGTAAGGATTCTGTTTTGGCTGTCTTTGTAGCCCCCGTGCTGGCACAGTGTCTGGTACATAGTAGGTGTTTCATAAATGCTTGTCTGACTGAAATGAATTGAGATCTGAGTTTGAATCCAACACTTACACCTGGGTGACTATGAGTAAGTCACCTAAGCTCTCCAAGTTTGCTTATCTGTTGAATGGGTATGACAATTCCCAGACTGGTGCCTTCTGGGTTTTCTGGGAGGATCCAATGAAATCATGAATGTAAAGTGTATGGTCAACCTTATAGCCTGAAGAAATGTCAGGGGCTGATTTGTATCCCCCGCCTTCAGCACAGTGCCTGGCCCATAACATGCTCTTAATAAATGCTTGTTGATTGACAGATGGATGGCCCAGCAACACAGAAACATTGGATTCTTCTTAAAACAAAGACTTTGATTCCCCATCCTCTGATGTTTCACTCTTCCTTGGTATATTTATAAAAGGGATGTTGGAGAATGAATGTCGCAAAACGTAGAGGAATCAAAGATCTTCCCATTTAAGGCAAAGAATGCTTGTTGAATGGTCAGTATCAATTCAATAGATTGGGAGGGGGGCTTTTGGGAGAGCGGAAAATGGGGGAAAACTCCAAGAGTTTCCCAGAATTTATTCTTGACCCTGTGAAGAAAACCAAGTTCAAGGGTTGTCATTCCACCGATAATCAGTAAAGAGAGGCAAGAAAACCAGAAGGAAACGGAGCCATGCTCTGAGCCCCTTATCTGATGCCAAGGGACAAAGGAACGCTGGGGGATGGAGACGGCTCTGTGGCAGCCTGTCACGTGATCATGGTCCGACTCAATGGGAGCTTTGTTGCCCAGATAAATGCCCCACTTTCCTCACTGGGGACACTCGGGGTCCCACTTTCTATGTCTAATTATTGAAATTGCTGTGGATAACAGGCCTTTGCGTGAAAGCTGCTTCTCAGAGGGGGCAGGCAGAGCACGATGCTGGGAACCACAATGCCTTTGCTTCTCTGTTGAGTTAAGTTTTATGCTGGAGTCCGTACAGCCAGTGGATTTTCTGTGCACATTTCCTTCTCAGCAAACCTGGGTGTGAAACTTCCTTCTGCTTCAGAGAAGTGACAGCAGGTTGGTGTTTTCCCTTCCCCGGGCTTCCATTGCCTCATTTATGAGATGAAGGTGTTATGGGTGGAATACAGGCCTTACAGTCAGGAGGCTTTGTTTCAACTCTTGCCCCTGGGTGACCCTGGTCAAGTCACTTCATGTCCCTGAGAGTCAGTTTCCTCATCTATAAAATGGAAATAGTAATGGCGCCTCCCTGACAGGGCTGCTGTTAGGCTCAAACGAGATGTCTGCAGAGCACCTTGCTATTATTATAACCACTGTTGCTGTTAGCAGTAGGGGTCCTCCTAATAGTGTAAGCCAAGTCTCTTTCTACTAGGGGCTTACGTGAATTCGGAGGACACAGCAGAATTCCTGAAACAGCTTCTAGAATTCTTTGAGGGAAAATGGAGGTGGGTTTTGGGGAAAAAAACAAAAAACAAAAAAAGTCTTACAGTTAGAAACTCATTTCCATCTTTTAATTCTTTTTACATGTGGTTGCTGTTAAGAAGCTTTCTCAATTACCCTTCTGATGTATATTTTTTGACCTAGTGAAATTAAAGTGATCTGATTTACTTAAAAGGCACCCAGGCCCTCTGGGGAAAAAAGTATCATTCTAATGTGTCCCTGGGTAGCCAGGCTTCCCTGATAGACTCTGAAATTCTCTCTTCCCAGGAAGCCAAGGTCATGGACAAGGCCAGGCCACAGATCAGCCTGGGGTAAAATACCAGGAATCCCAGAGTTAATGACAGTTGAGTCACGTGGCACAAGGGAGAAGACACAATATCAGGCTAGACCAGACAGATTGGTTTTGAGGCCTCCATGGAGAAAGCAATTATTAGCTCTTGTGGGAAGAACCGAGGCAAGAGACAACTGTGGCCTGGACCAAAGACTCGTAATGGTGGAGGGTAGGAACTTCTTACCCGCTGGTCTGCACCAAGAGACGCAGGGGAGAACCCCAGCCCAAGTGCCGTGACCCAATGTGGACAGAAGAGTGGACCGGGGCTCAGGAGGTTTGTCCAGCACTTCCTATCTCCCTCCCCGTGGCAGCGTCTCCTCACCAGACAGGTAGGGTGGAGCAGTGACCAGTGCTCCGGATTTAGCATCAGAGACCTGGGTTCGAATACCACCTTCGATGCTTACTGTTCTCTGGGCCTCAATTAACAAAATTAACAAAAATAAAATAAATAAAATTAACAAATTAACAAATTAACAAGAGGGTTGGACTAGATGGCCCCAGACGCTCCCTTCCTGTTCAAGATATGTGACCCAATGACCTGAATTCGAATCCTCTCCACTTGATAATAGGTAGGTGACAATAAAGTCACATGACACCCGAGTGGACATAAACGAGTCACCCGGTCTCTCTGGGCCTCATTCCTCCTCTGTAAAATAAGGGGTCTGGGCTGGAAGACTTTGAAGATTCCTTCCAAGCTTAAATCTAGGTTCTTATGACCTCTCTATGTAAAACAGAGATAATAACGCCTTATTATAATAATTATTATAATAGATGATATATAAGAGATTATATATTATATTAATAGTACTTACAAACAAGGGAACAATGAAGACAAAGAGCTCGCAAGCATTCAAAGTGCTATATAATTTCCAGCTACTGTTTTTATTATTAATTCCCTCCTTCCAATCCCACTGTGTAGGAAAGGGAGACCTTGCTGTTAGTGCCAAGCACTGGGTAGAGGAACTCAGCCTGATGTGTGTGTGTGTGTGTGTGTGTGCGCGCGCGCGCGCGTGCGCGTGCACGCCACAGGTGAGCATGGAGGGCTCCACATCATTTGACAGATATTAGGCCAGCTCTGCATTCCCTTCAGGCTGCTATCCCTGGTCGGACTAACCCAATTCTTTTGGCATTTTTAGTGTGAGATGGAGGAGATTGGGGGCTTTGGAGGTTTGGGGTTTTCTCCTCCCATTCTCTAGGTTTGGATGGGTGTGGTTCTCTCTGTTATACCACTGAAAGGACAGTACATAGACTGCAAGTTCTGGGTTTTCCTGGGAGGTTACATGAACTCTACCATTTGGTTCTATGCTGCTTGGGATCAAGGATACAGGATCCCTCCAAGAGGAGGTTGGAGCAGTGATAAGTTTCCTCCAGGTTTGGTGTCAGAGCCCATGCCCAATTCCTTATGACTCAATGCAAGTCCCCATCACTAGGAAGAATTAACTAGAGGTGGACATCCTTGAGACAGGCTGCCACACTTGCAGAGAATCCTAGTAGTACTGGAATACGATGGCTCAAGTATTCAAAGGCAGACAAAGGAAGAGCTGGCCTTCACGGGCCAATGTCCAGACACTTTAGGTTTCTGTGCAAGAAGATCTGTTACTAACAGGATTCCAGGCCCCCTTCCAGGAAAACCAATGGGTGTAACCAGAACTCAGCATATGGCAGGATTATACAGCTAACAAATAATTAGCTGTTGATATACAGATAGCCTTGGTCCTTTAAGCAAACATACACGGGCCAGATTTTTAAACCTTCTTTTCTCCCTCACTCTTCCCTAACTTATTTTTTGCCCCTTTCTATAGTGGAAAGAACAGTTGACTTCGATTTTAGAGACACCTGGGTACAAATCTTGCCTCTAGAACTTACAAGTTGTGTGACCTTGAGCACATCAATTCACCTCAATGAGACTCAGTTTACTTGTCTATAAGATGGAGATAATAATTTCTTTAGAGTTCACTTGGTGGCTATGAGTCTTAGGTAAGGTTTTTTGTATACATACACATGGAGACATGTGTGTGTATATTATATATGTGTATACATATATATGTGTTTGTATGTGTGCATATGTATATATATATAAATATATATATATATATATATTTGAAAATCTTAAAGCCCTATGTCAATGTGATCATCTTCATCATCATCATCATCATCATCATCATGCTCTCAGATTCTGGCAGCTTCCTCCTCCTGTCTGGTCTGGATGCTAAATCGAGCCCTAAATTTCTAGACAATGAACTGACCCTTCTCTGGTCTATAGCCAGGGATTCCCTTCCTGCTTCCTGAAGTATAGCAATCAGGCTGCCATCTTCCCTCTGTTTGTGCAGATCAGTTCCTCCCCCACTGAGTGCTCTGATCATTCTCACCTCCCTCTTTCTGTCCTGATTCATTCTCCCTAATACATAAAACTAATTTCACCTGCTAACTGTGGTCATGGGATTATTTGGGGATAAAAACAATAGAGCAAGAGTTCTTAACCTGGGCCTATTTTAAGATTTAAGAGGATTTATGACCTTGGATAGGAAAAATAGATATATCTCCTTATTTTTAGAAACTTCTAGCTGAAATTTAGCATTTATTAAAAAAAAATTACTCTGAGAAGGAGTTTGTAGGTTTGACAGGAATGTGAAAGGGGTCCATGACACCCACAAAAGGGTCAAGAAACCTCACATGAGGGCATGCAGTCCTTAGGTAGACCAGGAAGCCATCCTCCAACTGGGACTGAGGACAAAGCTGTCGAGCAGTGTGTTTTCTCTAGAAACTTGCTGATCTTCATGGGCTAATTGTGACTGTTTTCTAAATCAGTACAAAATTATGAGGACAAACAAATGAAGACAAGAAAGGGGGTGGTCTGTCAACATTTCCTTCCTTGGCTTAGAGCTTGGGAAAAGGAGAATATCTCTGAGGGGACCATGGCACTCAAATTTGGTCAATCAACTTATCAATCAGTATTAATTAAGCTGATCTTACTTTGTTCCAGGCACGGTGCTAGGCACTGGGGATTCAAATTCAAAGAGTGAAATAATCCCTATAGTTGTGAAACTAATGAGAGCCGATGATGTTACATCAAGAGGGAGAGACAGAGACAGAGACAGAGATAGAGACCAAGACAGATATAGAAAAGAGGCACCAGAAAAGAACTTTGGGGAATACCTAAAGTTAGAGGAAGTGAAATAAATATTGAGCCAGCAAAAGAGACTGAGGACTGGTCATACAATGAGAAGTGTTGTGAAAGCCCAGAGAAGAGAGGTTATCCAGGAAGAGAGGGTGGTCAAAGTGTCCGATGCAGTTGACAGTTAGAGAAGGCCAGAGACTGAGAAAAGACCATCAGATTGGACATTGAAGAGATTATTGGTAACTTTGGGGAGTTTGCAGCCCAGGGGTGCTGCCTTTGCAATTGGCAATTCTCTCAGTCCCTCTGGAAGCCAACACTGGGAAGCAAATAGGTCCAGGGGAGTGGCATCACTCCATGTTTCTCTCTCTGACCTAGAGGACATGTCTGCTCTCCTCAAACTCCATTGTTCTCTGCCTTCTTTTCCCCAGAACTCTTTTCAATCCAGTCCCCATCACCTTCAGGAACAGCCTAAGTTTCTGATCTAAAATAGCTGCTGCTATGCATTCTGGGATTGTTTTAATTGGTAAGTCAGGACTGCATTCAGAACATCAAGAAGACAAAATGTTCCAGGCTCCTTGTAGCTGTCCTGTAGGAATGGAAACCTAATGGGAAGCTACTGTACACTTCCAAAGTCACCTAAGACTCAAAGCTTTGAGGACAAATTGTTCCAAAGATGGTACTTTCGTGGGAGGCCCTGAGTCCATTAGTGAACAACTATCAGTTTGTAAGGTGGGTAGTTGGTAGGACGGAGGCAATGAGGAAAAACACTTCCTTTTTGCAAAGAAGCTGAATTTCAGATAATCATGTTCCTAAAATAGAACGATAAACTGAGAATAAATTGTGTCCAACTTCAACAGGTACAAACACGACTAGCAATGGATTTAAAGGGAGCCAGGCTGAGGGCCAGGTTCACTGATTTCTGGTGTGAGCCTTTCCACCTATGGGAGTCACTTAGGGAGTCACTGCCAAGATGCGGTACCTTGTGAGCCTAATTCAGGGTCCTTGGTGTCTTTCTTTAGGGCATTTAAAAAACAAGAATTCTGAACTGGGCATCATCTTCTTGGTCTGCAGTGGGGTGGAGGGGAATGATGTAAATCCAGAAGGAGACCTGGCTATGGAAGAAGGTGGAATTGGTAAGAAATAAGGATGGAAAGAAGAGTGAGGCCTTGAAGGGCCGTCAAGGGAGTTGGGAGTTGATGAAGACCTCAGCTTAAGGACTCCATCCCACAAGAGGCCTTTGTGCTCTGCTGGTACCCTAAGGATATCAAGAGATTTTGAGGAAGGCTCTCCAGTTCCTTAGAAGAATCCCCTGAGGCAGACATATGAGAGGAGATGGATGAGTGTCACTCAGCATAACAGGTGAGAATGGGCTATAATCTGTATCATTAGAGGGAATGCCCAAGTGAATGGGATCACTGATTCACTGGATGATTTGAGCACGTCAGACACTGTGCTGGCTACTGGGAATGCCGAGCACACGCACAAAAGGAAATGACCTCTGTCCTCACACAGGGTTTTGAAAAGTTAGACCCCTTCAGCAGCCCTGGAGGAGAACTGAAATCAGCAAGTGGTAGTCATGGGAAATGTTAAGGACCATAGGGTCATTGATTTAGAGCTGGGAGCACCCTTAGAGAATGCTGCTAGCCCAACACCCTCATTTACATAGGAAAAAACCAAGGCATGGAGGGGTTAAGTAATCTGACCAAGGAGCAGTTAGGTGGTGCTGTGGATAGAGAGCTGAGCTCAGAATCAGGAGAACCTGAGTTCAAATCCAGCCTCAGACACTTACGAGCTGTGTGACCTCGGTCAAGTCACGTCACCCTCTTTGCCTCAGTTTCTTCATCTGTAAAATGATCTGGAGAAGGAAATGGTAAGCTACTGCAGCATCTTTGCCAAGAAAACCCCAAGTGGGGTCACGGATAGTTGGACATGACTGAAACGACCCAAGAGCGACAAAAATTTGGCTAAGGGCAGAGAGTAGCAAGTTTCACGACTGTCTCAGGAGTCGAAGGGAGATCTTGACACTGTATCAATCCATCAACAAACATGTATTTAGCACCTACTATGCAGCAGGCACAGCTCTGAGCACCAGGGGCCCAGACATGAACAATGAAACAACACCTGCTGGCAGGAGCTTTCATTCTAATGGGGCAGACGCATTCTGACACCGATGGGAGGTGTCAGAAAAAGTGCTGGAAGGAAGAGGCCCCTGAACGTGTTTAATTACAGATGTCGAGTTGGTGCGTGCTCGCCCCATCTGCCAACGCAAGATAACAGACTCAGCATCGCCGGTTGAGATGGATAGTACTGTAAAGAGACCCTTAAAACAGTGCGGTCCATGTGTTCCGGTACTCCTTGGAGAAATCTGTCATCAGCTGTCTGTAAGGGAGCTAGAAAATGACAGAGAATTCATTTCCTGTATTCTAGTGGTTAAGAGCACGGCCTTTCTCCTCCAGGCTTTTCTCAATTGCATCCCCTTGTTCTTTGGCTCTGCGGGATGGGAGCCGGCTTGGGGAGCCAGGAATGTGGAATGTGCCCGCCTGGTCTGTGTTCAGACAGGCTGGCTGTCAGCCAGGTGCTAACAAAGAGAGAGAAATGGAGAAAGAAAGTCCATGACATGGAGGAGTGAGGGACAGGCGTTAGTTAGACTTGTCATGGTAGGGTGCGTCAGATAATGGTCCAAGTTAGGGATGAGGGGAATCCATAGACCCAACAGGCATCCAAGAGAAGGGATGCTTTTGGACGACCCGCTAGCATGAGCTCTTCCTGTCTGAGGAGGCTTCAAAGGGCTGACTGGTATGACCCACGAGGAAACCTTGGTCAAAGGGCAGAGGAGGGCACCCCACCCCACTAGGGGGAGGTCCCATGCTGGTGGTGCAGTAGATAGTGTGCTGAACCCAGGTGAGGAAGACCCAAGTTGGAATGCCGCCTTATTAACAGAGTAATGCTGGGCAGGTCACTTCATTTCTGTTTCCTCAGTTTCCTTGTCTGTAAAAAATGAGGATAATAAGAGCACTTACCTGTGGTGAGGATCAAATGAGACCATATTTATAAAGCACTTAGCCCAGTGCCTGGCACAGAGTAGGAGTTATTTAAATGTTTAGTCCTTTATCTCCCTTCCCTAATCAATGCTTGTTGGATTGGAAGTTAGAAGCAGGGTTAGTAAATCTCTTGCTCTTGGGCAGGTTTGGTCTTAGCAGTGGACAGAGCAGGTGGCTATCCATGTGGCTGTGATTGGGGGGTGGGGGTGGTGGCACTAGAATGCCAGGTCTCTTCCTGGGTTCAAATCTGGCCTCAGACACTTACTAGCTGTGTGACCCTGGGCAAGTCGCTAACCTTGTTTGCCTCAGTTTCCTCATCTGTAAAGTGAGCTGGAGAAGGAGATGGCAAACCGCTCCAGTATCTCTGCCAAGAAAAGCCCCAATGAGGTCATTAAGAGACTGAACTGAACCCTGTACAGGACCTGGCCCAAATCATCCTGTTACCACTTCCTCCTTCCAATCCTGAGGCTGCAGAGTGTTTCAGAGCCTTCAGTGTGCAAATGCTGCTGTCCTGGGAAGTTTAGCCCAAGCTTTCATTAGCTAAGAATGACAGTTACTGTTAACTCATGAGAGGGATGTCAGTTTACTAGTTAGAAAAGTCACCTCCACACTCAACCCATTGAGTGTTTGCTCTTGTCGCTTGGAGAGCTGTTCCCCCACTGCTCTAAAATCTGCCTTCCTCTGAGGTCCACTTGTCGGCTCTAATTTCTATCCTGAATAGTAACCAAGAATAGTCTTTCTCTTTTTTCTATCTACAGTTCTCTCAGCATTCAAATAGGAAGACTCAGATATTCAAAATATTTAAATCAGAGTAATTTATCTTATTTTTATTGAGCTTTCCCATTCATAAACTGTTTTCCTTCTGAGTTTGGTAGGTGTCACTGTTATAACAGATGAGGAAACTGAGGCTCCAAAGGGTGAGGTGCTCAAGGTCACATGGCTGGTGAGAGAGGGGAGTCATGACACAAATTTAGGTTTTCTTATTTCAGATCTTTTATTTTCCATTTGATGACGGCTATCATGGCCTCTCCTCTATCCTCTGGTCTTCCCTTGTCCTTCAAATATTTCTCACATGATGTGTTTTCCAAACCCTTCCCGTTGCCTCCTTGGGATATGCAGCAGGTTGCTAATACTCACTACTCAGACACTCCAATGGCTGTGTGACTTGGCAACTACACATTGGTACAATAGATGGAAGGCTGAGCCTGGAGTCTGGAAGACCGAGTTTGAATCTGGGCTCAGACACTTACTAGCTATGTGACAAGGCACTTACACTCAGTTTGCCTCTGTTTCCTCATCTGTAAAATGAGAATCGTAATAGCACTTACCTTGCAAGGTTGTTGTGGAGCTCAACTGAGATAACGTCTACTAAAATCATTCAGTGCAGTGCATGACGTGTGGTGCTATCTAAGTGATTTTCCCTTCCCTTCCCTGATGAAGATTCACAAGTGACCTCCACCTGTCATCCCTCTCTGATTCTTCTCCATACCCTCTCATCAATGCCCCAAAGGGGGTCCACCCAACATGCTGAAGGCCTACCTCACCTTCTACCCAGTATGCTGAGAATCGCTCTCCTGTCATCCCTCTCCCTCACCATATAGCCAGCCCATCTTCTCTTTCTATCATGTGTTTCATGGTGGATATTGGTCACTCCTATCCCTCACATTTCCTCCTTCTTAAAATGAGGCCCTGGCAGTGACAGAAAATACTGCAGAGATGGTGTGACCATATCACAACCAAGCAGGTCCCTCCTTTCTTTCAATATGGACATTTTGCTTCTGTAAACGTAGCCCAAGATGGTGGGCGGTAGGTTTGGGAGTCACCACGTCCTCCTGGGAGATCAAATCAGACTCGTGCAGAAATGCTTCCTGGCCACTTTCAAGCCTGTGAGACGCTCTCTGGTTACCCTTCTCACTCCCATCCCACCAGAACTCAGACTCTGTCCCTGGTTCCCTGGACATTTATAGGAAAGCTTTCTCCTTATCTTTCCCAGAACCTGGCCACCCTGACACTTCCTGTCCATCTTCATACCAGGCACCTAAATACGTAGGACTTCCCCCACTTCCCTTCCCCCCATATGTCATCTTATCTCATTAGAACATAAGCTCCTTGAGGACAGGGACTGCTTTACTTGTGCTAGCAATTATATCCCTAACACTTCACATAGTGCCTGGCACATAGTAAGCAGTTAATAAATGTGCTTTATTCATTCAAAGGATCCCAGAATCTCAGGGTTGGAAAGACCCTCAGGCTGCACCCAATCCAATATGTATTTGAACACAAATCTCCCCTGCTTAAAGACCTCCAAGAAGGGGAACCCACCATCTCCCACGGCACCTGTTTGGGCAGCTCCAGTTGTTAGGAATCCAGTCTAGTGAGAGGCAGCTTGCCAGCTTAGCCTCAGGTATGGCATGACTTGTATCAGAAATTTGACAAACATTTATTAGGCACCGACTGTATGCCAGGTACTGCATTAGGCACTAGGGAAACAAGGACAAACACGAAACATCCCCTGCCACCAACTAATTTGCATTCTTTGAGATATGAGTGATCCTTCATCCTGAATGGTAGCTCCTAGAGTGGAGGGGAAGTCTAGCAAGAATCAGACACTGGAACCAGGGGAAGACATGTATGGCTCTCTATTAGTCATTCTTCACCCAAGAAAATCAGAGGCACCAAGGAGAGATGGATTAAGGCACAGAATTAAAAGGGAAGAAGATGTCCCCAGCACCTCTTCATTGGCCTGTGTGGCCCTGGCTGCTGGCCTTCAGAGCATCCAGGAGTTCAGGTGGGCCCTGGGCATCTAGCTTTGGTACCAGCACAGAGATGGTCAGAGAGGAGATGGTGGTAAGGATGCCACTCCTACAGCTTCATCCCAGAGCAGAATGCCTGACCTGATGGAAATGGATTCCATCCCCAGCCCTCCAAAGCGGGCCTGCGTGCAGCCAGTCACACAGAGGCTATCAACCTCTCCCTGCTTTCTGTCTCCTGCAGGTTTGGTAAGCGTGTCTTCCTTTCAAGCTGCCAATAAAAACGACGAATAGAACTGGGCCAATGTCGGATTCTTGGGATGAGCCACTGGGAAGAGATCTACTCCAATTCACTGATTCAGTTCAACAAGCATTTATTGAATGCCTACTACGTGCCAGGTTCTCATGGAATTCATGGTATGTTGGAGCTGGAAAAGAGACGTAGGCATCATCAAACTAGCCCAACCATTCATTTTGTGGATAAAATATCTGAAACACAGTGGGAAAAAAAGGGATGTGTCCACCCACCCACAGCTAGTTAGTGGCATAGCTTGGGACTTAAGACCAGGTTTCCTGAAACCTATTATGGTTTTCTAAAATAATTGAAGGGCAGCTAGGGGGCACCATAGTGCACAGAGCATTGGTCCTGGAGTCAGGAAGACTCATCTTCATGAGTTCAAAGCCGGCCTCAGACACATACTAGCTGTGTGACCCTTGGCAAATCACTTCACCCTGTTTGCCTCAGTTTCCTCATCTGTAAAATGAGGTGGAGAAGGAAATGGAAAACCACTCCAGTATCCTGCAAGAAAACCCCAAACGGGGTCACAGAGAGTCAGACAAGACTGAACAACAAAATAATCATTCAAATAACAGCTAAGGTTAATAGAGCACTTCATTGTTTGCAAAGTGCTTTACATCCATTATCTCATTTGTGTTTCACAACAACCTTGTGAGACAGCAATAGAGGTTCTGTTATCTCCATTCTGAATCTGAAGAAATTGAGGCTCAAGTGACTTACCCAGGGTCACACAGCCAATAAGTATCAGGAGCGAGATTTTAGCCAAGGTCATCATGACAACAAGTCTGGAATTCCATCCACCACCACCCCCCCACACACACACCAGACCTTTACAGGGACTTCAACCCCTAAGGAATAGCCTGGGAAGGACCTTAGAATCAAATTATCCAACTCCCTCATTTTATAGAGGAGAAACTAAGGAATGTCTGAAGAAATCCATAGGCTTGGCCAGGGTCACATAGGTAGGAAGTAGAAGAGCTGGAATTTGAACCTAGGTCTTCTGAACATCTTGTAAGATCTCCAAGAATCTCCAAGAAGCCTCAAACCCCTCAGCACCCAAGTGCAGCCTTGTAAGTCGTCTGACCTTAAAGAGAAATGGAAAATTCCCAGCATGTCCCTGGTATGGGGCACATTCCCTTAGCATCAGGCCATAACTAGGAAGCCATGAGATAATGGATCCTACGCCAAAGGCATATTCCCATGGAAAGAAGGCTGGAAAAGGTGCTTGACCCTCCCCCGCAGCCCAGGCTCTCTTTGTCCTGACTCTGATGAGATTTTCCTACAAAGCTGGTCTCTGCCCCAGCCGCAGTAGCCCCTCTGTGACGTGGGTCAGAGGAGCTTCCTAAAGCCTGGCTTTGGAGACTTGACTAGGGAATATCGCCAGACCTCCTGGGAACTGACCTTTTTTAATACTCAGTTTCTGAGACATTGACTCTTTTTCCCCCCCTTCCACCAAAAATGTCACTTGTTTAGATTTGGGGAATATATTTAGAGGAATATATTTTGTACTTGGTTAATTTTTAGTAAAGCTGTAGCTCTCACAAGGCTAGAAAAATGAAAAATTAATGGATATTTTGTAGAGGGGCAGGCAGCCCACTAAAAGAATATATTATCAAGTTTGATGTGTATTTTTACTGAATTAATGAATGATAAAGTATTTATTAGGCACTTAGATTATTCCAAGCGCTGGATACAGCTGAAAGCAAGGGCTGCAGTCTCAGCCCTCAAAGATCTTGCATTCTGCTGGGGGAAGACAAAAGATGAAGGGCAGCAAGAAGGAGGTTGGGGCGGGGATATGCAACTGGCTGGAACTCAGGGGAGATGGCCAGGAAGTCACGTGGAAGCCTGAAGCTCACCTGGGAACGTAGGGGCAGAATCAAAACAAAGATATAAAGATAAACTATAATGTCACAAAAACAGGGCATTAGTGCATTTCCAACCACTAATGGTCCAGGTGTAATCAGAAGAGGAGTTAGCCACAGGAAGATCTGATAGCTGGAGTCAAGGTTCATAGATTTAGTTAGAAGAGACTTCAGAAGCTATCTGGTCCCACCTTCTCATTTTACAGTTGACGATGTAAGTGACTTGCCCAAGATCTTTCAGTGATCACCCTAGGGTTGGAAGAGATTTCAGAGGCCATCTGGTCTATAACCCTCATCTTTTCAGAAGAGGAAAGTGAGTCCTTGGGAGGAAGTGAGTACGGCCAGGACGAGTAACCCGTTTGGCTAAAAGTCCAGCCTACCATATTGGCTCTTTAGGTATGACTCCAAGTTTTATTATTCGCATTCTATACACAAGGAAACTGAGACCAAGATGGGAAATGACTTACCAGGATCACACAATTAATAAGAGGCGGAGGGTGGGGCAGGATTTTAGCCTAAATCCTCTGACTCCAAATCCAGCCCCACATGGCTCTGGGCGGCCTATCTCCTGGATGAGTGGCCATGGAACCTTAAATGACCCAGGGGAAGGCGACTAGCACGTTGACTAGCTTGAAAGGTTTGGATGAAAACATGTGCAAAGGAAAGCTGGGTAAAAAGGCATGGCTGGGCTGGAACTTCCACCTTTGGGGGGGGGAGTGTTCACATTGATGAGATCATAGATGCTTTGAAATGTCACAGACACGGGATATCAGCAGTGCAATGAAATCGGGGTCTTCAACTTTCATATTCCTTTTAAAATACTGAAATTATCCTCTTATTTATTCATTTATTTGGAATCATTGATTTCATCAACCCACTTTCTTAGAGGAAGTGTGGGGTAGTGAACAGATTATTGGTCTAGAAGTCAGGAAGACCTGAGTTCATGTCTTTCTCTAACACAGATGGGCTGTAAGTTCCTGGGCAAGCAAGCTACCACAGCCCCCAGTGCCCTAGAGAACTCTCCAAGGTTAAAAACCAAAGAGAAGCTACTCACCTACATGGGCAGAGGGAACTTCCTCATTCGGGAGGGCCATGCACCAAGGAAATCATAGCTCTAGTCCTTTCTCCTCTTCCTAACATGGCATTAGCAACGTTTGTCAAATTCATTCAATGCCACAGTATCTACTAAGTATGATATAATAGCCAACAGGGCGTAGTGTCCCCCAACATCAGGAAAACCTGGGTTCAAGTCCTTCATCGGACATACCCTATCCAGGTATATCAAGGGCAGGTCACTTAAGCTCTTGGTGCCCAGACTCCTCTCTAAGAGCAGTGACTGGTCTGCTTTGGAAGAGGGGGAATGCTCTTTAGAAGTTCCCAGGTGTGGGAGAACAAAATTAAAAAAAAATAGATAATGTATTGTATACATAATATCAAACCCTGGAGGGTCACAGGGTGTGAGATAGGAAGGGTCTTTAGAGACCAGTCCAGCTCCATCCCTCTCATTATGACTTGTCTAAGCTCATCCAGCTGATTAGTGGCAAGGCTGGGATTTGAACACTAGCCTTCCTGACTGTAAATTCAAAGCTCTGCCCATGACACTGCTCTGATACAAAGATAAGTAAGACATACACCTCCATCTGGCCCAACCACCTCAATTTACAGAGGAGAAAACTGAGGCCCACAGATGTCAAGTGGCTTTCCCAAGGTCACATACCTAGTGTATGTCAGAGGGTAAGATTTGAACTCTGCTCCTCTGACTCCGGAACCAGAGTTCTTTCCACTTTACCTTATCTCTCTGAGCCTCAGTTTCTTCATCTGTAAAGTGAGGAAATTGGGCTAACTAGACGCTAAGGTCCTTTCCAGCTCCAGACTTATCATCTTAAACTCCTATAAAGAGGTCATGAATGTGAACACTGTTTGTGAGAGATTTCCAAAGTGTCAAAACATCCAAACCCTGGAGGGAAATCAATGAATCAGTCAGTCAACAAGCATTTATTAAGCTGCTCCTAAGCATCGGGTGCCATTACATACTGCTATTATTTGGGCTCAGTCCCGTGATCTGCTGCAGAGATTTGAAACACACATTAGCAGAGGACGATAACAGGAAGGGGAAATTTCTGTAATGTGATCACTTAAATGCCAAGTGTTAGGTCCACATGCCAGAGACCTGACTTAAGCAGCTCTCTGCTTAATGCAAAAGTGGATTAGCTCAGCTCTCTTGGGAAGACATGTCTCTAGTGGGGAAAGTATATCCGGGTGCTTCTGGCTTCTCATTCTTCTATAACCTGTACCTGTTTCCCCTTGGAATTTTAATCTGATGTTTTCCTAAGGATGAAGCACCAATATATCTTTATTATAGATGGTATTTTTTTTTCCCTTAAAGATGAAGCGAAGGAATGAGGAAGTAGCATTTTAGAGTTGGGTGAAAACAGCACTGGACTTGGATAGCTCCCTGGTACCAAAGACTGCTTTTTTCCTTTCTTTGCACCTTCAGTGTTTAGTATAGTGCCTGGAACATAGTAGGCACTTAATAAATGTTTATTGACTGACTGATTTAGAATTAGGGGGTTGTGAAAAAAAAACAAACATCTGCATTTGGTGGTACCTCCTAGCTCCAAACTTTAGGAGCCTGTGGTAGGTGAAAGATGAAATGATGGAGGAAACAAAGGTTTGGGCTTCTGAGAATATCGATTTGTTAAGCAATGCATGCCAATTGCGTCCAGTGCCAAAGCTGAGGAAGTTCTCAGGCTGCAGCAAACCTATGAGGGGAAATAGCTGTGCAGTGAGTCCTGGTTCTGTTGAGCTCTAGCTGTAGGACCTTGGGCAAAACCACTGGCCAAACCACTTCAGTCCCCCTCCCCCCCAATCCCCTGTTTGTTCATATAAAACATGCATTAAAGATGTTGTCACAGTCTCTCCCCTCCCCCCACCATGGTCATTGTGAAGGGAGCATGAGCTCAGCAAGTAACTATGTACATTTAAGTTATTGAAAATATTAGTGTTGATATGGCTGTATGTTTTTAGACTGTCTGCCAGAAACAATTTTATTCATCATTAATCTATACTTAAGCCATTTTAAGTTTGGAGAAGGAGAGATCAAAAATGGTAGAGTGCCCCATGCTCACCACCATGACTCTTTGCTCCATGAAGATTTGAGGTAACATTTATAGGATCCTGAACAAGAAAAAGATTGCAATATGTAAAACACAGGGTTAGTGTTCCGGAAGAGTTGAATATCCATCCCATTCCTTCCTGGGCTGCTCCTTTCACAAAGGCATCTCCTCCCTGGGACACAAGGCAAATATCCTTTCTCAATGAAATAGGGTGGGTCAGCGTCAATAAGCTCCATGTGGGTGGGGAAACAATGACCTAAGCTAGGCAAGTGATTCTTTGTTAAGTGACTGGGTACCTCCCTTCATCTATTTCCCTAAGAAAAGTCTTTTTGTGCTCAACATATTACCACCATTCCAGGGGAGCTTTCCCTGAAGTCTGGAAAGGGCTTTTTTTCTTTTAAAAGAAAAAGTATTATTTCTTAATATTTTCTGTTTTACTAAAAAGAAAGGGGGGGAGGGAGGTTATATTATTATTCCATATATACTATATATTATTCCATACATATTATATTTTCTTTACAGATAATAATGCACAGACGCAAACACAGACATGCATTTAAACATTTTAATTTGGGTTCAGATCTGTAATTTCATCCTTGTGGGAATCTCCCAGAAGAGGAAATTCCCTCTGCCTCTTCAAATTGGTACCTGCTTTATGTGCCAGGCACTGTGCTCAACCCTAAGGATGCAAAGAAAGGCCACAACAGTCCCTGCCCTCCATGGCCGGTCGGACCCACACAGCTTTGTGCTGTCCTTGGGTCTCTCCCAGTGGGACCTTGTCTCCTGAGATATCTGTTTGCCCACCTCTTGAGTGAATTTGTCTTTAAAAGGTGATTGGAGCCCTTTTCTCCACTCTCTTCACCCTACCTCCTTCTAGGAACAAAGATTGTCAGCTATAGTTCTGCTTCCAACCAAGTTAGGGTCCACACGTGGTCTCCTTGGAGCACGCTTCTTTCCTCAAGGATTCCAGTATCATTTGCTCAGGCTCTATAGCCTTCAGGAAGCTAAATGCCCTCAGTATGTGTGCAAGGCCAGATGGCTACCATTCAGGACGACAGGAGATCAATGTTCTTGGAGAAAATTATTTTCTAGGGGTGGAGAAGCAGGCTGAATGGTTGATGTAGAGTTGGGCAGCCTAAGCTTGGAAAACTGGGAGGATTCTGAGTCATTTGAGCTGTGAGGAATGACGGAGAGAATGCTGCATTTGGAATTGGAGGTGAGGTCAAAGTTCAGCTTTGCTACTTAACTCTTTGTGTGACTAGAGACAAATCACACAAATACTAAGCCACAAATAATCCATAAACATTTATTAAGTGCCTACTATGTGCAGAGACAAAAAACAAACGCTGCCCCTTCTCAAAGAGTTGACATCCAGAGGGCTGTCAAATTTCAGAGCTTGAAGGGATTCAGTGACCCCTTAGCCCAGCCCATCTTTCTGAAGTTCCCTTCACAATATAACCAGCAAGGGGTCACTCAGCCATTCTCTGAAGACCCTCAACAAAAGGGAACCCACTACTCTCTGAGGAAATCCTTTCCAGACTGGGACACCTCTCATGGGCAGAAGGTCGATGTCTCACAGACATTAAGGCTGAATGCTCCTGTCTACTTCCAAAACAAGTTTTTTCTTTTAATGTCAGTTCTTCAGGGTATGTGAAGTCTCAGCATTGGCTTTGATAGATTCCAGATGGTCCATAGACCCTGTTCACATTCAGTCTGATGGACTGGTGGCAATCCAGAAATCTTCTCATCTTATCTAACTAAGGTAATTATTTTTACATAGGTGATATAGTCAATGGACCCGCCCTTATATTGACTTAGTTAAAAGAGCACTTTCCTCACCACAGTTCTACAAGATGTAAGGCTTATCCCCATTTCACAGATGAGAAAATTGAGGCTCTAAGAAATAACTTTCCTAGTTAGCAGAGTCAGAACTCATGCCTAGGACTTAAAAAGTTTTGATGATTGTCTTCACTTTTTTTTTTTTTTTGCATCACTGTAACTTTCCAGTACTTTATCCTAAACAGAAGTTTTCCTTGTAATGGAGAAAAGTAGGTAGGCAAAACAACCTAGCGTCTTTGACAATTATGCAGTCTTCTGCATCCATAGTCCATCACCTTTGTACTAAAAGGAGGGAAATCTGTTCTTTCAGCAGTCTCCTCCAGTCCAGATAGATTACTCAGAATCTCAATGTCTGTACTGCTGGTTTCCTCTATGTAGTGTTGACAGATAGATAGAGAGATAGATTCAGTCATTTTAGTCATGTCTGATTCTTCATGTCCCCAGATAGATATATAGGTAGAGGATAGGTAGATGGATGGATAGATAGATAGATAGATAGGGGATAAATAAATAGATGGATCGATAGAAGGATAGATAGATGGTAGATGAAGGATAGAGATATATAGGTGATGGATAAATAGATTGGAGAAAGATAAATGGATCAGAGATGGATGAATGATAGATGCTGGAGAGGTTCTAGATAAATAAAAGGGTAGATAGGCTTGACAGCTGTTGGATGGACAGAAAGGCAGATAGATAAATAGATTAGACAGATGGACAGACAGACAGACAGATGCTTTCTTTCTTTCTTTGGTGCCTTCTGATTCCAAATCCAGTGCTCTTTCACCTTAGACTGTGTTTACTACAGCTGAGTATCTAGTACATGTCATTTAGCATATGACATCTTTCCTCCAATGAACTGCCCCGTCAAAAAAAAAAAAAAAAAAAGGGAAAAACCCAATTCAGGGGGCTGTGTCAGCATTTACTTGCCAAAACATTTGACCTAGTGGGCAGAGGCAGAGCCCAAGCTCCAGGCTCCACTATCCCTCAGAGAGACCAGTACACAATGGAGTTGTCACTCTGCATTGTTCACTTTATTTGCTGACCACAATGGCCTAGTCATGGTAGGGCCAGGGTCTAGACAGGCCACTCTATGCTGGACATTTATGTAATGCTAGTCATCTACCCCCTATGCAACAGGGCCTTTTCCTCCCTCCCTTTCTAATAACATGCCCTCTGAAATATCTCCCTGTGACATTCTCTAAAAAGATGAGGCCAAAAAAAGTCTCTGATGGGATTTTTATTTTCATTTCTCATTACTATATTAGCAAGTAGATGCTGAGAAAGTTAACTGAGCTCCTCCTGCTTTGTTTCTGGAACTCAGAGGACCCAGAGGCCATGCCCTTGGAATAGATGGGATGCCTGTCACTGTGCTTCCAGCCACATAAAAGCAGGCTGGAACCCAGGCTCAGAAAGAGGTCCCTAGCTATGATGGAGGAGCCGGCCTGCCTAAGCAGGCTCAGGAACTTTCCCCCTCCCCACATTTCTCTGCCAGGTGGGAAAATATGTGTTCTAGTTTGTCTCTGCATGCTGGTATATTCAGCTTTTGTCAAATTTAGATTTCCTCATTTTTCTCAGTGTCTGAAATGAGGGACAGATTAGCTACAATTTGGCCCCAAACAAGCCAGGACTAAACATTAAACTCACCAAATTTCTGTAGGGGCAGAGAGGAAAAGGAAGTGGTCCACTGTGTATTCTGGATTTTCTTTTTCTAACATGCCCTTTTGGTGAGCAGGGCTCCTACTGGGACCCCAGAAGAACTCAATGAACTCAAAGATGGCGGTGGAATAGTCCGGTTCCATCTTCTGGGTGACGTGGTGTCAAAAGGTCCATTTGTTTAGGCTGGTATCACCTACTGCCAACCCCTTATCTCTGACCCAAATGCCAATCTGGAGTAAAGATTTAGAGCCCAAAGGGGCCTCAGAGGGCATCTAATCCAACTTTCTCATTTTACAGATGAGGAAACTGAGGCCCAGGGAGGGACTATGTAAGCCCTTATCTTTGCAACTACTTTGTATTGACTTACTACTACTTCTGCTTCTGCTGCTGCTGCTACTTCTACTACTACCACTTACATCTGATCCTTACAACAACTCTAGGAGGTGGGGTCTATTATGAGCACAGTTAGGCAAACAGAGGTCAAGTGACTTACACAGGGTCACACAGCGGGTAAGTGTTTGAGGCTGCATTCGAACTCAGGTCCTCCTCACTCTAGTTCCCGCGAAGCTCTACCCAAGTGCTACTTGGCTGCTGTATGTATGTCCATGTTGTACACAGGTACCAATGCACCATCAGAACATCTGAAGCATTTGCCCTCCAGTTGAACTGTTGTCCCCCCCAATTTGAATGTGAGCTTATTAGGAACAGGGACTGTCTCTCTTCTCTATTTGTATCTCACAGCACTGAGCTTGGTACAAAGTACATAATAAATACCTTTTCATTTTCATTTATTCATTCATTCACTTCCCCAGTAGAATGTTAAGCTTCCTGAGGGCAGGGATTGTCATGTTTTGTTTCTGTAGAGGGGAGAGACCATGCCTCCCCTGTTTTTTTGTTTTGTTTTTGTTTTTTCTTTGGGGGGGGGGGGCAATCAGGATTAAGTGACTTGCCCAGGGTCACAGCTAGTGAGTGTGTGAGGTTGGATTTGAACTCAAATTTTCCTGACTCCATGGCTAGTGTTCTATCCACCTCACCACCTATTTGCCCCATTTTGTGACACAGGAGATGCTGGCACAGGACTGCCCAGCCTGGCATGTCCTTATCAAAGAAGGTGCTGTGCTCTGTGAGCAAAGCAGAATTGAAGTACCTAAAAAAATGCAAGATGAGCAAATTTAGAAAATCCTCCCAAATGTTCACATGGACTATTTACACACAATCTGTGGTAGAGCATTCCAAGCTTATCTTGGTCTGATCAGTCATAGTCAGACACAGTGTAACTTGACATCAACGTAGTGATGTCATTTCGGTCTTCTTCAAAAAATAGCAACCAGAACTAGAAACAAGCTGAAAAGATGCCTCTGTGCCCTAAGGTGGATACTTCTCATAGTGACTCGAATTAGCCACACTTCCAGGGGTAGCTAAGTCCTCCCAAGATCTCATCAGTTCTAGTGAAGGAGAGGTTATAAATTAGGAGCTGCCTGGAGAGGAGATCCCTGAATCAGGAGAGACTTTCTCCTCCTGGCTAAAATCATACATGTATCTTTGAAGGGGAGCTGTTATCAGGGGTGTGGAACCTTTGACCTCGAGGCCACATGTGGCCCTCTAAATCCTCAGGTGCTGCCCTTTGACTGAATCCAAACTTCATAGAACAAAACCTCTTAATAAAATGATTTGTTCTGTAAAACTCGGACCCAGTCAAAAGGCCTCACCCAAGGACCTACAAGGCCTCAAGGCCGCAGGTTCCCCACTCCTGTAATAGACCTTTAGGAAACATTGCTTCTAGAAGAAAGCAGAGGGACACTCTCCAGACAGCACAGAGACAGTCACCCAAGGGATAAAGCAGCTGCAGGGAACATGAGCCCCTTCTGGAGAAAAGATAGGTGGACTGCAGAGAGGGGTAGGCCCTGGGAACCCAGACCATCTCCCAGTCCAGAGTCAGACCTGGCAGTACTGGGAGCTAGGAGTTGTTATTGGTACACGTGTATACATGTATATTTAACATGTGCCTCACTACCTTTGTTCTCTAAGTTTCTAATGCTAAGTCCTCACTGCCTTCATACTCTACTCACCACTCTTCCCATGAATGCTGTTTGTATTTATGAGAAAGTGTGCCCCAGGTTTTGAGGGGACCGCCATTCTTGCAATGGTATTTTCATAAATGCCTTTACTATGAACTGACTGAGTCTACTGGTTGATTGTTAGTGGGAAGTACACCAATGGGAGTCTCTGTCCTACAGGAGCTTGGATACTAGTGGGAGAGATAACATTTAAATAAACAAGAATATACAAAAGATATTGACTGGAAGGAAGATCCCTTTCAAGGGATGGGGGACCCCAAAGCCCTCCTGTGGAAGGCAGCATTTGAGTTTGCTCTTAGAAAAGGTTGGTAATATCAAGAGACAGAGGGGATGAGGGAGTGAGCACTCAGGAGTAGCAAGAGATGAGTATTGGGACAGTTAGGTGGCACAGTGGATAGAGCACCAGCCCCAAAGTCAGGAGGACCTGAGTTCAAATCTGACTTCAGATCAAACACTTGACACTTTTACTAGCTGTGTGATACTGGGCAAGTCACTTAACTCCAATTGCCAAAAAAAAAAAGAGAGATGAGTATTGTCTGAGGATGGTAATGTGCATGAAGGGGAGTCAAGTATGAGAACGTGGAAAAGCAGAAGAGAGGCTCTCCCCCTGAACCACTTGAAGTTGTCATGGGCTTTGGCAGTGAGAAGGGTTTTGCTGTTGCTGTTTTCCCCTGGGTCTTCAGTAGCTGTGGTTGTACATTGTGTGTCTCATTCTATATAGCTGATCTGTAAAGGAACAGGTAAAAGAACAGGGATCTTTCATTCCTCGGACCAAGGACAGAACCTGACAAAATCTCTCTTTGAAAGCTTGGCCAGTTTGGAAACATTGGCTGCGTCTGAGGAGGCGGGGGTGTTGCTGGCAGCTCATCACATCGCCCTGGACATTTTCTTGTAACTTTGGCCATCAAGGTTTCCTGGTTGTGTCTGGTGCAGAAGTGTAGAGCGTTGTCTCAAAAAGCATTCCTAAGACTCAGAGCAGCAGACTGAATCGCCAGAGGTGGGGGTGGTGGGGATGCCACTGAACCTCTCTGGGTCCTCAGGAGCTTGGAGAGCCCCAGGCAGAGCCCACAGGACTACTTACCGCGAACATGGCTCCTCTGCAGGTATGAGCTGTGCTGGAAGGCTGCGAGGTCCCTTCTGACTCTGAAAGTCTGTTGGAATTCAATTGAGCTACAGTTGTATAAACTTCCTCTTCTCGATTCCCCTGGGAGGCAGGGAGGGTGGGCAGCAAAGATGGAGACTGAAGCAAAAAGGAAGCAGAGGGATTCTGGAGGTGATGATGCACGTAGGTGCTCTTAGACTTCAACACGGCTGCTCAGTCCCAAGTTCTTTCCCTGGTAATTAAGATGGTAACCATATATTCTATCATCAAAACCCACAGAGGTAGTCATAATAGCTAACATTTGTAGAGTGCTCACTATTTGCCAGGTACTATGCCAAGTGCTCTACAATTATTGTCTTATTTGACCCTCACAACCATTCTGGGAGGTACGTGCTATTGTTATGTCTATTTTACAGATGAGGAAACTGAGGCAAAGACTAAGTGCCTTGTCCAGGGATATACAGCCAGTGAATGTCTATGACAGGATTTGAGCCCGGGTCTTCCCGACTCCAGGCCTGGTGCACTAGTCACCGGACCCCCTAGCTGCCTCGTATGTTAAAGGAACTGTCATCAGATGTTAGTTGGATATGTATTCCTTGCTACTTAAATTAGAGGGATAAGAGTACCTCATCAAGTTCCCATGCATCCCCCCTTCACAAAAGAAAACTTTTCCAGGTAACAAAGGACCCATTCACCATTGCTCTGATTAGTTCTGATACACCTTCTCTTACTGTAGAGAGGGCCTAGACTCCCATACGATGGAATTCCATCACCTGGGAAGACGAGTGTCATTTCCTGAAAGGACCGAAGGAGCGTGAGGGCCTTCTTCAGTGATTGTCCCAGAGCAGGGTTTTGATTCAAAGCTGAGGCTGAAAACTTCTTCCTTCCTGACCTGCTGCAGAAATGTCAGTCCTGGTGAGATCTACCCCTGCTCCAATCTCACTCTTTCTAGCTAAGGAAACAGCAGAAAAATTGGCATCTGGGCTCCAGCGCAGCATCGGTGAAGGACTTCTGCACTCGATCACTGCCGACTTGAAAGGATTTCAACAAGATAGATTTTTGACATGTTCATAAATTTCAGACCCAGGAGGGATTTTAGAGATCACCCGAGGCCATCCCATCCTTTTTACTAACTCAATTCAATTCAATTCAATCCAAATGGTTATTTGTCAAGAATTTTTTTTTTAAGTAAGCAGAGCCATAACTAG
Organism: Vombatus ursinus; assembly: GCF_900497805.2. Lineage (NCBI taxonomy): Eukaryota > Metazoa > Chordata > Mammalia > Diprotodontia > Vombatidae > Vombatus > Vombatus ursinus. Next base: position 335,457 of record NW_020954586.1, on the reverse strand, counting down.
GGTGGGGCAATCAGAGCTGTACCCTAGGGCTACGGATTTAGAGGGCACTGACAGCTCTTATAAGCTATCAGCTTGTCTATCGAGCAAAACCAAAGGAGATGGAACTGAGCGAAGGATATAGGGACCAGATTCGGGGTAACAGACCCCAAGAAGACCATAATTATCCCAAACTATGCGGGCCCAGGTTTGGGCCATCAGTCAGTGAACTGGGGACAGATCTGCAAGCAAGACCAGAGAGAAGGGGCAAGAAGTGACCTCTCAAAGCTCAGTCTGAACGTGGTAGAGGGCCATGTCAATGGGTTCGAGGGAAGGCAAACAACAGAGACAGATGCCCCCCAGCCCACCTCCCGCCCCTGGACAGCATGGGACTCCATCAGAGGTTGGGCCTTTGCCCCTTGCTGTTGGGGACACTGAGGAGTGACGCTGAGAAGTCCAAGGTGGAGTTTGCCTTTGCTCAGCCCCATCCCACCATCACACTTGGTGCTGCCTTCCTCCCACCTGCAGGACTGGCTTCCTCTTTTATGTTCTCTAGTCTGAGACCCAAGAGCCACCCAGTGATGCCCGGGTGATGGTGAATAGTGGTAATAGTGACAAGGACAGCAGCTGCTAAGGGCTTTATGAGGAGGATTCCATCGGATTCCCATAGTGATCCTGGGAGGTAGCTGCTCTCACTGTCCCCATTTTACAGATAAGGAAACTGAGGCAGGCAGAAGTTTAAATGACATGCCCAGGTCATACAACCAGTAAGTGTTTGGGGCTGGATTTGAGCTCAGTCTCCCTGACTCCAGGCCCAGGGCTCTTCACTGTGCCAGCCGAGTGGCCCCCTAGGGGTTTTATGGTTTGTAAGGTGCTTCCCACGCCTTCCTTCGCATAAGCCTACCTCGTGGTCTTCCCTGGGCCACTCTCTTTTCACCATGGGTCCACCACCGATGTCCCCACAGGGTCCATCCCCTCTGTCTCCACCTTTGACTCCCTTCTTTCCAGGTCTATCCACCTGTCTTCTTACCCCTTTCACTCCTGATCTCTTCATCTCATGCCTGCTTGCCCTCATGGTCCTCCCCAATCACCCACACTTGGATCTTCCTCTTCCTTCTTCCATCCATGGAAAGGAGAAGACTTAGGCCCATAAGTCCAAGGAGCCCAAGGTCTGAGAGAGCTGACTCCCCTAAAAGGATACATGCACCTGGCTTACTGGGCATTGAGTGGTGTAAGAGAGGAAGGTGACATGGGAGCTCCTTGGAAAGAAGGTGATGCTGATACAAGAAGTAACTGTCCAATAACCAGAGAGCTCAGGCGCCTTCTGTTCGGGTTTCTAAAATTGAGCTAATTCTATAGCCTGAGGCACCATAGCTTCTTTTGGCTCATGGATCTTCCCAAGGATTTCACTAGGCTGAGGTCATGCAACTCCTTTTAGAAGTCTTTCTTCTATTTGTAGCATCAACAGTTCTGTCTCTTCTCTCTCTCTCTCTTTCTCTCTCTCTTTCTCTCCCTCTCCCCCTCTCTCTCTGTCTCTGTCTCTCTCTGTCTCTGTCTCTTCTCCCTCTGTCCATCTGTCTCTCTCTGTCTGTCTGTCTCTCTCTTTGCCTCCATCCCTTGTCTCCCTTTTTAAACATATGACACTTGTCCACTTCAAATAAACCAAGTAAAAATAACAGCTCACAAACCTCCATGCCAAGGGCTTGGAGTCTTCCTGGTAAAAAATAATTCCATGTGCCAAAGTACAAATAAAATAAACATTGTTAATCAAGCTGAACAAGTCAGGAAATGAAAAATTCAGCGTCTTCTCTGCGCCGCGGTGCCTGGGCCCTCCTTGCATGGTCTCCTCAGTGCACTCAGGCTACTTTCCATCCAGCAAGAAAGGTGCTGGACACTATGGGCTAGAAAGAGCTCAGGGAGACATAAAGGATTCTCATGACAGCTCTGTGAGTTTGGGTGGGTCTCTAGGTCCTTTTGGCAAGAGTACTGGTCTTGGACTCAGAGAACCTGGATTCATATCTGGGCCTCACTCCTTACTACTCAGGTGACTCTGGGTAAGTCACTTCACCTCTTGTCCTCAGTTTCTTGATTAGTAAAATGGCACGCTTGGACTGTTTGACCTGTAAGATCTCTTCTTCCAGCTCTAAATCTTAGGAATCAGTCAGCCAACTAGCTTTTATGAAGCGCCTACTATGTGCTGTGTTAAATAAGCACTGGGTATAAAACAAAGGCAAAAGACAATTCCTACTCATGAGGAACTAGTGGTCTAATGGGGGAGACAACAAGCAAACTATGAAAAATAGAGAACTTCTGGGCTCTTGGTTCCCTGTGAAGAAATTATTTATTTATTTAGTTATTATATTTATGTTTATGGCAGTTCAGATAAGAAGCCTATTACAGGGGATTGAGTGTCCCCCTCTGTATCAGTTGTTCTAAGCTGAATAGGAGTAATGCCATTTTACAGAAGAGGAAAACAAAGACTCAGGGTCTCACCCAAGGTAGCACGGAGAGTGCTGTTTGCCAGGGGCCAATGCCAGGAGATACCTTTGGCGGCTTCCATCCCTCTGACAGATCTCTTCACCAGGAGCCCAGCAGCCCAGTGAGTGAGCTGAGCAGGTGTATCTAATCTGGGAAAGGGGAGGTTCCCCAGGGCTTCACATCATTGGCTCATCTGATCCTCCCAAGAACCCTGGGAGGCAGGGAGCACTGGCATTACTGTCCCATATTGCAGACAAAGAAACTGAGGCTCACAGGGAAGCGATTTCAGCGTGGGCATCCAAGCAGCACATGTTAGAGGCTGCTCTCGAGTGCAGATTTCTTGTGCCATGAGGTCTAGCATTTGCCTTGGTTGCTGTTGGTAGGAGGAGATGAGAGGCTGTCCAAGGGCCTGTGTGTTTGCTAACTGCCTCTAATAGCTGCTTAAGGGTATTGGGTGGGGGCCAAACTGAGCCAATTAGTGCTAATTACCCACACAAAACCAGATTACCGTCCAGCCTCTGGACAAGCAGACTAGCAGGACCAAATGAGATGGTGCAGGGAGAGAGCTCCCTGACCTTAAAGCACTATCTAAGTGTGGCAAAGTGATCACTATTGCTGTTGTGAGGGTTACGTTACCACTGGGAGCTGGGGAAGGGAGAGTGAGAAGGGAGCTGACAGGTCAGATGAAAGGCAACACTCTTGCACAAGGAGCCGAGCAAGGAGGCCCTCTCAGCAAGAGGAGTTTCCAGGAGCACCCCCAGGACAACAGGCAGGTCTCCATTCAATGCAGGAGAGGACCCAAGGAAGCTGTTAGAGTAATGGGACAGGTTTGGGCTCTACTTATCTCCCTACCAATGCTGGCCAACCATCAGGTGCCGTTTAATGGGAGCTCGTCCTCTTGCTTGGGGAGAAGACAAAAGAGCTGATGGGATGCCCTTCCCTATCCAGATCTCTCTGGGAAAATGAAGCCTTCCTGGCGAGGAGGGATAGACTGAAAAGAAAAGAAAGAAATTCTGAGCATCGTAAGATCATATTATCCTGAATTTAGAGTTAAAAGAGACCTCAGAGGCCATGTAATTCAGCTTCCTATCCTACCAATATGGAAACTGAGGTCAGGGAGCTTAAGTCATTTGCATACTACCTAGGTGACGTTGGACAACTCACCTCACTGCCTTGGGTCTCAGTTTACCCCTCTGTAAAATGAGAGCATTGGACCAAATTGTCTCTGAGGTTCCTTCCAGCTTTGGACCTATGAGCCTGTGTGCTGAATTGAACGCAATCACAAATGTTTACAAATGCTGAGAGGAAGATGACTCAGAATCACTTAGTTCTGATGGTTCTCCGACCCTTGGAGAGTTAGGAGAATTTATTATCTCTGTAGAGACATTATGCCACTAATACCTGGCATGTACACTGAACCTTAAAGTTTGCCAAGTATTTTACAGAAATTACCTAATTCCAAAGCTCACAGGAATTCTTCACACTTATACTAGAGTTCATGCTGGGTAGGTACTAGAACTGTTATATTATTGTTATCATTGTTATTGCATTTTACAGATGAAGAGACTGAGGGTCAGAGAAGTGAATTCCAAGGTCACACTACAGCTAGTGTCTGTCAAAGGCACAGTTGGAACCCAAGTCTTCTGACTCCACAAGTCCATAAGGTATGTTTACAATTAGAGGTAAAGACACTCACTCTGCAGGGTTGTCTAGAGACCAAAGCACCAGGCTGGGATCCAGGAAGACCTGATTTCAAATTCTTCCTCAGATGCTCAGTAGCTGTGTGACAACAGGATAGGCATTTAAATTCTCTGAGCCTCAGTTTCCTCATATGAAAAACATGACAATAATAGCACATGCTTCCCAGGGTTGGTATAAGGAACAAAAGAAACAATGGATGATGGGAAGGCTTTGCAAACTGCAAAACCTACAAAAATGTCACTTATTTAATTAAATGATCATTTAATTTAATATATCTCATTTCTACCTCTCAATGCATCCTCCCTGGCCACATGGCATCTCGTCAGCAGAATCTCAGCCCCTCTTTTATCACATTGGAGGCGTTTCATTTATGTTGATTTAGTTTTCCCTGCTAACCATTTCTAGGAGGATCCCACAGTAAGCAGTCATCTCTAGAGCTCATTAAATAACTTTTTTGCTTTAAAGAGACTTTCTGCACCCAAGTTGTCTTTCAACCTCCACACCTTGCAGTAAGAGGCTTTATCCTATGACCATACCCTAAGGTCAGAGGGAAAGTAGCCAACAGATGCTCGTGGAAGCCTTTCTGGGCCAGCCAGGATGTAAAGGCCTTAGTTAAAAGCCAGAGATAAGGCAGAAATGTGGAAGGAAGAGGCTGAGAATCTCACAAATGGAAGTGACGGTGGAGCTGGCTGGTCTGACCTCTGTACAGCTCAGCTCAGCGGGCATCTTGTAGGACACACCCTCCTTTAACTTAAGCACATACAACCATACCTACACAGAGGAAGAAATCACACACCCTCCTTTCAGAATAAAGCAAAACCAAATTTTACTGGGATTAAAAGCTCCTGGATTCATTAGATGACTAGGAATATCACAGGATTTAGAGCTAGAAGGCTCTCCAAAGATTTCTTTTGTGTTTGGGTTGGCCTCAGTAGCCACTGAAGTCCCTTCCAATGCTCAAAGTCTACAAGTCCATGGTTATTTTGTCTTATGGTTCCCTTTCACAGACCAGAAAATTGAGGCCCAAACACAGGAAGTGACCAGTCTATGTACCCATTGGTAGTAAGTGACAGAGGCTGGATGTGGAGCTAGGTCTTCCATGCCCTCTGGGCCACTCTGCCCCTGCTCAGGTCTCTGTCCACATCAGCTGGCCCCAGAACAGAGACAGAGAGGTGGGAGAGACCCTAGAGATTGGCTGGTCAGTCATTCTACATGCATTTACTATGCACCAAGCACGGCTTGTTCTCTGATTCCCCTCAAGAGGCCCAGAGAGAAATGCTTAGTGGCCTAGAAAGAGTTAGGAGCTGGTTTGGAGGACCTGAATTCAAAATCTGCCCCTGCCACCTACTACCCCCATTACTTGGGTAAATCACTTCATCGACAAGCATTTATTAAATACCTACCAGGGGCTGGTCATTGTGTTATTCATTAGATTGGAGAGGGGAGAGATGAATAGCAAGGAAACCAACCAGGCTTTGGCCATGATCCAGATGAAAGGTGATATGGGTCATAGTAGGGAGGAGCCCACACACAGTGGTGAGGGGCCAATAGAGAGATATTGTGGTGACTCCTTAGCAACGCGGGCTGAGTGGAAGGATGGAGTTGGTAGCTCTCCAGTCTCAGTTTTCTCCTTTGTAAAAAGAAGGGGTTGAACAGATAGATCAGGGGTTCTAATCTTTTGGGGGGCCATGGATTCCTTCTCAGAAGGTTTTCAGTGCCATCAAACAAAGCACATAGGGTTACAATGGAACCCAAATATATTGAAATAAAAATACCAAACTGTTAAAAAAAAAAAAGTAAGAATCCCTGCCCTCCACGTTCCCTCAGCTCCTTTCCAGGTCTGAATCTTAGGACTCTGTGACAGATAGCATTTGAACCCAGGTTCTGCCTCCACAGTGGAGTCCACTCTGCTCAGAGAAATACAATTTCCAGGACTGTGGGTTCAGTTCCAGGTTTATTTCTCAGATTTATCCTTTCTTCAAGTGCAAATTTCCATTTCTCACTTTGCTGCCAAGACCTTGGAGGCCTTCCCAGAACTGATCGAGTTTTTAATCTCCCATCCTTTTGGGAAAGCAGTGGCCCACCCCCCATCCCCGAGAAGCCCAGAAAGAGGGTGTTCCTCCCCCGAGGCATGGCCAGTCTCCGAGCTCCAAATCCTCTACTTTCCTAGAGTTGGGGGTGCCCTTTAATCCTCCCTCCCACTTCTGTCTACCTTTTACCCTTTGTGTGTTAATGGTAATGGCAGGAGGGTCTCTAATTTAAACCTGAGGGAGGAGGGGTGGAGAGGGGAAAAACCGCGAGACTTTTGCCAAGGAAGGGGCTGGCTCCCAGGTATAGCCCAGGGAGGGAGTTTGTCTCCATCTTTTGAAAAGCTTGTGACTTGTGAAAATTCTGGGACTCCCCAAGGATGGGAGATCTTGAACTGGAAGGACCTCAGAAGCTCCCTGCTCAAAGGATCTTGGACCTGAAGCTATAAGAAACCTGGAAGGTTATGGAGCCTAGCTCCCCCATTTTACAGATGCAGGAACTAAAGCTCAGAGAGATGGACTGACTTGCTCAGGCTTACACAGAGCTAGGAGTAGAACATGGATTTGAACCCAAGGCCTCTGACAGCAAATATGGAACTCATTCTTTGGCACTTTCTTGCCTCTGTCTGATCCCCTCTTTTTACAGAGGGGGAGCCTGAAGCCTGGAGAGATTCAGTAAACCACCTAGAATTCACTTTGCATGAACATATTCTTAGGAGGTCACTTTCAGCATCTCCAGAGCTAAAAACAGTGCCTGGCCCAGAGTAGGAGCTTAATAAATGTTTATTGATTCATGGGCCAAGATACTAAGTCTTCTGACATCAGAGTCAATGTTCTTTCTTGGGGGTGGGGATTGAGGGGTAGGGAAAGAAAGGGAACCCAACCATTACAAATGTTAGCTAGGGGGACACAGTGAAGAGAGCATTGGATTTGTAGTCAGAAAATCCTCAGTTTAAATTTGCCCTTAGACATTTACTAACTATATGTCCCATGGCACATCACTTAGCCTCTGTCTGCCTCAGTTTCCTCCTCTGTAAAATAGGGGAAATAATAGCACCTACCCTCCAGGGTTTTAAGAGAATTAAATGAGATAATTTTTGTAAAAATGCCTTGCAAACTTTAAAATGCAATGTAAATGTTATTTATTATTATTGTTGTTGTTATAGGGTCTATTGATTTTAGGGGATTCTCATAGGACCTTAGATTTAGAGCTGTGGGAAATGTAGTCTAATCCCTTAGTTTTACAAGAGAAGGCAGAGAAGCCCAGAGATTGGAAGTAACTTGGCCAAGGTCAAGTTTATGTAACAAATCAAGATTAGAATCTAGGTTATTTGACTTCAACTCCAACGCATTTCTTTCTCTGTAAACAAGTACTTAAGATTTGTCCGACCCAGAAAGCTCCCCACTAGACTGGGGCTTATAAATCAAGCCATCTTGCTCACTCCCCCTCAGGTCCAGGAGAATGGAGATACCTGGAGGTCACTGGAGCTGTGCTGCAGAAAATAACGAGGAGAGAATGGGAGAGCAAGGCTGGTTAGCACCCAGCCACCATCCATGGGGGGAGAGCAAGGCTGGTTAGTGCCCAGCCACCATCCATGGCAGGAATGCAAAGTTGGGTAGCCAGCCACTATCCATGGGGGGAGAGCAAGGCTGGGTAGAGCCCAGTCACTGTTTATGGGGGAATAGTTGGTCTGCTGGGTCCTCTGTGTATGACCCCGTCTGAGGCCGAGCCTAAGGCTGGAGAGGAATTGGATAAAAGGCATTCTGGGACTCAGGCTCCGCACCGTTGAGAGATGGAAGTCAGTTCTTATGGTTCATACAGGTCTTAACAACCCAGAAGGTAAAGTTAGTGTTGTCCCATATATAGAAGAAAAAACTGAGGCTTAGAGTAGACAAATGACCTAAATGACTAAGCCAACACTAAGCATTGTGCCTGGCGTAGAGTAGGTACTTAATAAATGTTTATCGATTGATTGAAGTGACTTGTCCAAGGTCACACAGATCAGCTTATGAGGAACAGGTGATATTCACATAACACTTTCCAAAGCCATCTCCTGTGAGCCTCATAACAACTCTGTGAAGTTGGTGCTGCTATTGTCCCCATTTTAATGATGAGTAAACTGAGGCTTTCCTCAGAGGCTAAGTCAGAGAAATTCAGGTCTGAATCCTGCCTATGATGAATAATGACTGTATGACTGTGGGAAACCTCTCTGGACCTCAGGCTCCTCTTGTGTAAAGGAAGGAGGATAGACTCAGTGACTCCCAGTTTTAGATTGATCACCCTTCCTAACAGCATTCTTGGGTTCTCTTTGTACCTCAGTTTTCTCATTTGTGAAATGGAGATAACAATAATTATTTTTAAATTTTAACATTTTGTTTTTTCCCAATTACATGTAAAAACAATTTTAACCTTCATTTTTTTTAAAATTTTTTACAAATTTGAGTCCCAAATTCTCTCCCACCCTCCCTCCCCTCCTTGCTTAATGAGAAGATAACGCTACTTACAATAAAGTGGTTCTTAACTTCATTTGTTTGCGTCCTGGACCCTGTAGGGAGTCGATCTGGTGAAACCTGTGGATCCTTCTCAGAATCCTGATTTCTCTTATTGTTATTGTCGTTTTAGCTAATTGGAGGAAATGCTAATTTTTTTGTTACAGATCAGTGAAATTAATGGAATAACATCTTTCCCCATACAGAGGTCTGGGCTAGGTGAAGAACCCTGGCTAGGCCTCACTCTCAGGGCTGCTATTGCTGAGGAGGATTCAGCTAGATCTTTTATATGGAGGACTTGGTAAACCTTAAAGTTTGTAATACGGTACTGAAAGTACAAGGAATTTATCACTGCGTTTGCAAGCCTGGGCATACACATAGAAAATGTTCCCTTCTCACAAAAAGCACATTCTAATTAACGGAGAAACGACACATGAGACCTTGGGCAAATCTCTTCCCTAGTCTGTGCCTCAGTTTCCTGATCTGTAAAATGAGTAGATCAAGCTAGGTCTTAGTGCAGGGTGGGACTCAACCACCGTGTTATTATAGCAACATGGGATCACAGCTCTGGAGGGAGAATCTCTAGGACTTGGAAGTTATCTAGTCCACAGGTTAGGAACTGAAGTACAGAGAGGGGAATGATCTCTAAGTATGTGAGCTTGAAATTCACTCACCCAACCCAGAGGCAAACAGACTCCAGACCTGATTTCTTTTCATTACACACCCCACCCCACAAGGAACAAAGCCGGGAGGCTGGGCCAAGCCGTGCTCCTGCAGAGGAGTGAGGGGCCGGGCTCAGGTAACTGGAACAACTGCCCGTGTTCCATGGCTGGGCCTTGAAGCTTGGTTTATGGAAATGTTCATAATTCACTTGTAATAGAGCATCTCAGGTTGAGCAGACGGGGAGAACAGGAGCTTCCTGGCACTTCTCCCCATGCCTTGGTCCCAGATTATTTGATTGTTCAGTATAACAGGCCCCCCAGGGCCCCTGCTCAAGACAAATGTACTTCTAATGAGGCCCTTCCACTCGATGTACCTCAAAACCCATAAAACCCACGGCTTGGAGAAGCAGATTGGACGAGGGATGACTGAGCGCTGGTTCCAGGAAAGATTGACGTGGGTTCCTTTCCCCAGTTTTCAGAGATCTAAGACAAGCATGAATAGGAAATCAAAGAATAGAACTAGGACTTTCACCCAGGTTTCCTGGATCTGGTCCTGGGCCAAGACTGAATGACCACAGGGGACCTACCCTGAGAGCAGGAGGGGAAAAGTCACCAAAAATCACCATGAAAAGAGTCAGAAATGGGAACTGGATAAACTGGAGAGCAGAGAGAATGGTCTAGAACCACCCTTTCATCCAATAAGAAAGACACATCTCAGAACCAGATCTTCTGAAAAGACAAAGCTAGCCTCTAGCCGGAGCTCTTCAGTATATCTGAGTGAAGGTCCGGTGGAAGGGGGAGAAGGCCTGTGGTAGAGTGGATAGAAGAGGCACCTCAGGGTCAGGAAAACCTGGGTTCAAATCCTGCCTCTGATACCTACTGGCTGTGTGACCATGAGCAAGTCAAGTTTCCTCTATGTCCCTCCCACTGAATCAGTTCTAAGAGTTAAGGTTTCAGAGAGGGTGCCTTATGTATCAGAGGATGGAGTTTCCTACTCCAGTGAAATCACAGGTGCAGGGAGAGTTCAACTCTTCCATTTATTTATTCAGCACCTACTATGTGCAAGGAATGATAGGGGATTGAAAAGACAACTCCAACAAGCATTTACATTTCAAATATTTTATTGATATAATTTGTTTTTGCATAACCTTTACTTCTGAAAAGATCTCTCCTTTCTCATCTTCCCACAAGTAGTACCTGATAATAGAATGTAAGGGGAACTGGCCAAGGAGAGCTCAGTCTTTAGAGGAGGCACAGATTTGTCTGTCATGGTGTGTTGTACAGAGCATATGTAATATCCTACATCTGCTAGAACCCGATATTTTCTGGCCATGACTGATAATGCAATGATGAAAAGCCTTGTGAAGAGCCAGGAGGCTCAGCAGAGGCTGAGGATGAAGCTGTGGGCTCACAAAAAGGTTAAAGCCAATGATAGATATCTTGCTTTCTTTCCTAGTCCTTTCATCCTTTCAAGTGAGGAAGATTGTGGGATAGGCATTAAACCCCATCTGCCATCAGGCACCGTATGTCAGTGAATACGTATCACCCATTTCTTTGGTCTGTTTTATATTTATTATTTTCCTGATCATACCTGGAAATGGGGCTGCCCAGGCAGTTGATGAGGCTGGGAGGTTCATTAAAGCTATCAAGGGTCTCACGGACAACCAGAATCTCAGAGCCAGTGGATGTAATAGCGGAGCCCAATGTGAAGCCAATACAGGCCAGTTGGGTGGCCACCCCCCCTCCCAGTGGATTGACCTCCTGCAAAGAGTTGGTCTAATTGAGCAAGCAAATGAACGAATCAATCAGCAAGCATTTATGAAGTGCCTGCTATGTGCCTGGCAGTACTATGTGCTAAGTACTGGGGACACAAAAAAGAGGCAAAAGACAGGCCGTGCCGTCAATGAACTCACAATCAAATGGGCCAGATGGAAGCAAACAGATATATACAAATGAGCCATTTACTGGATAAATAGGAAATAATGATGGGAGGGAGGAGAGCGAAGTTAAGTGGGGCTGGGGAAGGCTTCCTGGAAGAGAGAGGAGTCTTCTTGGCACTTCTCAGGCCCCGATTTCTTCACCAGGCATTTCTTATCGAATGTGTGGCTGCTCAGTGTCAAATAATCATAACAGCAGTTAGCATTTGGAGATGCTTTAAGACCGGCAAAGCACTTTATAAACATGATTTCTTTTAATCCTTGTAACAGCCTGGCAAGGTGGGAGGTATTATTATCCCCATTTTACAGATGAAGAAACTGAGGCAAACAGAGTGAAGTGACTTGTTCAGGGTCACACATCTAGGAAGTGTCTGAGGCCAAATTTGAACTCAGGAAGATGAGTCTTCCAGACCGGTGCTCTGTGAGTTATGACACCCTCTAGCTGCCTTCGTATACACAGTAGTAAATGATCCAGGTGGGTTTGGAACCCACGGCATCTACTCCAGTGACAATGTTCTTTACTACTCAGCTCAGTTCAGTCTTCTCCATGAATCCTTCCTCATTTTCTCTCACCCGAAAGTGGCAGCTCAGTGGAAAGAGTATGGGATTGGGAAGCAAAGGACCTGAGTTCAAATCCTAGCTCCTGCCAGTGATAGATTGTGAGACTTTGGGAAAGTCATTAGTCTTTTCTGGGCCTTGGTTTTCTCATTTGTCCAATAAAGAGATTGGACTAGGTGACCTCAGGTGGCCCTTCTACCCCAGACCTCGAACCCAACGCTGGATTCCTCCAAGCTGGAATCCTGTCATTCTGCAATCTCTGTGGTTCCTTCTCAGTTCTAAACTTTGGGTCCTCAGATCCTCAAATTTTCATCAGGGACTTTTTTTCTTTCTGATTTTCCTTTAGGGGTGACAGGCAATTGGCCCTCCATTCTGCCTGGGTGGAAAAGTCCTGGAGATTCCGGGGGGTCAGGGGACAGCGTGGAAGGAGTTGTTAACTTGCAGCCCCTTGGACGCACGGGATTTCTGCTTGATTTGGTGCCAGGACTCCTCCTGGCAGCCACAACCCTTCCCCCGGCTGCCCTGGGACAGTGCTGTCCCAAAAAACTTCTCTGGCTGCACGTGCCCATGGGCCAGCTGGCCGGATAACTCAGGATTCAAACTGAGGATAGTTACTGGCAAAAGAGTAAGCTTCACTGAGCTGATCGCATTGAACTTCTGAGCGCCTAAAACTCCCGAAATACAGTTTCCACAGTCATTTCTTTACATCACAAAACCACTGGCTTGAAGGGTCCTCAGAGGTCAACCCAGAATTAACTTCTCTTTGCCTCAGTTTCCTGATCTGCAAAATGAGGATGATAATAGCTCCTGCCTCCCAGGGGAGGTAAATATTGTGAGGAGAATATGCTATATGAATGCTAACTATTGTTATTATTATGGCCCAAGCACTGAGGTAGAAATATAAAGAATGAACCAATCCTTGCTCACAAGAATGTTAGGGTGTAACTGCCCTCTCCTCTCCCTCATTCTGTGAGGTTGGCTAATCCTTCTCCAGACAGGATCTTGTTTAACACAAGATATTATTAAGATAAGATCTTATTTAACAACTATCCTGAGAGATAAGTGTTTGTCTTGTCCTCATTTTTTCAGGTAAGGAAACTGAGGCACAGAGAAATTAAGAGACTTCTTTGTTAGAAGGGATGGCTTTTGGGGAGAAGAGGATATGGGGGAAATTTAGATGATGTGATGACAAAAGATATCAATAAGATTCATTATACAAAAAATGAAGAATCTTGCCTATGGTCACATGGCTGGTGGGTGTTGGAGCTGAGATTCCAACCCAGGCCTCTCTACAAACATGCATTAAATGCCTTGTGTATTTTGGAGCCTGGCTTTGCAAATTCCAGAATCACACCCCAGCTGACAAAGAAAAGGAGCTGAGCAATGCGTTCCAGGGTTCTTTCCACTCCACTAAATTGTTGTCCCAAACAGGCGGATCAGGGTTGGCGCTGGGCCCCAAGCAGCCCAGCTCCAACATTCTGGTTGGATGACTCCGTGAGCTGCTTGACTAGACTCCCCCCGGGACAGGCCAGAGGGGAACGTTCCTGGGCTGCCTCCCCTCAGAAAGAATCAGTCATGCAGGACCCCCTGTAGGCCAGGAGGCTCCTTCCAGGGAGTCAGACCAGGTCAGTGTTTCCAAGAGGCGTCCTAGACTGTTGGCCCCTGGAAGCAGCCTCGGGGTGGCCCATTCCAAGCCCAAGAGGGGCGACTTTATTAAGGTCACTCAACTGGTGAGTGGGAGGCTTTGCTAACGAAAGCCCAGATATCCAGGGTGCCAGGCCCAGCTCTGTTCTGCTGGTGCGATGGAGCTTTCCAGTCTGCAGAACACATGCAGGGCGGCCCCCATCCCACAACGTTGCCCCTTGTTCTGCCCTGGGGGCTGAGTAAAGACACAAGGGTGGATGTTGCTAATATGAAAATTTCAGCTTGTTGTCAGGAACACCCTCCTGGTTCACTCAGCTAGTAAATGTCTGAGGCCGGATCAAACCTTCCTAAATCCAAATTCAGTTCTGTCCACTGCGCCACCTGACAGCCCCAATCTGTTGTTATTCAGTTGTATCTGACTCTTCATGACCCCATTTGGGGACTTCTTGTCAAAGATACTGGAGGGGTTTGCCATTTCCTTCCCCAGCTCATTTTACAGATGAGGAAACTGAGGCAAACAAGGGGAGGTGACCTGCCCAGGGTCACAGAGCTAAGTGTCTGAGGCCCCGGATTTGAACTCACAAAGATGAGTCTTCCTGACTCCAGGCCTGGTGCTCTATCCGCTCCACCACACAGCTGCCTTAGTTGTAGGTTAAGTGGTTACAGTGGAACTGGTCACACAGCTAGTAAGTGTCTGAGGCCAGATTTGAACTCACCAAGATGAGTCTTCCTGACTCCAATCCTGGCTCTCTATCTACTGTACCAACTAGATGCAGCCTCAGCAGTAGACAATAAATGCCTATTGATGAATTGATTGGCTCTTTAGGAAAGTCACTACATTCAATGACTACCTTTTACCTAAAGGAGCTAAAGTAGAAACTACTTGGTCTATCATTCAAGGCTTCCTGCCACCCCTCCCTCCCAAAATGATGGTACAGTAGAAAGAGGTTTGCACGAGTGGAGGGCAATTCCACACTGGAAGTTTCCTACTCTGTAGAAATCAGAGCTCCTTCCCTTATTCCCATAGACACAGCCTTGCTGCTTCTTCAGTTTCCATCCATTTCTATTTGTCTCTTTCTTACTGATCTTACTGAGGCAAGGAGAAGCTTTAGTCCATACTTCAGTGTCAACATTTTGTCTTTGCCACATAGTGGGTGGCGTTATTCCCCCCCCCCAAAGGACCTAAAGCTCCGGAAGGGACCTGAGAATCGTCTAACCCAAGCTCCCATTTTCTGGAGGTGGAAACTGAGGCCCAGAGAGATGCAGGGACTTGCCTCAGCTGCTAAGAAGCATAGACTTCTGGAGCCAGGTCTCATCTGTTTGTTCATTTTCAGTTCTTCAAGGCACCTCAACCATGTCTAGTAATGACAAAGACAGTCAGTAAACATTTGTTGAGTGACTACGATGTGCCATTCACCATGCTAGGCACTAAGCCAGAGATTAGAAAGGCCATTTCCAAATACTTTTGTTTGGATGTTTAATACCCTGCATTTATTGTCATTTATTGGGGGTCCTGTTCACTTCCTGGCTTTAGATCTCTAAGGGACAAAGAGAGGCCGGCAAAGCCAACCTCCTCATTTTATACTTTAAAAGACTGACCTCAGAGAGGTTAAATGACTTGTCCTGGATCACATGGCTAGGAAGTATCTGAGTTGAGATTTGAACCCAGGCCTTGGGGCTCCAGATCCAGCAGATGCCTTTCTTTGGATGTATCTCCTTTCTTTTGCCACACAAAATGCTTTCTGGAGGGTTACCAATTATCATGGAAGCGCCGCCATCTTCATTTGACATTGATCTGACTTTTCCTTTCGCTGGGCTGGGGGGACAGCTGTGGCGTTCAATGTAGTCACAGTGAATGGTCTCTGTTTGGGGTCTGGCTGAGACAGATAGGCGAACGTGAGCCGTCCGGGCTGTCAGCAGTCACTCAAAGATTCAGCTTATTTTATTGACTCACAAGGAGGCCAAGTTATCTGGCTCTTGGCATCTCAGCCCCGGAACTGCCATTTCCCCTTGTAAAAAGTCACGAGGACACTGCCCCCTTATCATCTGACTGAATGTCAATGAAAACCAACAAAGACATTGGATTTTTTTTCCTTTTACAAGGGAACAGCCTGTCTGTCTATGAGATTTTTATGGGCCCAACTGTCAGGGTGACCCCCAACTCCAATTCTTGGGACATTTATCCCATGACTCACAGACAGACGGTATCACTGGAGGATATTGGCGCTAAGTAAGCACAGCATAACATTACTAACAGCATTGTGAAATTTCCCAAAGGGGATCCAGCCAGCTCTCCTCTTCCGGATTCATTCTAGGGCCAGCTCACTGTCCACAGGCAGTGTCTGTACAAGATGTATGGCCTTAGATCAGTCCTTTGCGGTCTCCGTCAGGCAAAGAATCTCTAGTCTGGATCGCCTCACCTCCTCTTCCCCACCCCCAGCACTTTGTGTTTACTCTTTATGTTTTCAGCACTTAGCCCTGGATATGGCTCCATGAGGTGCTTAATAAATGCTGGCCGAGGATTGATTGCCTCTGCTTCTACATGTGCTCACTCTTTCTCCTGAAGGCAAGATCCCGGAAAGAAAAGTCTGATTTTCTTTCTGTCTTTGTGCCTCCAAAGACAAGCACAGATTAATATTTAATAACCACCCATCTGGATAGGTTGATTATATCTCTATTTGAGCACCTATTGCTTCCTCTAATGGAATGCAAGCTACCTGAGGGCAGGGATTATTTTACTTTAGTTTTTCTATTGTCAGAGTCTAGAAGAGTCCCTGGCACATAGTGGGTGCTTAGTAAATGTTTGTTTATTGGTTTTGGACCATAGACATACTTCATCCACTTGGCTTATGTGTGGATGGTTAGGCCAAACTCTGTTGAACGATTACAGATCTCTTTTACAAAAGTCTGCAATGTTTTGGGGCTTAATATAATGCAATTATTAATCCCAGGCTGGTTGCAATCAACATAATGTCATTTGTAAATAGAGGCATAGCAATGGAGATGTGTCTAGTGGGTGTGAGTGGGCTGCAATGCATTGAGCCATATGCACACATGTATACATATTATATAAAATGTCCATGTGTGTATATAACACATGCATATATGTGCACACACATGTATATGTGTATATACATATGTGTATACGTGTGCACTCGTGTATATACATTGTGTCCATATATGTATACTAATGTATGTTGTGCATATTTGTATATGTGTATGTATGTCTATGGGTACTACATATATATAGTGTGTATATATGTGTGTGTATATATATATATATACACACACATATATGTATATATAGAGAGAGACAGAGAGAGTCTCACAGTGAGTAAATCTCAACTAGTGCTGAGATTTAAATCCAGGCCACTCTGGCCCAGAGTCCAGCGCCCTAATATAGAATGGAATGCAGTGAAATGGAAAAGCATTTTTAAGCACCTCCTATGTGCTGTGCACTGGGCTAAGCCCCAAAGATACAAAAATATCCTCCCCAGATTTCGTGGTTGTATTCTAGATAGGAAAGAAAAGTTTGAGGGATATGGAATATATCTATAAATCTATATGCTACACTGAAATATAAATATGTATTTACTTCTATGGAAATATATAATATACAATATATTTCTAGATATACATATAAAGGTATAACAATATAGACTGACTGCCTAGCCAGCCCAAAGGATGACCAAAGGCCTGGCCATCCTCTCTCAAGTCAGTGGCAATCAACACAATGCCAAGAGACCTGGACCAAGGCTGCCAGTGCACGAATGGGCCTGCTGTGGCGGAATGGTGGCCAAGAATGCCCAAGATGAGAAGGTCATTATCGGCACCACTGGAGGGGAGGGATGCTCCCTTTGATGGAATACTGAGGAATGGGTGGAATGGGTGCTGAGCAAGGTGGACAACTGAGACTTGATAACTGTCAACTAAGATAAAAATCAGACTTTACTGTCAGTTCTCAGAAATGGGATTCTGGCCCTTGGAAGGCAGGATCTGGGTCTCCTTCAATCCATGTCCTTCACATTTCTTTTCTATCATGGACGTATCTATGAACTCTGGGGAGAATATTTTTGTACCTTCAGAGCTTAGCCTAGTGCTCAGCACACAGTAGGTGCTTATTTATGCTTTCCCATTCCATTGAAGGGCACTGGGCTTTGGGCCACGGGGTCCTGGGTTTAAATCTCTCCTCTGACATTAACTAGCCCTGAGACTCAAGATAAGTTATCTAACCTCTCTTGGTCTTACTTTCATTGCCTATAAAATGGGGATAAGATAACAGAAATTTGATTCCCAACCTCACCACTTTGTAACACTGGAATATTGGTCTTTTTCTCAACAGGCCTCGCCACGTCCCTGGTGTCGTCCCAGCTCTCCCCAGTCCTCTGCCCAGCTTCTCAACAACTCTCCCTAAAGGCCTGTCATGATTATATTACTCCCTTGCTCGAAACAATTTCACTGACTTGACGTTATTCAAGGAATGAAGCTCAGATTCCTTGACCTGGCATCGAAACCCTGCAATAACTTTTCAGTCTTATCTTTTCTCTGATCTCCCCTTCAGAAAGTGACCCCTCCTTCCTTAAATGCCTCAGAGCATTCTGTCTAGACCTCTCCTTTGTCCTTATCACATGCTGGTTCTCCTGTTAAACTTCAATGCATAAGTCATTTTATTGGTGGGGGTATCCCCTCCCCTCATCTAATAGGAGCTTTGGGGGCATGCTACTACAAATTCTTCTCTAGCTGCTGTGGATCCATTAATTACTTTTCTTTAGGCCCAGGCATCCAAATCCTTCCTGACCAAAAAGAGAAATAAGGTCAGGCTGCCATGATGGGTTTTAATGAACCCATGGTGGTTCTCAGTGATCACTACTTTCCTTTCCAAATGCTTATAGGCCAGCTCTATCACAACATGCTCTAGCCCGTTTTAAGACTTGACCTTCTTCTTAGGAAAATTATAAGAACAGATTCATGTCTCCTACCCTGTAGCATCTTTTCCATCCTCCAGATATTTTCAGGTTCAGCAATCACACTGGGGAATCCTGTGTGTAGCCTTTGGCATAGTTACTTTGGGCTTGGTGACTTGAAATCATTGAGGGTCATTCGATGCTCACTTACCATCTGCTTGCTTGTCCTGGCTTTCTATTCCATATTAACCATAATTATTCTCCCCTTTGTTTCTCCATCAAAAGATCAATCGAGCCCTTTTTAATAGAAAATGAACAAAATAAGATTTGAGGAGTTCTTGGTATAGTGGATAAAGTGCTGGACCTGTAGTCAGGAAGCCCTGAATTCAAATCCTGCCCCAGGCACTTACTAGTTGCATTACCTTAGGCAAGACAGTTAACCCTGTTTGCCTCAGTTTCCTTATCTGTAAAATGAGCTGGAGAAAGAAATAGCAAACCATTTCAGTATCTCGGCCAAGAAAACCCCAAATAGGGTCATGGAGAGTTGGGTACGATTGAAACAACTGAATAATAACAGCAAAAAGTTCTACCTTCTCTCCATTATTCATTATCATTGTGCCATCCATCTCCAGCAGGTCCCCTATCTCTCCTTTTGTTTCCACCATGGCTTAAAATCCAATGACGACAAGGGCAACAACTTGACATTGTCCATAACATTCCTCCTCAGCGTCAGCGCATTCTGGGCTATGGTTCCCACATTGTTCTTACAGGCTTTACAGTGAGGTCATTTGCAGGCTTATCATCACCTGAGCTAGAACAAGCTTCCT
Organism: Vombatus ursinus; assembly: GCF_900497805.2. Taxonomy (NCBI): domain Eukaryota; kingdom Metazoa; phylum Chordata; class Mammalia; order Diprotodontia; family Vombatidae; genus Vombatus; species Vombatus ursinus. Next base: position 316,253 of record NW_020954586.1, on the reverse strand, counting down.
GGGAGCAGTGGCTTCTCTGTCTCATAAATCTTTGCCCTCCCCAGGGCTTTGCACATACTAGTCACTCAATGCTTTTCTGAAACGAATTAATTCAAATTTCAAAATCTAATTTAAATTGAAAAGTCAGCCAGTTTGCCTGATCTTTCCAGGTTTCAGCTTGTTACTGGGATGTCACGGACCAGCAGTCTTTGGGCCTTGGAAGAACGTGATTTATCATATGACTACAAGCACTGAGAATGCCCATTTCCATAGCCCTTAGAAGCTGACGTTACTCTTCCTTTCCAACTTTTCTGTAAGGTCCTGAAAGTGTTATCATACCCAGTCAGTATAGGAAGGCCTGAGTCTCAGACTCTCGTTCAAGGTGGCACCATCACTGCCAAATGTTGGAGTTGGGAGGCCAACGTGGCTCCGGGGGACTCCCAGTCTGTCTTCTTTCCTCTACACCTCGCCCTTCCCTGGGCCTAGGACTCATTGTGCTTTACCCAAGCTTCTTTCCCTATAGATGGAGGACTTCTGAATGCTAATATATGATGAGACAAAAGAGAAACGTGAATCCAGTTCACCTTCAGAAGAGACAGAATGGACTCCTGGGCCAGCTCCCCCTTTTGAAACCAATTTCTTTCTAGGCTCTGCTTGGATGCCACTGCCTCCATGAGGCTCTACCTGATTTTCCCCATCCTGGGTAGAAGGCATTTCTTTCCTCCTCCAGATTTCAAAAGCAATTTCTTTGTATGATTGATTACATTCCTCTGTGCATTGTAGGTAAGGGGCATCGCAGTGTGATGAACAGCAGGCTGGCCTTTGAGGTAGGAAGAACTGTGCTTGAATCTCGCCTCAGACACTTGTTGGCTATAGGATGCTGGGCCAAGTTATTTAACCTCTCTGAATATTGATTGACCCATCTATAAATTGAGGATAATAACATCTCTCTCACAGCGTTGGGGGTGGGGTGGGAATGAAATAATGTTTATAAAGACTTTAAATAATAGGTAAATGCAAAGTATTATCATTTGTGCATCTCTTACCTCTAGCATAATACAGCAAAGGAACAATGAATTTGGAAGCAACAGTCCTGGGTTCAATCCTGGCTTCATTACTCACTACCTGGTATTGACCATTTCAGTTCTCTGGGCCTCAGTTTCCTCATCTGTAAAATGAGGGGGTTACAGTAGATGACTCCTCCTCCTCCTCCTCCTTCTTCTTCCTATTAGATCTCTTATCTCCCCTATTAGAATGTAAGCTCCAGGAGAGCAGGTCGGGAATGGGTCAAGTCACCCTTGCAGCCATGGCATTTTGCACATGTACTCTATAAATCTCTACTCATTGAATTAGAGCATAAACAAATGCCTGTTAAATGGAGCCTGTTTCTCATCAGCTTCTAAATTTGATAGTTCTCATTTATCAAGACTGGATGCCCTAAAAGCACCCCTAGATCATCAGAAAGAACCCTCCACTCATCCACCAGTTGGCTCATGTCCAGGCTACCCCACAACGTGTTGAAGGCTGGTCACCCACCCACCCCTTATCTGGGCTTGGCCATACCAGCTTCGTGCCACCTCATGTGCTGGGGCTGACAGCTTGACTCAGTCAGAGAGAGGTTCAGGTCCACTCCAACTGGGGCTTTCTGTGAGAATTTGACAGGGAAAAGCACGGCCACGCTAGGAGAATGAAGAGCCCCTGGCTGCTCTTTTTCAACCTGCAGATGACAGCATGGTAGCCTGGGACTGACATGTGGGGCTGGGGGGGTAGACAACAAAGTGGAACCCTCAGATACTGAAGGCTGAGGGCACTATTAGGGCATGTTTTGAAGCTGGATTTGGGATTCTGTTGGCCAAATAATGAATAGCTTTACTAATGACTTCCTTAACTATAAGTAAGGGATCTGAGTTCCATCAGCAGCTCAGTGTGGAGTTCTCCTTATAACCCCCTGGGTAATGAGTACGAGATGACTAGACCTTCACAAATGACCCAGTCAGGCCCGTGTCAGGATAAATCACAGGGACCTGGTGACAGCAAGGGTGAGGCAGGCGGCAATAAACCACAAGATGGATGAGATAAAGCTGGACATGTTGACATGGTCAGTGTGGGTCCTAATGGGGCTCATGTTCACCATAAGCAATATGGACTCTATCACTTTCCCTGAGCTGGGGAGAGTTTCTGGTTGTGGAATGTTCATGAACTCTTACAGCACTGTGGCTTCTTGCTGGATTGTGAACCCAAGAATCAGGGTCAAGACTAATTCTGAAATTCTGAAAAATTAATGTTTGTGTGAATGAAATGACTCAACTAGTAATGTTTGGGCTGTACATCCTACCCAACCATCTACCTAAGACACCCCAACCATCTGTCTGTTGACACTGACCTTCCTCTTCACACCTGGGGCCCTCTTGTTGGCACCTGAGACCCCGACCACCACACGTGGTCTTCCATAATCTAGGGGAAGTTAATCCCCTTTCTTTGGAGCTTTGGGGCTAGGGGCTAGGGCCCCACCTAGATGGTAGAAGGCTGAGTGTGTGAAACTAGCCTCCTAAGCCCTCTATCATCCGATCTTAGACCCCAGACTGTGCTTCAGTTTCACATCCTATCTAGGGGTAGGGAATCTGCAGCGTTGAGGTCACATATGGCCCTCTAGATCCTCAAGTGCACCCCTTTGATGGAATCCAAACTTCACAGAACAAATCCCTAAGGGCTGCACTAGAATCTAGAGAGTCACATGCGGCCTCCAGGCCACAGGTTCCCCACCCCTGTAATCTCATCCAGGCCACTGCTTCCATGAAGGCCATCCTGGTTCTTTCCCCCTTCTCACCTCCCTGACTCCAAGACCAGTTCATGGTCCTCTCTGATGCTTGGCTTCTTACTTACCATTTTAGAATGTGACCAATGGCCGTGCTCTCCCAGTCCCCAAATTAGTTTGTATTTACACTTATTATTTAACCAGATCAGAGGTAACTTGAGGATAATCTAATCCTCTGCAACCTCAAAGTGATGGGCAAAGAGGTTACCATGTTATCGTCACTCAATAAAGGTTATCTATTCATTTTTGTCATTTACTTTAATGTTTCAATTAATAAGTATATTTTCTCTTTTTTCATTCCCCATCCCAACTGGGAAGAAAAGGGGGAGAAACCTTTGTGATAAATATTAATAGTCAAGTAAAACAAATTCCCATGATGACCATGTCCAAAAGTGTGTGTCTCATTGAAATTTATCAAGTGAGAGAAAACATGAAATTTCCATGAAGAATATCCTATTTGGAAATGAGAGGGAAATTCACCAATATCAGTTTTGCTAGGTCAGACATGAAATTAGAATGCCTGGTTCTAGGCGATTTAAGCAAGGGACATTCTTAGAGACAAGGGAAGGAAGACGTTTGGGAAGAGGACAAAGTGACCGATCCATGTCATGGCATCCATGACACAAGAGTCAAAGACTGTGGGCTCATTGTAGGTGGTCTGGAGCTACTGCCCAACTTGTACTCCCACCGATGATTAGTACCCCCAGAACAAAGTCAGCTGCATCCACCCTTAGGGCCCTCAGAGGGGTGGGGAATGTCTTTTCTAACGCTCCCCTACTGGTGGTTGCTTTCCTCCATGATTAGCCATTGATATTAATTAGTCAGCCAGGCTGTGTACTATATTATAAGGAAGATTTGACTGGCTCTGCCAATTAATGACAGACCTTGAACAAGTCATATAATCTCTGGGCCTCATTCTCCTCATCCATAAAATGGGGAAGCAGGAGGGAATGAACTAGGTTGTCACTGAGACCCTTTCTACCTCTTTGGTTCTAGAATTCTATGACTAATTCCTACCACACCTGTTTTATTGGGTGACTTTAAAAATCATAGGATCATGGGTACAGAGATGGAAGGGACCTCACAGATGACCTGTACACTGCCCTCCTCTACCTCCCCCCCACTTTTCAGATGAGGAAACTGAGGCCTAGGTAGAGAAAGTGATTTATAAGGCTCTAGGTTTGTAAGATAGATCAAGAGCTGGGATGCACCTCTGCAGCCATCCAGCCCAACCCCTTCATTTCACAGGTGAGAAAACGTTCCCAGGCAGGGTAAGAAACTTGTCCATGGTCACTGATGGCAAGTGACAGAGGCAGGATTTTAATTCAGGTCTTCTGACTCCAGAGCCAGTGTTCTTTCATGGCGCTCATGAATGAGAAAATGCAGCTGAGAGCATTTTGTAAATGGTAAAAAGTCCCACATATACGTAAGGGCCTACTATCATGCCCCTCCCCTATCAAACAAGAACAATCATAACTCAAGTTTTTCTGGGGCTCTAATGTTTACTAAGCCCCATTCTCTCAATGACCCTCAATACTGCATCAATCTGGGGGAGCCCCTGGCGGGGGAATGCCCTCCACTTACACACATTGCTATCTCACCTATAACTTGTAGGCTCTGATAGTTTCCTGGGGTCACTGAGAGGTCAGGTGAGATGACTGTCACTCGGCCAGTGTGTCCCAGAGGAAGGACTGTGAACCCTGGTCTTTGTGGTTCTGAGACCAACTCTCCCTTCACTACCACACTGTAGCCCCATTTTACAGATGGAAACACAGAAGCTAAGGAATGCTGAGTGACTTGCTATGGTCACACAGATGGTCTGTGTCTGAGGTCAAATTCCAACCCAAGTCTCTCTGACTCCAAGTTGGTTCTCTCTCCACTACCCTATGGTGATGCTAAAAGATGTAGCTTTGTTTCAGGGAGAAGGGTATAGTCATTTTCCTAAAGCCATTCGGCCTTCTCTGAACTCCACTAGGATCCCCACCAACTCCAAACCTATGATTCCGTGACCTTCCTATTCTGTCCTTGCCCCTTAGCCATTTTAAAATCATTTTTGTGATAAACATGTTAATTCTAGACTTTGCCATAGTAATGCTAAGGATGGGTACTGGTACAAGACCTCTCAGGGTTAATGTCACATTTCTTTTCACAGACAGTTATAGACATAGCCTAGAGACACTAGTCCAGGGGACAGGAGCGACCACATTTGGACAATGAGATCTTTAAGCGATATTGTGCTCAAAGAGGGTACTCGGAGAATGATCGTCCATCATCTGTTCACTGAAATGGGAGAGGATACGAATGCTCAGGCAGTAAATTGGAAAGGCTGTGGGCTTTTCTTTCTTTCCCTCTTTGTTTTTGTGAGTGTGAGTGGGTGGGTCTGCATGTGTGTTTATGCATGTATGTATGTATGTGTGTGGGGGCACAGGTTTATGCTGTAGCTAACAGGCGACAGTTAAACTTGACAAGATAAACATTGGATGCATTTACCATCTTACTTTATCTACTTTTCAAAAGTTTTTTTTTAATGTTTTGAATTTCGTAAATGGACATTTGAATGGATGATCCTTCCAGTTTTGAGGAGAGCTGCGTTGCTCTGTTGAGATTTGCGCCGACCTCATCAGCGCCCAGGATTCCAGAGTCATGCCCCAGCTACAGGCCAACATTTTCAACACAATAACAAATTCGCTTTTCATCTGCTTCCCCATGTCTCAGCATTCGGGCTGTGTTGTAGAAACAATGACTTTCTTTACCAGGGTGGTTTTGACTCTGGAATACTCTTGGGCAATAGTCACAGCTTAGACAAAGGCCTTCAGATGTGACTGTCTGCCAAGGAACATAATAGACGGTTTGGGGGGAGGGACGGGGCTGAAACACCCGGTTTCGGAGCCGTGCACTGGACTGTTCCAAATCCGACCTTGTTGGGGAGAAATGAAGCTTGCAAACGGTCATTTCTGCTGTGGTCGTCAGGATTCAGAACTAGCAAAGCTCTCTCTGACCCCGGAGGCTGGAGCCCATCTTCCTTCTGCTGCGAGAGTTATTGGCTAACAACAGATCTCAGGGAACACACACAGGACTAATGACTCCCTGGGAAATACGAGGTGGCCTCAGACCCCAGGGTCCTGACCTGATAACTTCGGCATGTCTGGCTTCCTCAAGTCATTAGTCTCTCAGCAGGGAAGAGGTCTCACTCTGGATGGAGATCCTGCCTCTAAGGGCCTCATTGGATCATTGATTTGGTGCTGGGCAGAAGAATGGAGTCTAGCCTTCTGATTTTACAGAAAATAACACCATGGTCCTCGAATCTAAATCCTTCATTTCATAGCTGGCAAACGTTTAAGTAACTTGCTTAGCCACATAGGTGGGGAGTGACTAGAGAGGGACCCCAGAGCTCACCCAACCCAACTTTTTCACTTCGTAGGTGAGGAAACTGAGGCACAGAGGAGTGGGATGAATTTCCCACAAATCATAAAGAGAGCTGGAATTTGAACCCAAGACTTCGGACCCCAAGGGCTCGAGCACTTTCATAAGAGAGATCTCCCAGTTTTGATTTCTTAGGATCGACCAATTAATGAATCAACCAATGAGCATTTCTATGCCAGGCTTGGTCCTCAAGATACCAGTCCAAGAGAGAGCCAGTTCTAGGGGTGTGCTGAAACCAGGTCAGACTGACTTGTGAGAGCTGATTGTTAAATTTTCAGTGCAGGCATTAAAAGCTTCGAAAATGTAAAATATTACAAATCCAGGCTGATGTATTATTTTATCAATTGCCTAGACTTAAGAAGATGATGGAGAAAATGCTAATCATACAGATTAAATGTAACAGTATGTTGTAAGTGTATTTCCCCCTTGGAAAGCCAATTGTTAAACATTTACCATACACTCATGGACAAGTCTTACCTTACATTCTACTGGGACACTGGCATTCTATCCCCCTCCTCCCAATGCCCAGCATTTTCAGCTAATACAAAGCTTGAGATTCTTCTCTAGAGGAAAAAGTTTCACATGTTATTTTTATTTCACAGCTAGTAAATGAAAGTGACAGCCAGGATTTGAAGTCCTGGTCACCCTCCAAATGCAGGGCTCTTTCCATTGCATGAGGGGTTTTCTGATGAATCAGAGCCTTTTACACGAGGAAGACCCCATTTACCCGAGAGAGGACCCCAGGAAGAAGCCTTGTGCTTTGGGATGGGAACTTCATAGAGAAGTCTCTGATCAAGTGATTTCCATTTTCCAAGCTCTCCTTCCTATGTCAGTCATGGGATCGGTGAGTCTCTAAATTTCATTCATCGTGATGGCCATCCCTGGACTTGCTTCCTGCTAGCACCTAGCACATAGTAGGCATCTGATAAATGTTTGATAAATGGCTGACTGCCAGAATCTAAGAAAACTTTATACAGAGTCACCGGAGAGTTGGAAGGTTATATGGACCATTGTCTCCAGATAAAGAAAACTGCATTAAGTCACTTGAGGCAGTGTGGTTCAATGGACAGAGAGCATTGGCTTGAAGTCAGAGGTCCTGGGTTCTAATACAACCTTAGACACATACTACCTTTGCGACCTTGGACAGATTACTTCACTGCCCTGGGACTCAGCTTCCTAGCTTTAAAATGAGGGGGCTGGGCGAGATGACCTCTGAGGTCCCTTCTAGCTATATCTGGGATCCCTTGTGGGCCGAAATTACAAGGATAAGGAATTGAGTAAGTAAAGATTGGATCTGTCCCCTGAACTGGTAAATACATTAATGAAAGGGGGGGGGGATGGGACACAAGCATTTATTAAGTACCTACTACCTGCCAGGCACTGTGCTAAGTGATTTACAAATAGTATCTCATTTAATCCTCATAGAAATCTTGTGAAGTAGGTGTTCATATCACCTCTATTTTATAGTAGATTGAATGTTATAGAGCTGGGAGAGGCTTTAGAGGTTATCTGGTCTAACCCTCTTATTTTACAGATGAGGAAACTGAGGCCCAGAGAGTAGAAGGGATTGCCTGTAGGTCATTCAACTATTTGCTGACAGAGCCTAGTGTTTTGTTTTGGTTTTGTTTTTTGGCTTTCAGTTTAGTATTATTTTAAGGTAATTTTTGGTCCAGATTTATGATTTCATCTAGAAGGAAGGAAGGAAGGAGGGGGGAAAGAAAGAAGGGAGGGAGAGAGGACTGAAGAAGGGAAGGAAAGGAAGGAAGGAGGGCAGAAGAAAGAAAGGAAGGAGAGACACAGGAAGGAAGGATGGGGAGGAAAGAGGGAGACAGAGAGGAAGAAAAGAGGGAAGGAAGGAGGGAAGAAAAGAAGGAAGGAAAGGGAGGAAGGGAAGGAAACGTTTATTAAGCACTTACTATGTACCAGGCACTGTGCTAAGTGAAGGGGATACGAGTACAAGCAGAAAGGCAGTCGCTGCTCTTGAGGAGTTTACAGTCTAAAGGAGTAAGAGAACTCATAAGAGAGCTGAGGGCGGGGGGGGAGGTACCTGCAAGGGTGCATGGTTTTGAAATCTAGAACCAGGAATCAGGACTCCACAAGATGGAGGCTCCAGGAGGAATTCACCAGTGGGAGAAGGGGATGGGGCTTACAGTGGGCAGCTCCAGGAGGAGAGAGAGTGATTCTGACCTCAGGACTCCCTAAACAGGGCTGGAAAGAATTCCCACTTTCCAGATCATCACCTTGTTTGTAACTTAGATCCTTCTAAGCCCCCTAGCCAAGAGGCATCTGAGATGCAACTGGAACCTAGGTCCTGCTGATTCCAAGGCTGGCCTTCCATCCACCACCCCAAGCATCCTCAGCTGAGGCTAAAAGGTTTTTAGGAATTTCTCCAAACCAAGGAAGGCCAACAGCTACCCCTGATCTTGGACAGCCTCTAATTGCATCCTTTGTGAACTACTGACTGGAGCCTTCAGGAAGGATACAAGATGGAGCGCCCTGAAGCTACTGGATCCGAGTGTGAATCCTCACGCTGCTGCCTCCTCTTCTTGGTAATGAAGGGCTTGGATTAAGGTCTCCCACGCCCCCTTCTAGTTCCGGATCTGTGCTCATACAAGGCTGGCTGTTGGACCGCCCCCATTGTTTTCCATCTTTTCATCCCCAGTGCGCGCCCAGCCCCTCCCACCTCAGAGTTGTATCAAAACATGGCTTTTGAACTGTTGAGTTGTTGAGCTGAAATGAACAGCTCTGAGTGAATCTTCATATTTGTCACTAGCCCTCAAATGGCGCCGGCTCCTTAAAGCTGCCTTCCTAATCCCCCAGCTTGCCCTGCTCCTCCTCTGAAAGGAAGAAAATTTACCCTGCCTATATTCATTCTCTCTCTGTCTCTGTCTCTGTCTCCCTCTCTATCTCTGTGTCTCGGTCTCTGTCTCTCTGTCCCTCTATGTCTCTGTCTCTCTGTCTATCTATCTATCTATCTATATATGCTTATACATGTAGTCTCTACTAATAGAAAATAAGCACCATGAGGGCAGGAACTGTTCATTTTTGCCTCTGCTTCCCCACCACCCATCCCAGTGCCTAGCACATGGGAGGTACTTATTCAATAATCTGTGATTGGTGGTGCTAATAAACACCAGCTTCATGGACTGCCCATCCCAGGTGTGTTCTGTAGGGTTGACAGGATGTGCTCTCCATAGGGTCAATCCCCCACCAAACTTCCAAGTCCAAGGTGGCTGTGGCCCCACATACGGCCCATGTGAGAAAGGAATTGGACCTCCCAAGACCTCCTGGGTCCTGCTGGTTCCAGCCTAAGGCCCCTCCTGGTCTTCAGTGAGAGCTACATTTACATATCCTATAACACCCTTGCCTGCCTTCCTAATTAATGAACGTGCCCTGGCTCCCCCGACAGAGGTTCTGTGCCAAATCACCAGGCTGCGTATGGAGTGACTGTCAGGCTGCTGTTCCGGGCCCACAGCTCGCTCCATCTGTGGGTCTTTGAATGGCAGGAAATTCTGAAGTTAGCCCTGCTCCAGTGGAGCTCAAAGACACTATTAGGAGGAACAAAGATTTATTTCAGGCACGTTCAGACTTTCTGCAAGCTACCAGAGACAAGGAGATGGAGACTCACTCTGAGAATCATGAAGGCCCAAACTCTCCATTTTTCTGGGGCTGAAGCGATGCGCAGCTCCTCCAGGCTTATCTCGTGGAGAGACACCTTTAACAACACAGGCTGATACTTCTCAACTCCATTCGCCAAGTTCATGTATGATGGGAAAAAAGCCAGATTCATTACTAGAGGAGCTGGGTTCAAATCCCAGTTCTGCCATTGTGACTGTGGGCAAGTCCCTGTCACTCCCTGAGCCTCAGTTTCCCTTCTGTAAAATGAGGGTGTTGGGTTAGTGACCTCTAAGATCCCTTCTTCTCTGAAGTCCACGATCCTAATATCTCCTTTGAGATGCACACCCGCTGAGACTGTCTGTAGGTGTGATTTATCCCCACCTTAGAGGTGGAAGGTCCCCAAAGCTTCTTCCATGTTTTAAGAATTTCATTTTTTCGTCCAGACCCTTAATTTCACTGGTATAAGGAACTCCCAATAAGAGATAGTCTCTACCAATGCAGATTGGTCCCTTCTCTGCAATTTAGACTCTGAAAGTTTCCACAAAAAGTAAGAAGGGAAGTGACTGGCCCAGGGTCATGCAGTCTATATGACAGAGGAAGCATTTGAACTCACATCTTTCTAACAATGAGACCAACTCTACCTGCTGTACCACATTGCCTCTATAGTTTCATATATGATTTTTCATAAAATATGTAATTTCATATAACCAATGCAACAGTCCAAAGCCCCCATGAACTTTATCTCATAATTGTAAATATTTCTGATTTCTATTTTCTTTTTTTATCCATACCCTCAGTGCATCAGGCCAAGCTCTGACGCTGGAATCCTTTCTTCCCCAGTACTTGCTGATGACAGGGAGTTAAGAGTGACTGATCAGCCTCACAAATTATGGAGATAATGACAGGTGAAGGCTTGGTGGTGAAAAATCTCTCTGTGTGTACAGCCTTCCCACTTAGAAAATATTTGTTTAGCTCTACCAGGCACTAAAATAATTAATCACCAGCACTTCCCATTAAGTTCCAGAAGGAGGCCTGCGTGCTGTCCCATGCTCTAAAAGAAAAAAAAAAAGGTCGGGATCTCTCCGCACTTCACATCTGGTTTCCATGTGTAACGTCCACCTTCGCTGAAACCTGATGACACAAACAAGCACATTTATATGGTTCCAGGCAGAGTTAAAATTTGTCTGTAGACTCCACACACGAGACACCCCTCCAAGCCGGCCGCTTCCTCCCCAGCTCCCCGTTCCCAGACTTGATCGCGCTCTGCCCTCCCTCTGCAGACATCTCCTGCTCCCACTGCCCCAGTGCGGAAGGGGGTCCTCTTTCCCACTTACCTCCACCTGGCCTGTAAAAGTCCTGCTCCTGCTTCAAGGGCCAGCTCCGTGGCCTCCTCCTTCATGCTGTTTTCCCTGATCAGCTGGAAGTGACCCAGCCCTCCCTGATATTCTCCCGGTCCTGTCCCAGAAGCACAGAATCTCAGAGTTAGAGGAAGACAGATTCCTCAGAAATCTCATCTAAGCCCTACCCAGTCAAACTATAGAGAGAAGGGCAAAAGCTGGGGTCCAAAGGATACACTGGTGGATTAGATGGCAATGTTTAAAGGGCATGATTGTGTGGTTCCACGTGACTTGAGGGAAGGGGACGGGTGGAGATGAGGTGGTGAAATAGAATGAATGCTGGACTTAGAGTCAGAAAGATCTGTGTTCAAATCCTGCCTCTCTGGGCAGGATGCTTCTCAGCCTCAGTTTCCTCATCTGTACAATGGGGATAAGCAACCTCCCAGGGTTGTTGGGCAGCTTGGATGTGATCTACTTTGCAAGCCTTACAGCTCTATATAAACGCTCATTATAATGATGGTGTTAGAATTGTCCATCGGGATGAACAGACAGGCCAGAGCTGTCACAAGGCCCTAAGAGTCATCTGTGGAAAACCTTGGTAGAATGAAGCCTCACATCACTGTGAACGATCTCTTTTTTTTCCCCAATCACCACCCCTTTCTAGCTTTGGCCTCTAAATTCTCTTTGTTTAGCCCTCATTCCAGGGAGCTCTTTGAAGTTTCACCTGGGCACACCATCAAAGACAGATTCCCAGTCACCATTCACATTAATCAGGCTCTGTGACAGCATTCATTCTTCTCCTTTTTTTTTTTTTTTTACTAGATTTAGTGGAAGGTTAAATCGTATAGAACTCCCTCAGAAGAACCCTTTCAACCTTTCTCTCATAAACAGTTTTTAAAAAGGCTTGAAGACATAGCTCTGTAAACAGGACAGGAGAGAATGCTTCATAAACCTGAAAGTAGCAGCCCCCACCCTTCTGGACTGGGGCCTTAAATGGAAATCAGGAAGAATGTGCCCTTTTCATGGCCCACCTTGGATAAAACCACTTTTACAAAGGCTTTGCTTTTTAAAAATAACAATAACAAGGTTTTGAGTGATTCACAGAATGAACAGGTAGGCTGCTCCACCCACAGCTATCCACTTCTCCTTCAGCATGGTAGGCTGGGACCCCATTGAGGCCAGCCTGTTCTCCAGGGGTGCAGAGGAAAGCCCTCACACTCGCTCCACTGCTGGGTGCCGTTCACCTGCCCTGTTTCATGAATCTTCTTTCAAGGATCTCCCCAATGCACCTGAACCTTTCCTTTCCATCTGGAGTTCTTGACCTGGGGTCCACAGCAGGGAGCTCGTAGGGAGATTTCAAAGGATCCATGAACTTATTTGGGGGGCAGGGGGAAATCGTATCTTTGTTCTTTGCTAACCTTTGGTTTCCTTTCTCATCTTCTCTCTTATTTTGGGCATTTCACAACACAAGTGCCGGAAGGACTCATAGACTTCACTGGACTGACTGCCAAAGGGTTCTATGGCATAAAAAGATCCCATTTATTATAATGATCAACAAGCATTTATGAAGTGTCCACAATGAGAGATCCACTGTGCTCTGTGTCAGTTAAAAAGAATCAGATAGTGTCTGCCCTCAAGGAGCTTCCATTCTACTGCTTAGCAGTAAATGGCCAGTTACAAAGAAGGAATTGTGCAGGACAGGGTGTCAAACTCAGCCTCAGCAAAGTGCGGGATCTGCAAAAGTACGGCCAGAGAATGGAGAGAACCATGGGTGGGTGCAGTTGTCTCTGTAGAAGAACTTGGACTTAGCAAAAGCAGCGACTGACTCACTTTTCTATTGGCTCTCCCAGCACTAGCTCAGGGCTTTAGGCAATGAACAAATGCTTCCTTCATTCCACTGGCCTCCGGGGCATGGCGGGCAGAACACTGAGACTCTTCTGGAGGAGTTCTAAGAGATCAAGGACACAAGGCCCACAGGATTGGCCAGCAGGCTTGGGTCATGTCGCTGGGAGAACCCAAATGGATTGAGCTGAGGGAAAGAAAAGCCAAGTCAAGTCAAGGAGCATTTATGAAACACTTGTCGTGTGCCAGGCACTCTGCTACGTGCAGGGACGAAAACACAGTCCCTGCCCTCCAGGAGTTCACAGTCTAATGGGGGAAACAACTTTTAAACAATAACAGAAACATAAGACAAAGTGGCAGCTGGGGGTACAGTGGATAAAGCACTTGGCTTAGAAACAGGAAGTCTCAGCTTCCTGAATTCAAATCCAGCCTCAGACATTTACTAGCTGTGTGACCCTGGGCAAGTCACTTCCCCCTGTTTGCCTCAGTTTCCTCATCTGTAAAATGAGCTGGAAAAGGAAATGGCAAACCACTCCAGTATCTCTGCCAAGAAAACTCCAATTGGGGTGACGGAGAGTTGGACACGACTGAAAAAAATCTCTGAACACCACCACCACCAATGAGATAAATACGAGTAAATTGCAGATAATCAACAGTGGGAAAGCACTAGCATTAAAGGAAATCCTGGAAGACTGCGTGGAGGCGGGATTTTAGCTGACCCTTAAAGGGGAAGCCAAGAGCTGGAAACACAAGGCGGGGGAGAAAAGTATGAGCGAGAAAACCTAGGCGCCTCCTGGAGCTATGGCTGCCGAGGAGTCCTTCTCCCTCCCTCCCTCCCTCTTGAAAGGACTCGGTAGCTACTTTGTATCTCTTTTGTAGGCATTTATCAGAACCCGTGTTACATGCCCCGGTAGAATGTACGCTCCTTGAGCGAAGGGGCGCTCTTTGTATCTCCGTGTCACACACATAGCCATAGGCACGGAACCTTTGGCTTCACTGGTATAGGGAATTCCCTGAGGAGGACGCTCCCTCTCTTCATGCAGATTGCACCTCCCCTGCCTCTGAAAGCCTTAGGGAGCTGCCGGGGGCGCGGTGTCAGGGGGGCACGTGGCAGGGGAGGAGCTTGAACCCGGGCCTTTCCGGACCTGAGGCCGGCTGACACCTAGTAGGGGCTTTATAAACAATAATCCAATTAAATTAAATTGAAATACACATTTTAAGCTTTGGCCACGTGTTTCTGTTCATCCTATTTTTTGTAGAACAAGAAAACCACGTGATACAGGCAGAAGAACCCTGGCTTTGGAGTCGGAAGATTTGGGTTCAAATCCTATCTCTGATTATCACTTCCACGTGATCTTGGGGAAAAGGCTTAACCTGCCCGTCACTCAGTTTCCATATCTGTAAAATGACCGAATTGGATTAGGTCCACTCTGATGGTGCTTCAGCAATCCAGTGGCTGCCCTGTGCCTCAGTTTCTTCAGATATAAAATGAGGGGATCAGATTACGTGGAGGAATCTTTGATCCCATGGCTGGCACTGGGTGTTAGCTGAGGCTCTCTGTGTATGTGCTGTGTTGTCAGCTTCCTTAGGGTTCTAGTTTTACATTTTCTTGAAAGAGACAGAAAGAATGGAAAGCTGACCTGATCACGTGAATTCCATGACACAGTCCAGGCACTTGTTAGACACACTGGGACATTCTTGCCCCATTCATTTATAGCAAGAGTCCACTTCTTGCTATAAATGGTAGAGCCTGCTCTGCTCCCGGCCCTATAATCTTCCTGCTTCTCCTAAAGTCGCTCTCAGGGAAAGGATTAGTGCACCGTGGCCAGCCTGGCAACCTGCCCATCCCTTGGGCCGTGATGCGTGGCCTGTAGAGAGACTGGGAGAGAGGGGACAACGCACAGACTCCTGAAAAGATAAATAGCCTGCAGAATAGCGGGAGCATCCGTTGTTGTGTGGTCTCCTGATGGTGTGCCTGGCTGTGCCAGGCCTGGCTGGGCTGGGCAGCCGTGAGCAGGATTGAGGGATATGACCTCACTTACCAGCAATGGAGCCAAATGAAGGCCACATTATGGGCAGGAATGCCTTTGCTCTTTGTCTGCTCATTCCCAAGTCCAGCTGAGCCCATGAGAACACAGGGCTAGGAGACTGAGCTCCTCCCTGCACTCAGGGGTCTCCCCACCCAGCCCTAGGGGCCAGCGAGTCAAGAACAACCCCAGAAGGGTGGGAGACCACTTACTGTCACATTTGGCTCATTAGATTCTACATCTGGAAAATGGGGATCTTAACATTAGTCCTTGCCTCCGGCTTGTTAGGAGGTTCAGACAAGGTAATGCACCTGAAGCTCAGGGTGTTTGGATGCAGGCTGGACCTGTCCCCTCTGAGGTCCCTTGTAGTTCTGAGATTCTGTCTAACCTATCACTGCTAATGACCCGAGGTGGGGAAGGGCAGTGCTTACAGTTAGGGCCTAGGGGGTTAGGATTAGGGGCAGGTCTGGCCTCCCTCTTGTTGTTCAATCATGTCTGACTCTTCTGGGGTTTTCTTGGCAAAGACACTGGAGTCGTCTGCCATTTCCCTCTCCAGTTCATTTTACAGATGAGGAAACTGAGGTAAATAGGGTGCGCTAGATCAAATCTGAGGTCAAATTTGAACGCAGTTCTTTCCTGACTTCAGGACCAGCTGTGCACAATGGTGCCACTAGCTGTTCCACTCAAGACAGCATCCAATCAGACTCTTGCCTGATGGTGGGTGGGTGATGTCTTCATATAGGAAGGAGAGCGTGCTTAAGCAGGTGGCTTCCTCCGCCAGCACAGAAGCTCCTTGAGGACAGGGCTGGCTTAGTTTTTGTCATTGCATCCTCTAGCACATAGTAGACACTCAGTGAATGTATTTTGAACTGAACTGAAGTAAATGCATTATCTCTTCCTTGCCTTTTGACTGTTTGCAGACTCATTATTTCAGGCTCAGGTTCCCTATCCTCAGTCAACAGCAGACAGGCATCACCATGCACCTTGGGGTTTCCAAAGTACTGATTATGCATTATCTTATCGAGGCCTCCTGAGAGGTGCAGCCCAGGTGATAAGTACTGTGGGTATTATTAACCCCATTTTACAGGGGATGGATTCCTCATGGCCCTCCAACTGGTGCCTGTCAGGGCTGGGAATCAAACCTGGGGACTTCCCTGCTCCAAGATATCAGCAGTCATTCGACTATAGCACACTGTCTTTCAATGCAGTCATCCTTCATTCATTCACTCACCTGTTCTTTTATTCAAGAAGTGCATACAAAGCCCCTCAAAGTATTAGCATAGTTTTAAACTTATCCAAGCGTAGGCAGAACTTCCCCGCCATTAGAGTTCTCCAAATGTAGGATGAG
Source organism: Vombatus ursinus (assembly GCF_900497805.2). NCBI lineage: Eukaryota > Metazoa > Chordata > Mammalia > Diprotodontia > Vombatidae > Vombatus > Vombatus ursinus. Next base: position 299,864 of record NW_020954586.1, on the reverse strand, counting down.
CTTCCTGGGGAAGAGAGTAGCCGCTCCACTTTGGGGGTCTTCCCATGGGGGCTGAATGGCTGCATGTCCGGGATGCTCTATGGGGTCTTCCTCAGGTGCAGATTGGGCTAGATGACCACGGAGGTCCCTTGTAACTCTGACACTGGTGAGATTCTCTGCATCCAAGACTCGGCCTCATTTAAGGCGCTGGTTTAGGTTTGCTGCTGGCTGGAACTGGCCTAAGACTTGGCATGTCAGCCTCTCTCCTCCCCGCCCCTCTCCTCCAGGACTTGCCAGGGAGCCCAGACATGGGCACGGACTCCATCTCCTGGGAGGCTCCCCACAGGGAAAGTCCGAGACCACCGGGAGGCTAGAGAAATGTTGCTTTTTTGTCTCTTCTTATAAACAGCTGTGGATGAGGATATTCTGGGAGGCACTGGACTTGATTAAGGCCCTGGCTTTCATGTTTATTGTAAGAGACATGGAACAGGCCCATGAGCTGAGGATTTGTTCAGTATTTTGTTAAAACCTTATTTTGTTTATAAAGTTTACATACCGTGATTTTGTGTTCAGAATGTCAACATTTTTAGAAAGGAGAGGGGGGCAGATTGGAGCCATCGTGGATGACAGAATCGTGGATTGGAGCAGGAAAGGATCTCACAGGTCATTCTTCATTTGATAGGGAGGAAACTCAAACCCCAAGAGGCTATGATGTGCCCAAGGTCTTGCAGAGCCAGGTTTCAAACTGGGTCATCTTGCTCCAGATTCACCGTCTCTTTGGGGGCTCTTAACAACCCTGTGAGGGTCATGCTTCTGGAACCTTGACCTTCATTCTACAGATGAGGAGGTGGAGGATTGAAGAAGTCAGGTTCAGCTCACATGTTAACTCTCAGAGGGAGGATTTGAACCCTGGCCTTCCTGACTCTAAGTCTAGCCGTGATGCCTCTACATGTCCCACAAACTCCTCCTTTTTCTCTTTCTATTGATATTTTTTGCTTTTATATCACCTTCATGTCCAAATGATACCTTCCTTGTCTCCACTACCCAGTGAGCCATGAACTTGTAACAAAGAGTAGAGAAGGGGAAAGAAAATAGTTTGGCAAAACACCCTGACACCGTCTCAATGTCTATTAATTGATTGACTGAGTGTGGCAGTCTGGGAATAATCCCCCAGCCTTTGCTTGAAGACCCCCAGTGAGGGGGAGCCATTCCTCAGGGAACTTCATCCATTTTTGATGTTCAGATTATCACGAAGTTCTTCCTGATACCAGGACTAACTCTACCTCTATTTATTCTTATGAAGTCTCATCTTTTTCAATTTCGCCCATTGCTTTCAACTGTCAAGTAGCTGTTTTTCATCTTGACTGTCATCCGGTGTGTTGGCTACCCCTCCCTCTTTGGGTAGTCTGCAAGTTTGATAAGTAAGCTAAGCCTTTTTTCATTCTGCACCCCCGCCCCCACTGGAATATAAGCTTCATGAGTGCAGGGGCCATTTTGTTGTGTCATTTAATTTGTCTGTACCCAACACTTAGTACAGTGCCTTGCACCTTTTTTCGTGTTTAATAAATTCTTGTTGGATTTAATTTAATTATCCAAGTCACTGATAAAAAATCAAACATCACTTGAGGCATTCCTTTCAAACCGACAGCAGACAATCAATGGCTATTCTTTGGGTCCAATCATTCAACAGACTCCAAATTCTATTGTCTCGGCCATATCTTATCCCCAAGAACAGCATATGAGTCTATCAAATGCTTTGCTAAAATCTACTTGTTCTGTCTATAGGATTCCCCTAACCTACTACTGGACTAAACATGTTAAAAAAAGAAAGGAATGAGTTGAGTTTGGCATGACTTGTCCTCAAGGAAGCCACTTTGGGTCATTGTGGTTCCTATCCACGTGGTTACAAACTAGAATTTTTAACAGTTTCCAGAATTTTGCTTTGATTTCAAGTCAATCTCAATAGCACATAGCTTACAGATGCCATTCTCTTCCCTCTCCTCCAAACTGGGATGTTTGCCTTTCTCCAATCCTATTATGCCTTTCCTGGGCTCCAGGACTTTTCAAAGATGACCAAGAGTGACCGGGCAGTGACAGCTGCCATGTTTTTCTTTCTGTACCCTGGGGGCCAGGTGACTCATTGCCCCTCTAAGCCTGGTCACTTGAATTAATCTGGGTCAGCTGGGTGCTCTCTCAGCAACCTATTCTTCCAATTAGAAAGGAGCAGACTTACGGGAGGGGGGAGTGAGAAGGACTCAGTCACATTCGGGAACAATCTCAAATCCTGTTTTCAGGCATCTTCTGTCTCATTTTTCTTCTTCTAGAGCTGCTTTTTCAATGTTAAGGCTATGCCGTGTTTTTACAGGGAAACTCTATCCACATGTTTCATATGCATTTCATCCAGCTCATCAGAAGTGTGTTTATTTAGAATTATACCACGAAACTTTACAAGCCTCTTTTTAAATTGGGCTCTTTAAAGCCTACTTTGAACTGGAGAGCTGGATTTTGCCATCCCAGACAGGCCAAAATTTAGCTCTGAGTTCAGGGCAAAGAAGTGAAATGTATACCAAGTTTATCCTGTATACACCCATCTGTATAATATATTTTTTTTAACTACAAAAGTTGCAGTTGACGCCATGGATTGGCCAATATGCTGAAATCAAAGCTGTGGTCAATTACCACTTCAAAGTGCTGGCTGGAAAAGATATTTCACAACTTCAATCTAAAATTTATTAAGGACTTGTTATGTGCTAAGAAGTGTGTTAGGTATTGGAAATACCAAGATGAAAGTGAACCAGGCCTTGCCCTCAAAGAGCTTACATTCTGTTGAGAAATTGAATACGTAAACAGGCCAGTAAACTGCAAGGTAATTTCAGAAGAGAGATAACACAAAAAGGGATAGGGAACATGGTGGTGGTGATAGCGTCTGAAAGGACTTCCTGTAGGGGATGGTGCCTATGCGAGGGCATTAAGGAAGGTAAGGCTTCTATTCTAAGAGGTGATGGTGAGGATGGAGTGCTTTCTAGGAATTGAGGAATGCTTATATCAAAACCCAGGAGTAAGCTGTAAGATGACTCATTGGGGGAACAGTAATTAGGTCCATTTGGCTGGAATGTGGAACACATGCAGGGGAATAGTTAGAACTCCTAGCTTCTTTCAGAGGACAGGTCAGACACAGCCTCCTAGAGGAGACCTTTGGTGATCTTACCAAGTCATCACCTTGGGACTTAGTCTCTCTTGTCGCTCTCAGAATTGTTCCAAGATTAGCAAAACTGACAGAAAAAGGAAAATGGCAGCTGCTAGAGGGACCTTGGGAGGAGAGGCACACCTTATATATACTATTGACAGACCTGAGGATTGGTCCAGTCATTCTGGAAATCAATTTGGAGCTCTGTCCCAAAAGTCACTAAGCTATGACCCAGGGAAAGCACAACTAAGCTTATGCCTCAAAGAGCTCAAAGAACAAGGAAAGGACTGATATGTACAAAATTATTTACAGAAGCTTTTTTTAGTAGGGGAAAGAAAACGGGAATGGCTGAACAAATTATGGCACGTAAATGGGTGATGAGATATCACTGCACCATAGCAAGTGAAAACTAGGATGGATGCAAGGAACCTGACTCCAAAATAGGTTATCTTCCCATGAACATTACAGGAAAGTACAAAAATTCTCTCTCTAAAAATAATAGCCAATGAAAATGGGTTAGGTATTCAGTGTGGTACAGTGCAGAGTCAGGTTGAGTGTGTGTGTGTGTGTGTGTGTGTGTGTGTACGTGCACACGTGAGTGAGACGTGTCTCTGTCAAATGCTCACTTTGTTGTCAGTTCCAGGTTCTATCTTATCACCTTCCCAAAGGTGTAAACCCTGCACTCATCATCTGGCTTCAGAAAATCAACATAGAAGAAAACCAAGAGTCCAGAATAGCATAGGCACAGTTTGCTGCAGCCTCCTGGTCAATATGAGGTTTTCCTGAGATGAATCACATCTAGAAAATCGCTAGAAAGCAGGGATTCAACATGTAGGTTAGTGTCTGGTAGCTTCAGATACTCAACTTAATCTCACATATCTGTGATCTATAAAACATGGTGGCTGTCACTGCCCAGTCCCTCTTGGTCATCTTTGAAAAGTCCTGGAGCCCAGGAAAGGCATAATAGGATTGGAGAAAGGCAAACATCCCAGTTTGGAGGAGAGGGAAGAGAATGGCATCTGTAAGCTATGTGCTATTGGGATTGACTTGAAATCAAAGCAAAATTCTGGAAACTATTAAAAACTCTAGTTTGTAAACATGTGGATCTGTAATCTCATATATCACCTCACTTCCAAGACATCTGTAAACCATGGGTCTGTTTCTCCCTCACTCCTTTCCCATCTAAGCCTCCATTTATATTTTCTTTCTCCACTTGAATATAAGCTCTTTGAAGGAAGGGACTGTCTTGCTTGCTTATTTTGTATCCCTTGGGTTTAGCACAGAGCCTGGTACATAGAAAGCATTTTATAAATGTTCTTTCTACCCATTCATCCATCCATCTATCCATTCTATCTATCCATCCATTCTATTTATCTATGATTTATCTTTCTATCTATGGATCCGTCTATATCTCTTCCTTCCTTCCTTCCTTTCTTTCTTTGTTTTTTCTTCCTTCCTTCCTTCCTTATTTTCCTCCTTCCTCCTTCCTTCCTTCCTCCTTCCTTCCTTCCTTCCTTCCTT
>NW_020954586.1:287745-295167 GCF_900497805.2 Vombatus ursinus | reverse complement strand
TCCTTCCTTCCTTCCTTCCTTCCTTCCTTCCTTCCTTCCTTCCTTCCTACCCATTTTATCTCTCCACTATCTGTCTCTCTACCTGAGGATGGCAGAAGCCATTAAGTCTACTCATCATATTTTACTGATAAAGAAACTAAAGTCCAAGAAGCTGTGGTATCTTGCTCAAAGTCATGCAAACAGGTATAAGAGGTAGGATTTTAATCCAGATCCTCTGACACAGCTACTGTGGTTTCCCATGCAGCTCTGTTCATTATACTCTGCCTGATAAGACAGGGAAAAGGCTGTTGAAATTTTTGAAAGGTTGTCAACAATAAGAGTTGAAACTAATAAGCAAAAAATGTTTCCAGGTCACTCTAAGTGAAGCACTCAGAAGTGGATCAGTGAGTTACCACTGGGGGACCATTCGGGGTTTGCCTGATACATGTTTTAGTGTCAGTACTGATTAAATGATGGGAACATAGAGTCATTCCCCACCCCCCATTTTACAGATGAAGAAATTGAGATTCAGGGCAGGAGAATGACTCAAGGTTGTGTACGTATTAAATATGCAAGCTGGGATTCAAACCTGGGTTGTCTTTATTTGAAATACAGTGTTCCTCCCATAGGCCCATACTGCTTCCAATTGTAATGCAGGCTGCCTATGCTAATATCTAATTTAAAAATTTTCTCAAATGCATGCTTTATCCAATGGCATCATGCCTGGTTACGCCGGGGCTCATTTTTCTCTCTTGCCTATTGGAGTGATTAGACCATTGCAAGGCCAAATGGAGCTTTGTATGAAATAAAACAGGGCAGAATCTCTATTGACTTTTATCCAGGACCCACTTAAGGTTCTCCCATTCTGAAGTCACAGTGAATACAGGGTAAGAGCCTGAAACATAATGATCTAGCTCCATCCTGGTGCTCACACAAGTGAATAACGCTTTATGAATTCTGGTAGTAAAACAGGCACACAGTGTCTGGACTACCATTTGAATAGAAAGTCGAAGAAACTGTTTATGGGGTAATAACATTTCTTTCATTTCCCAATTTCTTTCCCATTCCTTATTTCTTGGTTTTCCACAGACCCATGAAGTGGCTGTTTCCTGAAAATCTTGCCCTGACAGGAGTCTGGTTACAAATGTGCTTTATGAAAATAAGAAGTGGCCGGAACGATTGTATTCTGGTGTGTGAAAGGCAGCTGGTCTGAGAACTGCATCCTGGCCAGAAAGAGCCATTCCTACAAGATGCTAATACATTACGTTCTAGTCCCTAATCAAGATGGAGAGAGAGACAGACAGAGACACAGAGATGCAGAGAGAGACAGAGACAGAGGGAGAAGGAGAGAGAGGAAGAGGAGGAGAAAGAGAAAGAGAGAAAGAGGAAGAGAGACAGAGAGAGGAAGAGAGAGAGACACAGATAGGAGAGGACTTTGTGGGTATATCTTTAAAGGACTGTGCTAACACTCTCTCTCTCTCTCTCTCTCTCTCTCTCTCTCTCTCTCTCTCTCTCCCCCCCCCCCGCCCGCCCCTGGGAGATTAAGAGACTTAGGTTCATGGGACCTTAAATTTGGAGATGAAAATGACTTTAGAAACAGTTCAGTCTAAGCTCCTTATTTTACCCTGTATGAAGATCTTGGCCAAGGGAGATGCAGTGATTCAACCGAGGGCACCCAGGCTGCACATCTCAGAACAAAGATTTGAATCCAGGTCCTCCTGGTTTGTCTCAGGGATGTTGCAGAGGAGAGTGTAGTTAGGACAGAAGGTGGCCTCTGAGGTTCCTTCAAGCACCTGTCAGTGATTTGGGGATTCTAGTGAAAATAACAACAACAACAATAGTGTGGTAATAATAGTAACAGAATCACAGAATTTGAGAGATGGTCCCATGCACCAAAGCAATCCCTACAAGGAAGTAAAGACCTTGCAAAGCATTTGTAACTTTGTCCCCTTGATACTTCTCTTTAGAAAGATTCACCTTTGGTTAAATTGATCTCCTTGTGATTCCCCAGATTTTGCCTTCCGTCTCCCAACTGCACAGTCTTGCATAGCCGCCCCCACCCCCACATCTGGAAGGCACCTCATTTTTATCTCATCAGCTTCCTTCAAGGTTCAGCTCAATCCAAGTCGACAAGAACTTGTTAATTACTTACAATGTGCTTGGATATGTAAAAATTGATTGCCCGGTTCTTGGCAGAGACAGACATGAGACAGTATGGTTTAGTGAAGAGGATGCTGAACTGGAATAGGGAGTTGGGTTGGAGCCCAGGACAGCCCCTTTCTCAGTCATGATCCCATCCTGACAGATAACTTCAGCACAAAGAAATCTGGTGCTAACAGAGCAGGGAGAGACTCCCTATTAAGGCTAACCTGGGGACCTCTGGTGCCACTCCAGGGAGTTAATGGACCACAAGAACTTAATGTACTCCAAAGGACCTTGGATCTTATCAGGGCGTCATGCCCAGTAGGCATTAAGATTTTCTCATTTTTCCCCTCCCGATGATTCATGTGCCCAGAATGAGAAAGTCTTCCTGATGTGAACTGCAGAGACTCAAATGGACTCATTCTTGGCCTCTGCAGTGTACCTAGCACTGGACAGGAAGCAGGACAGACCCTGTACAGCCTAGAGGAGGTCCTGGGGTATTTGTCCTCTAAGAGCCCTTTCTCCACAAGGGATTCAATTAGTAAGAAAGGGTTTCATGGGAGGAGGCATGTTTTCGTGTTGTAGGGCACACATGCCCCCAACACCCTCTCCCACTGCCCCAGACCTACAGACCCTGGCAGAATAAAATGTGAGTCAGCTACAACAACAAAGTCATCTTTTTTATTTCTGGAGTTTGGTCCCCTCAGACAAGCTGAGGTGGCACTAGAGGAGAAGATGGGGATGGCTTCACTGTCTTGGCTCTAGAGGTTTTAGGGAAAGTCAGGCAAGAGGATTCTCCAACTTACAAGTCAAGTTTAACCAATGCTTACTGACCACCTGTTATGGGAAAGACCATGAACTAGGCACAGTGGAGCTACAAAAATAAACAGGAAAACCTCAGGGAGGCTCCAGTCAATCATTAAATATTGATCAAGGCAGCCAGATGGTGTAGTGGAGAGAACATGGAACTTGAAGCCAGTTAGATCTGAGTACAAATCCTGCCTCAGATAACTACTAGCTCTATGTGACCCTGGGCAAGTCTTTTGGGCCTTAGTTTCTTCCTTGGTAAAATGACCCCATTTGCCTTGATTCCAAACCCAGCACACTATTCCCTCCACCCTCCTCCCTCTCTAATGAGTCAGATTTACAAAATATATTAACAACTTCAGGGTTTCGTTAAAGAATGAGCTCTCATAGGGCTTTCCAGTATGAGTCTGTTCACAAAATGCAAAATTTCATAGACTCTTTTGGGGCTGAAAGAAACCTTTCCCCCCATAATTCTGCGGAAAAAGTGAGTTAGAATATGAATTCTTCCCAGTTGTAAAGCAGATTCCAAACAGTTTGACTACTTTCATCAAAATCTCAGCATCATCATCAGTAGCAGCAGCATTTATTAAGCACTTACTATGTGCCAGGCTCTGTGCTAAGTGCTGGGGATATAAAGAAAGGAAAAGACAGTCCTCGCTCTCAAGAAGCTCACAGTCTAATAGGGGAGACAATACACAAACAATTATGTACAAACAAGATACATACAGGATAAACTGGAGAAGAGCAAGAAAGGGAAGGTGCTAGCCTTGAGGGGGGAATCATTGTGTACCTGCTTCCTATCTCTCTAGCCCCAGGGTTTCTTTACCCTTTCTGTTTCCTAGATCTCTTTGGTGGTAGTCTGGGGAAGCCCATGGTGTGGGCCCTTTCTCAGAATCATGTTTTAAATGTATAAAATAAAATTCATAGGAATTCAAAGGAAGCCAAGTATTCTGAAATAGTTATATGTACATGTATGTACACAGACACATAGACACAGATACAGATACAAACACAGACACAGAAATAGACATAGACAGACACAGACATAAACATAGGCATAGACGTAGACACAGAAATAGACATAGACACAGACCCAGATACAGATACAAACACAGACACAGAAATAGACATAGACACAGATATAGACAGACACAGACATAAACATAGGTATAGATATAGACATAGACACAAAAATAGACACAGACACTTACATAGACGTAGACACAGACACAGATACAGGCACAGACACAGACACAGACCCAGACATAGACATAAACACAGATACAGACAGACACAGACATAGACATAGGCATAGACATAGACACAGATACAGATACAGACACAGACATAGACACAGACACAGATACAGACACAGATATAAACACAGATACAGACAGACACAGACATAGACATAGACATATGCGTAGGTGTTGTTGTGGGCTTATAAGTGTGTGTTCCTGGGCCACAGGTTAAGAACTCCAGCTCTAGTCCCTTTCCTGTTTCCTTTCCCCATTGCACCCATCTCTCACTTTCACATTTTTCCCTTTGTTCTTCACTTTGAAGTGACCGCACTTTGTCTTGGTATAATTCACTAATTGCTGCAGGGATTTTTAGTAAGGATTTTTTGGGTTCTGAAATCCTTATTCTTACTCCATGTACTAGTTTCCCCATCTGCTACTTATGATAACTTCCCTGATTTCCCTTTAACCTGGGCCTTCTGGTACCTACGGACAGTAGGTATGTGATAGATAAAGTTCATTTGTTCAGATAACAAAAACTCAGATTGTACTTCTGTTTAACTTTCTATTGACAATGATAATGGTTTAAGTGAAAGCTACTTCCTACATTATAAGCACCAAGAAATGAAACCATTTAGATTTTAGTGAATTAAATACACTAGTCATATGCTATAATCTAGGCTGGTTAGTCTTTATTCAAGTGAAGGAATTAGCCATGGCATTTCAACACTAAACACAAGTACAATTTGCTGGAAACTTTCCCACTACCATAGACCTAAGCCAGCATATGTATCAGTTTTATCTCTCTCCCTACCACCCCCAGCTAGGACTGAGCTCTGGCTGGCATGTCTGAGCAACTCTTTGCTGAGCCCATCCCTCATAAGAGGTGCAGTACCTCTAAAGATTTGCTGTGGTTTTCTATCAGGAATCCAATTTGTCTACTTTTCCAAAAGAGAGAAAAACAGCATAGAAATCTCCAAAAGTGCACCAAGGGTGTCTGGCAGGCTCCAGGTGGTATGGGATGGATTTGTCTTCCTCCCAAGTTCCAATCAATCGTTCAGCTCTTAGCACGGTACCTGGCACACAAGAGTTGCTTGATAAACATTTAGTGATTGATTGAGCTCTGGACCAACAAGCTTTCTCAGGTGAAAAAATTTTGGTTGAGCCTTGGGTCCCCTAACTGGAATTTGCCATGCTTGTCATTGAGGCAGTATGATGGAACCAATAGGGTGTTTGATTTGGAAGCAGCATGTCCTGGGTTTGAATCTTGCCTTAGACACTTACTAGCTGTGTGACCTTGGGCAAATAATTTCCTCCCTCTGTGCGTCAGTTTTCTCATCTTTGAAGTGAGGGATTTGTACTCAATGACCTTGAAGGTTTTATCCAGTTCTAAATCTATTAAATTTCTCTAATAATAAAACAAAGAGAGGAAGTATAGTGGATCAAACTGGAATCCAGTCTTGCAATCAGTAAATCCTGGGTTCATGTTCTACTTTTCTGGATGCATCATCCTGGACACAATATTTAATGTCTCAATGTCCAAGGCAGCTTTCTAAGACAGTAAGTTAGACAATGCCTCAGAGGATAGCATTTCCACACTGGAAATTCCCTACACTGGTGAAATCACAAGTCTGCATCAGGAAAAAAAAAAGACAGAAAACAGGACACAAATTCACTCTAAGGATTGTGGAGAGAGCATTTTGCACTTAAGCATTGATAGGGCTTAGAGAAGCTTTGCCTATAATGGAAAACTCATACATAGCTGGTGGATTTTATCTGAGATTTATCATAAGATCTTCCCTTTTTGGATATAGGACCAAAATAATTGGAATAAAAGCAAATCTGGAAAAGCCAGACAGGACTCTCCTTAAATGTTGCCTAGGATGTCTATCATGAAAGAAGAATGATGAAATTCAACTGCTCTTTTGTTCTTAGAGACATCCTCTTTGGCACAACTAGGCTTTCTCATGGTCTAAACATTGATCACCTGACTTGTTTATTTTCTGCTTTGTTTGTGGTGGTGGAGGGGCGCATCTGATTAACACCTATTCTCTTTGGTTAGTGGCTACAAGTCATGGGATATGGCATGTGACTCTTGAAAGCTTGAAGTTGATGATGGCCCAACAGTCTACGGTGAGGTGCATGATGGACCTTTGAAGACCCGCATACATAACAAATGAAAAATTAAGGAGAAGAAATCACGCGAGGAACATCTTCAGAGGATTGGACAAAAGAAACAAGTTGGGCTGGTCATATGGAGAAATCAAGGAACAACTAATAGAGAGGCCTCCTGTTACTTTGGTAACCCAGCCATGTCAGAAGAATATGAAACCAGGTGAAAGCTTTTCTCAGCTTGGACGACAGCTCCAATAAGAGGAAAGCTTTGTAGCTTCTGTATTGGTTTTTCTTGTAGGATATTTATGTAAATATATGTTTATGCAAATATAAGTATGAAAAGACACATATATAAATGGTTATATATGCATACATACATACACATGTGTGTATACCACAATGATAATTTCATTGCTATAGGGCACTCTAAATGAAAATAAAATCCTCTAAGAATGTGAATTGGCATCTGCTTTTGCAAGAGATTATTTTTGGGGAATTGCCTGGGACCCTGAGTTTAATTGATTTAATCAGGGTCAGGAAACCACTTTCTATAGAGGCAGGATTTTAACTCACTTCTTTGTGACTCCAAGGCCAACTCTCTACCCTTTACAGTTATGTTGCCTCATGATTACTGGAAGAAAACACAAGCTTAACAATTATAACCTCAAGTGTTAATGGATAAAATTCACCAATTAAAAAAAAGGAGACAGAATAGTACATTGGAAAGAGCACTAATATGTAGCTAAAGGACCAAGTTCAAATCTAGGCTTTCCAACACTTCAGCTTTGTGACCTTGGACAAATCAGGTGGATCCTGGGCTCCAGTTTCCTCATATATAACTAAATTCATTTTTGTTCTTAACCTGTTCCAAATCCTTTTATACACAACCTATTTATTTTTTCCTTCCTTCCTTCCTTCCTTCCTTCCTTCCTTCCTTCCTTCCTTCCTTCCTTCCTTCCTTCCTTCCTTCCTTTCTTTTTTCCTTCCTTCCTTCTTTCCTTCCTTCCTTTCTTTTTTCCTTCCTTCCTTCTTTCCTTCCTTCCTTCCTTTCTTTTTTCCTTCCTTCCTTCCTTCCTTCCTTCCTTCCTTCCTTCCTTTCTTTCTTTCTTTCTTTCTTTCTTTCTTTCTTTCTTTCTTTCTT
>NW_020954586.1:267843-287735 GCF_900497805.2 Vombatus ursinus | reverse complement strand
TTCTTTCTTTCTTTCTTTCTTTCTTTCTTTCTTTCTTTCTTTCTTTCCCTCTCATTGGGTTCAGAAAGTAGGAATGCACATCAGGAAGCAGAAAGGGACAATTTTTGAACCATGGGACAGTTTGCATCTGAACAGATCCTTAGACAGCATGTAGTCCAACCCCCTCATTTTGCAGATGAGGGAACCGAAGCCCTAAGAAGTAAGTGACCTCCTCAAGGTCAGAACCAAGGCTTAGAACTCATGTTCCTAAAAACATGCGTGAAATTATAATAAATAATCTTGGTCTCAAAGAAGATCTATGAGAAACTATCTCTTAGCTTCTTTGTAGAAGTGGAAGGCTATGGGAGTAGAAAACTATATGCTGTCAGACAGTTTTCGTATGTAGGTGAGTGAGGATGAACTTTGTTTTCTCTCTGTTTTCTCTTCTTTGCTATAAAAGATTGCTCTCTAGGAGGAGAGGAGCGAGCAGTTATTCAGGAAATGTAGTAGATATGAAAAAAGATACAAATGAAATTTATTTAAAAAAAAACATAGGCACATAGTAAGATGAGCAATGGAATTTAGTGGAGAGAATACTGGTTTTGGAATCAGAAGACCTGAGTTCAAATCTTGCCTCAGGTGCCTTCTAGCTCTGTCCCTTTACTTCTCAATGTCTCAGTTTCCTCAAATGGAAGAAGGAGAGTAATAATACAAGAAGTACTCACTGCACAGGGTGATTGAGAGGAAAGCACTTTGTAAAGCTTCAGGCCCCAACGAAACATGAGCTGTCTGACAAGTTAATGGACAGAAAGAACTTCGTGGATCTTCTAGTCTGACCCCTTCATTTCAGGGAAGAGGAAATTGACATTCCTGGAAGTGACATGACTTTTTCAAAGCCAGGTGGATAGTAAGTGATAGAATCAGCACCTGAACCCAGATCATTGGATTTGAATCCAATTCTGTTTCTCTCCGTACCACGCTGCTCTGATTTTAAACTGAGTGTTCTGTTCATGGCATGATACAATTTTGATCATAATAGTCTGCATTTTCATAAAAGAGCTTGTTCTTTACAGGGGCCCTGTGAGGTAGAAGAGCCATGCTATTATTAGTACCATTTTACAGATAAGAAAACTGAGTCACAAGGGCTTAACACGCTTGCCTCCGTAGGTCATAGACCAGAATAGGGATTTGAACCAAGGAGTCCATTGACTTAAGTTCCAGGTTTTCTTCTCCCTACCAGGCTGCTTCTCAATGAGTAAAATGAGTCTTCCAATGACTGTGATGATATATTTGTTAGTGGAAAGGTATGCCAATGAGTTTGGGACCCAAATCTGACTCTTCTAATATGAAGAATAAATGGAGGAGAAAATCACCCATGATTTTACTTGTCTACACCTGCAAGAGAAGAGGACACTGTTTTGGGCTTATATCTCCTGGGGAAAAATTCAGGGAAGTCCTTTAATTGAAAAGGATTATATCAATTAAAGTCGAGGACTTTTTTTGTGTCTTTGCTTTTCTTCACATATACTGTGCCTGGCATGTAGTTGGTGCTTAATAAATGCTTGTTGATTGAAGTCTATTCCAATGTACTTCTCTGAGGAGTCAGTGATGGGTGCTTACTCACTCTTTAGGCCAGTTCAGTGATGCCTTTGCTTTGTCTTCTGAGAACATTGGTCACAAATGAAGCTGGGAATAAAATTTCCTAAAGGAATTTGTTCTTTGCTCCAGGATAGAGAGACTTTTTAAATGAGGAATCTCATCTTTCCTTCCAGACCTCAATCCAGGTCATGCTTGGCATAAGCACACACAAACACAGATTCCATTTCAGTATAAGGAAACAGACCATGTGGATGTTCTCCCTTTGAAAGAGCTGGGCTCAGTAAAGACTGCCATCATGGCTGCCCAACATTAGGATGGTCTACATGCCTTCCTAGAGCAGAGCCCTCACCATTAACCTCTCTTCCCCTGTGGGAAAAGGACCAGAGGAGGGGATGCCTCTCCCACTGGGAGGGTTGGAATAGATGATCCTAAGGCCTTTCCAGCTCTGCCATTCCATAATCCCATGATCCTAAGAGGGAAATCACAACCAGACTTTGGGATTAGGGCTATCTAATCCAATCACCTTTGTGTCATAGGATGGATGATAGAAGGGAAATGAAAGGTCAAAGAGTCACAACAAATGCAAGCCAAATGTGTTTTGCTAAACTATACTTATGTGTAACAAGGGAGAGTTTTTGTTAGGGGAGGGGGAGTGTTGTGTGGGGGGCAGGTAGGAGAAGGGATAGTGATGGAAAAAAGATAGAAAAGAGAAGCAATGAAACCGGTTTAAAAATTTGGTAGGGCTGATAGAAAGACTCCAAGTCCTAAGGCATCAGCAGTAGAGCCCATGAGAAGATCCAGGAGTCCTTAGGGTATACCAGAAGGTAATATAACAGGGGCATAGAAGGCAGAAAACAGGGCATAGAATCATGATTTACAGCTGGAAGGGACAAAAGAGGCCATCTAGCCCAATATTCTATAATTTTACGGTATAGGAAACTGAGGCCCAGAAGGATTAATGGATTTGCATGGGGTTACCCAGTTAGAATGAGTCAAGAGAGAGAGGTGAAGTCTTCCTGACTCTAAGACCAGCTCACTACACTCTCCACCATCTTGCCTCTCTAGGCAGCTAGGAAACCCTAGCTCCTATTCTTGAAACCATGGCTCCAAGCTGTTCTTATTCTTTTTTGCCTCTATAGCTTTTAACTCTGTTGACCAAATTATTTACCTGATTCCTTTCCTCTCTTGGTTTCAGAGAAGAGCACTTTTTTCTGGTGCATCACCGCTCCCCTAGTGCCCCAGTCTTTTACTATGTCCTTTGGGTTCCATTTCTGTTACAACTTTTCTCTGTTCTCCTGTCTGTTCCCATTTTCACCATACACATTAAGAACCTCTTTATCTCTAAGTTTTATGCTCCCTGGGATGTAGAAGAGCAAAGAGTGGGAAGGAGATGTCCGTGGTGGTTGACTATTTCTTTTCTTCTGTGGTAGCAAGTTAAGAACTGCACATAATCATGGCATATTTGTACAGCTGGCATTATTGAAACATGGCAGCAAAGGGGAGTTAGATAAGAGGGCCCCATATCTGTTCATATACATCACACCTCTAGGCATGAGATGAATGCTGTCTTCCAGAAAAGGGTGGAGCTTACGAATAGAGAACGGCCAACTGTCTGAGAGCCATAGAGAGCTTGATGTTACCCCTAGACGGCTCTTCGGGGAAAGCATAACTGTTGGGGTGAGCATGTACTTGGGAGAGTTTTGTCCTTATATTGAACTGGATTAGCAAGTGGCTTAATCCCCTCTGGTATGTTAGACATGGTTTTCTGTGTTTGTGTTTTTTCCCACTATAATTCCCAAGGTGGTAGGGCCATGTGTCGTTTAAATTTTGATTGTTGTGCCCTAGTAACTATAACAGTGCTCTGCACACAATAAGAATTTAATAAAATGTTGGATTCTGAAACAGATACAGTGAAGTCCTGGGAGATCTCAGGGAAGGATAATGGATAAAGGGGTGAGGGTACATTATGACAACATAAAATTTGTACAATATGGTTTAAAATTCTGCATGGTCAACATTTACCAAATGAAATAGTATCACACAATGAACCTGAGGGCTTGAGATGACTGAATGTTGAATGAAAGCCAGCAGTGTGATATAGTAGCCAAAAAATAATAATAAAACAAATATGATTTGAAGCTGGATGACTAAATCTAGTGTTCAGACTGAAGGGTATCCTCTGAGCTGGTTGGACCCCATCTGGAGGATGGGCTCAGTTCTGGGTGGTGCTCCATTTGAGGAAGGACATTGAGAAGTTAGAGAGAAGACAGAGGAGGGTGAAGAGGTTGGAGAAGAATCTGGAAACCATATGCATCACAACTTCTCTTTCTATGGTGTTTTAGGGCTGACAAAAGCTTCCTTCCCACCTGTCCTAGGAGGTCAGTAGCCCCCAAATAATGAACTTTTCCCCACTTTAAAGGTGAGGAAGCTGAGACTCAGAGAAGTAATTTGCCCAGAGTCACATAGCTAGTGGGCAGTAGGTGTGAGTTGAAACTCAGACCTCTGGACTCCTAATCCTGTGCTCTTTCCACTGCATACACTCTTTGTCATTTCTTGCTATGGCATACAAGTATCAGTCCTAGGCACCAGAGGGGTTGCCCTGGACTAGAGAAGGTCGGGGCATCATGGCAGCCATCTTCAAGTATGCAAAGGGCTGCCATGTGAGAGAGAGTTGAAAATCTTGAGCTTGGACTTCATAATCTCCATCCCTTGGCACATTCATTGGGATCTTGAGCTGGAAGGCACCTCAGAGACCATGTAGTCTAACCCCTTCTTTTTACAGATGGAGAAACTGAGGCCTGGAGAGGGGAAGCAGCTTGCCTAAGGTCATTCTGCTGTTAGTGGAAAGGATCAGATTGGAGCCGGGGTTATAGGATCGTAAGATCAGAGAGTTAGAGCTGGAAGGACCTTTCAAGGTCATCCAATCCAAATGCCTTATTTTACAAATGAAGAAATTGGTGCCCAGAGAGTGATTGGCTTAAGGTCACACAGATAGTAAGTGGCAGAGCTGGGATATGAACCGAGGTCCTCTGACTTCAGACCTATTAGTCCTATGTTACCATTTTCTGTTGCCTCAGTGGATAAAACTAGGTTCAATGGGCAGAATTTAGAGAGAGGCTGGTTTCTGTTCAATATAAGAAAGAACTAATTGTAGCAGAATACACTGCCTTGTGAGACAGTAAACCCACATAATTGGAAGAATCCCAGATTATCATGAGTCTGGGTAAGCAGATAGGATCACTGCTTGGAGTGAGAATTTGCAGGAAGTCACAATTAAGGTCTCCTCTAACCAGTTCTTCTCGGAAGTCAATCGATCAATTAGCACTAAGCCCAATACTGTGCACTGGGGATAGAAAGCAGCCAAATAGTCCCTGCCCTCAAGAAACTTATATTCTATCTGAGGAAACAACATGTACACATGTAAGCATGTGCACAAAAAAGGCAAAATGGATGGAGGCAATGGGAAAAGGAGGCCACAGAGACTCCACAGCAGAGGCTAGTTTTGAAAATGCTTTGAAAAGATGGAGAGCTCTATAAAAGACCAGGGAATTCCACTGATGTCTGTAAGTCTGAGGGGAGTAAGTTCTAGGGGTCAGAGTGACCCAGAGGCAGCCTCAGAGCACTATAATTCAAGAAGCCAGCTCAGCTTTAAGGAGTATAGATTGAAGTCTGGCAAGCAGGGAGCATGAGACAGTCTAACTACTTTTCATCTTCACTCAGGCATAAAAAGAGAAAATAAATTTAAACTTCAGCTGAGGGACCTGTCCACATTCTTTCCAGTCCTGAGTATCTCTGACTGCAAAGTGTCAATGGGCAAATGGCAGCCACACAAGGAGGAGATTGGGATGAGGGTCCCAGAGGCCCCCAGACTGACGTGAAAGTGGAGGGATGGAGGGAGGGTCAATAATGGAAAGAAAGCATTCAGTCAAGGTGGAGGTTTCCAGAGAGCGTGGGGGCCAGTGGGGACCAGGCAAAAGGAGGAAATTAAAATGAAGAGCAAATATTTAATCCTGGCATTCCATAATTGTAACTTTTCACTCCTCTGAACTTCCCTTTGGTTAAAAGAGTTTTATCATCCATTTCTCGTTCAAAGCCAGAAATGGAACAAGACCCTCCCACCAGTGGTCTGCTGGGCAACAGAGCGGATGTTACAGAGCCTGATTTCTTTTTTTTTTTAATTAATAAATTTATTTACTTTTAGTTTTCAACATTTACTTCCACAAGATTTTGAGTTCCAAATATTCACCCCATCTCGCCCCTCCCTCTATCCCAAGATGGCATGCATTCTGAATATCCCTTCCCCTAGTCTGCCTTCCCTTCTATTTCTTCCCCCCTTCTCTTACCCCCTTCCCCTTCTATTTTCCTATAGGGCAGGATAGATTTCTGTACCCCATTTCCTGTATTTCTTATTTCTCAGTTGCATGTGAAAACATTTTTTTTAACTTTTGTTTTTAAAACTTTGGGTTCCAAGTTTTCTCCCTTCCTTCTTCCCCACCCACCCTCATTGAGAAGGCAAGCAACTCAATACAGGTTATACATGTATAGTCATGCAAAACACTTCCATAGTAGACATGCTGTGAAAAACTAAATCTATTTCCCTTAATCTTATCCCACCCTCCCATTTATTCTATTCTTTGTTTTGACCGTGTCCCTCCTCAGAAGTATTTGCTTCTGATTACCCCCTTTCCCAATCTACCCTCCTCTCTATCATCCCCCTACTCTCTTGTCCCCTTCCCCCCCTATTTTCCTGTAGAGTAAGACAGATTTCCATACCCAATTGAGTGTGTATGTTATTCCCTTCTTAAGTCAAATCCTGTGAGAATAAGATTTACTCATTCCCTCTCACCTTCCCCCATTTCCCCTCCACTGTAAGGGCCTTTTCTGTTTTTTTTTTTTTGTGAGATAATTTACCCCATTCTACCCCTCCCTTTCTCCTTCTCCTAGTATAATCCTCTCTCACCCCTTAATTTTATTCTCCAGATGTGAACCCTTCATCTTCAACTCACGCTGTGCCCTCTATCTATCTATCTATCTATCTATCTATCTATCTAATACATGTAATTTTTTTCCCTCCAACCACCCTAATACTGACAAAGGTCTCAAGAGTTACAAATATCATCTTTCCATGAGAGAATGTAGACAGTTCAACCATAATAAGTCTCTTATGATTTCTCTTTCCTGTTTACCTCTTCAGGTTCCACTTCAGTCTTGTATTTGAAAGTCAAATTTTCTTTCCAGCTCTGGTCTTTTCATCAAGAATGCTTGAAAGTCCTCTATTTCACTGAATGACCATTTTTTCACCTGCAGGACTATAATCAGTTTTGCTGGGTAGGTGATTCTTGGTTGTAATCCTATCTCCTTTGTCCTCTGGAATATTATATTCCATGCCCTGTGGTCCCTTGATGTAGAAGCTGCTAAATCTTGTGTTATCCTGATTGTGTTTCCACAATACTTGAATTGCTTCTTTCTGGCTGCTTGTAATATTTTCTTCTTGACCTGGAAACTCTGTAATTTGGCTACAATATTCCTAGGAGTTTTCCTTTGGGGATCTCTTTCAGGAGGAGATTGGTGGATTCTTTCAATTTCCATTTTGCTCTCTGGTTCTAAAATATCAGGGCAGTTTTCCTTGATCCTTTCTTGAAAGATGATGTCTAGGCTCTTTTTTTGATCGTGGCTTTCAGATAATCCAATAATTTTTAAATTCTCTCTCCTGGATCTATTTTCCAGGTCAGTTATTTTTCCAATGAGATATTTCACATTGTTTTCTAATTTTTCATTCTTTTGGATTTGTTTTACAGTGTCTTGATTTCTCATAAAGTCACTAGCTTCCAATTGTTCTATTCTAATTTTTAAGGAAATATTTTCTTCAGTAATCTTTTGGACTTCCTTTTCCATTTGGCCAATTTTGCTTTTGAGGACATTCTTCTCCTCATTGGCTTTTTGGATCTCTTTTGCCATTTGGGTTAGGCTATTTTTTAAGGTGTTATTTTCTTCAGTATTTTTTGGGTCTCCTTTAGCAAGCTGTTGACTTGTTTATCATGATTTTCTTGCATCACTCTCAGGTTTTTCTCTACTTCTCTTACTTGCCTCTCAAAATCCCTTTTGAGCTTTTCCAAGGCCTGGGACTGATTCATATTTTTCTTGGAGGCTTTGGATGTAGGAGCTTTGGCTTTGTTTTCTTCTTCTGGTTGTATGTTTTGATCTTCTTTGTCACCAAAGTAAGATAATGTAGTCTGACTCTTTTTGTGTTGCTTGCTCATGATCCCAGCCAATTACTTGAGTTTTAAACTCTTTGTTAAGGTAAAAGTCTGCTTCCAATGTGAACAGTGTACTGTCCCAAGCTTCGGGGGTTTGTACAGCTGTTTTCAGAGGTACTTCTAGGGACCTCTAAATTTTCAGTTCTTCCAAGGTGGTATGATAAGGAGCGAGGTGTTTCCTCTTCACCACCACAACAAGCTCCACCACGCCAGCTTTCCTCCTCACCCCAGGACCGCCTCTCAGAACTGCTACCCAGATCAAAGCACCAGTAAAGCAAGAGATTCCTGCCTCAGCACTGGGAAAGAGATCCCTGCAATGCCCCTCTGATCAGTCACTCGATTCCCCCTCAGTCTGTGGGCCGAAAGCTCAGAAGCCAGCCGCTGCCCTCGGGGGGGCTGAGATCTAGCTCCTTCTCTTACCGCAGTCACAGACTTTTCCCACTGACCTTCTAAGTTGTCTTTGGCATTCGTGGTTTGAGAAGTCCGGAAACCACCACAGCTGCCTGTGATTCAGTCCTCTGAGGCCTGCTCCAGGGTCACTGCGGCCTGTGCACCCATGCCGAACTGCACTTCTCTCACCACACGGCATGATATACCTTTCTGATCAACCATCCAGGCTGTCTTGGCCTGGAAATTTGTTTTCCTCTGTCTTTTTGTGGATTCTGCTGCTTTAGAATTCGTTTAGAGCCTTTTTTACAGGTATTTGGAGGGGTTTGAGGGAGAGCTCAAACAAGTCACTGCTTTCCCTCCACCATCTTGGCTCCGCCCCCGCAGAGCCCAATTTCAGAGCGCTATCTCAGGGGATGCCCATGGCAGTACAGAGGCTCAACACTTCTGCAAGGTGGGAATGGATGGAGGAAGAAGAGGCTTTGGACACTGGACAACACCCAGCTCTGAGAGCTGGACACCTGCCTATGACTGCCTGGTAGCTGTGTGACCCCAGGCAGACCACTTCATCCCATGTGCTTCTGTTTCCTCATCTACAAAATGAAGTTCTCCATTTCTTCCACCTCCTCCTTACCTGCTGCATTGCCCCAAATGAAGGGCCCTTCCTCCTCCTGCTTCCTGCTTTTTTTCCCCGCTAGGCAATGGGGTTAAGTGACCTGCCCAGGGTCACACAGCTAGTAACTGTCAAGTGTCTGAGGTCAAATTTGAACTCAGGTCCTCCTGACTTCAAGGTCAATGCGCTATTCACTACACCACTAGCTGCCCCTTGCTTCCCCCTTTCTAGCTCTCCTCAATGTTGTCTTCTGTCATTGGAATAAAAGCTCCTCAAAGGCACAGGCTATCTTGATTGCATGTCTTTGTATCTTCAGTTCTTAGCACGGTGTCTGGAACTTTGGAAGAGCTTAACAAATGTTCAGTCCAACTATTCATCTACATCCATCTGTCTAGCCATCTAGCCATCCATCTATCTTTCCTCCTTTCTTTTCCTTTCTTTCTCTTTTCTCACTTCCTCCCTTCCTTCCTTCCTTCCTTCCTTCCTTCCTTCCTTCCTTCTTCCCTTCCTTCCTTCCTTCTTCCCTCCTTTCCTTCCTTCTTCCCTCCCTCTCTTCCTTTCTCCCTCCCTCTCTTTCTTTCTTTCTTTCTTTCTTTCTTTCTTTCTTTCTTTCTTTCTTTCTTTCTTTCTTTCTTTCTTTCTCTCTTTCTTTCTTTCTTTCTTCACTTCTCTTCCTCCTCCTCTTCCTTCTCCTCTTTCTTCTTCTTCATTCTTCTTCATTCTTCTTCTTCTTCTTCTTCTTCCTCTTCCTCTTCTTCTCTGTCTCTCTACCAATTTATGTATCCATGTTTATCTACCTATCATATATTATCTATCCAACAACCTGTTCATCTGTATCAGCATCCGTCTTTCCCTTTTCTCTCTCTCTCTTTCTCCATCCATCCATCTCTTCACAGTGTGGCTGGGAATTTCTTTTACTGTCACTTTATTGGTCTGAACACCCCCTCCAACTCCCTTGGCTTCCTCACCTGATGGCCCTTCTCCTGGTGCTGAAGGGTTGAGCCTGCACTTAATTATGCTGCTCCTAGGACATCCTCTGTACAGCCTGACACTGAGCCTATCCTTGGAGATTTTCCAACCAGAGCTTGTGAAACACTGGAGGGGGCCTGAGTAGAAGCTTTTTTGTTATACTTAGATTTTGCTGAGCTTCCTGTGTTTACACAGTGAACACCCATGATTGCAATTGAATTGAGGAAGGAATGGTGGTAAGAGTAAATGGGCATTGACTTTTGAGTCACAGTGCCTTGGTTACAATTCTACCTTTGCTATTTACTACCTGTGTGACTTTGGACACATTATCTGACTTTTCTAGGCCTCAGTTTCTTCTATAGAATGAGAGGCTTGGACTAGAATACTCTGAGGTCCCCTCTCCCTCTGAATCAGGGTGCTTAATCTAAGGTCTGTGAACTTTTAAAAAAATATACTTTGACAACTGTATTTCACTGGAATTGTTTTCCTTTGCATTTAAAAACACGACTCTAAGACAGGCCCCATAGACTGCCTGCCGAAGGGGTCCAGGACACCCTGGTTGAGATGGACTGCTTCCTTTATTTTGTGTTTTTGTCCAGGGCCCAGCTAAGTTTGGGGAGGCTCATTATCAGGTTGGCCACTGCCCAAGAGGGATGTTTTTGTTCAAAGAAACACTTGAATCCTGTCTGCCACTATGTGGAGGGGTGGTTGTCTGTCTTTACAAGGACCCTGTATCCAGGTACCCACCATGATGAAATCACAGGGTCTAGAAATTTGCAATATTATTGCTATAATGTAAGTGTGGAGAGACCTGGTGCCTTTGGACGAATCTTGGTAGCTTAGTGGTTTTATGTGGGCCTTGAAAATGAGGAAAACCATTCAAGGCTCCAGGAGCAGCCCAGATGCTCCACAGGGCTGAAGTAGGGACACTGCCACAGCCACACTTCCCTCTCCAGAGTGAATTGAATTACATTTCTCACACTCCCTGCCAAATCCCCCTGTTTGGCAGTCAGGTACACCATGGCCAAACAATAAGAGATCTCCCATTCAGTCCTGACCCAGATGGCTAACCTCCAAATCAGGGGAGGGAGGAAGGCAGAGACAGAGAGACAGAAAGAGACAGAGAGAGACACACACACACACACAGACACAGAGAGAGAGACAGAGAGACAGAGACAGAGAGACAGAAAGAGAGACACACACACAGAGACACACAGATAGAGACAGAGAGACAGAGAGAGAGACAGAGAGACAGAGAGAGAGAGACAGAGACAGAGAAAGAGGGACAGAGACAGAGACACACACACAGAGAGACACAGAGAGACACAGAGAGACAGAGAGACAGAGAGAGAGACAGAGAAAGAGAGACATACACACACAGAGAGAGACAGAGAGACAGAGAGAGACAGAGAGAGAGACACACACACACAGAGACAGAGAGAGAGACAGAGAGACAGAGGGACAGAGAGACAGAGAGACAGAGGGACAGAGAGAGAGAGAGAGGCAGAGAAAGAGACAGAGAAAGAATGGGGGAGGGAGAGAGAGAGAGAAAGCTTTGCTCATTTGAGCATTAGTCAACCTCTGGAGATCTGAATCGTGTGTTAATCAAAGCCAGCTATGATGGGCCTTTGGGGGCAGGGAGTAAAGAGCCCCAGTGTTTCAGCACAGCCATGCGGCCCTATGTCAAAGCAGTAAGGAAGGAGTGAGGAAACCTGATCCTGGCTTTCTTCTGGCCTTGCAGCATGACCTTGGCCCAGCATTTCAGATTCTTAGGGTCTCAGTTTACCAAACAGAAAAAAACCTCTTGGTAGTGCTGCTGAGGGAGAGGTGAGAATGAGCCAAATGTTCTTTTGGAGCTGCTGGGCAGCCTGGAAAAAATGAATGTGCTTTAGAAAGCACCCAGGGCTGTCCCATGAGCTTTCCATTTTGTGTACGTGGGCCTCATACTTGTGTGGGTTAGAAAGAAGCTTGGAGGGCATCTAGTACAGCTCCCCACCTGTCCAACAAGGGGTTACACGAGATGCTCTCTGATGATGTGGGAGAGATGGGGGCAACTCCAGGGGAGTGATGGTGATGGCCTGGGGTAGGGGCTGAGTGAGTGAAAAGAAGGGGACACGGGAGACGTTCAAGGGCAGTCATACAGACTCCCTCAATCTCAGAGCTGGAAGCTACCTCACAGCTGCTGGTGCAGCCCTCATCCCCTGAGCTAGAATTCCCTCTAGACCCTAATAATAACACACGATATCTGTGTGGTGCTTTTAGGTTTGCCAGCATTTCGTATGTGTGATTTCATTTCATTCTCACCACTGTCCTGGGACATAGGTGCTATCATTACCCCCATTGTACAGATAACCAAACTGAGGCTGAGAAAGGTTCCCTAATTTACCCAGGATTGTTCAGCTGATAGGTATCTGAGCCAGGATTTGACATTAGGTCTCTCTTTTTTGACACTGGGCAAATCACTTTTTTCCTTGAACATCAGTTTTCACATCTATAAAATGGGAATGGTAAGAGCCATGCTTTCCACCTCCCCGGCTTTCGGTGAGCACAAATGTGAGGCACTGGTCACAAAAAGTCAGCCTTTGTCCTTTTGTAAAAGTGTGGTCAGGTCGGATAGGCATGAGCCTCCGTTTCTCCCTCTCTCAAATGGAGGGTTGGATTCAATGACCTCAGATGTCCTTTCCCACTCTGTGCAGATCTATGACCCCATTTTCTTTTCATCTGTCCTTGTCCTACTGCTACTGGCCGGAATCGCCTCTTGAACTCACGGGCAGTGTGGTTGTGGTGAAAAGTGTGCCTGCCGAGTCAGTGGACCTGGGTTCAGATTCAGCCTCACGTGTTCTCCACCTGCGTGACCTTGGACAAGCATCTTTCCTCTCTGAGCCTCAGTTTCCTTCTCTGTTTAATAAGGGGGTTGCAGTAGATGGCCCCTGAGGTCCCTTTCAGCTCTAGGTGCACATACTGGGAGCCTCTCAGAGCCCCCCTTTTAGCTCTGCCCCGGAACTCCCTTCTGGGTCTCGAGGTCGAGGATCTCGATTCCTGGAGGAATCAAAACATATTTGAGGAGGGAGCTGACACTGATTTTCATGGGAGAGGGGAGCGTGCCCGCAGCGGTCAGGAGGGGGCCTCCAGTCCCTGTGCCAGGCGGCCAGGGCCAGCCCACTGCCAGAGGCAGTGGGGTGCTGCAGCTCTCAGCACAGTGAGAGCCTTACCTGCCTGGAGGGACCTGCCTCCAGGACCCGGCAGCTGCAGCTGTCCCAGGTATGCGAACTATTTCGCCCGCCCTGCTAAGGGAAGGCTTGCCCAAACCCGACCCAGGCTTGCCATACAGAGCGAGCGCCCCAGGACCCAGTGCCAAGGCCTCCCAGGGCATCAAGGTGAGGCCAGCAGAAGCCTCTCCCCCTCTCCCTGCTAGCTTTTATTGCACTACCTGCGCGGTAGGGCAGGAGCAGGCTCCCAATTCTGAGGCTCCAGAGGCCGGAGGCACCCGCTGAGCGCGAGTCGGGGGCGTCTGGGGACTGTTCATCGTATTTGATTTTAATTCTGAACTTCACAAACACTCACTAAAAAAGGCATGGCCACGTACTTGGTGGCACAGAAAAAAAAATGACTGCGATCCTGAAGACCTCCCCCAAGGAAGACTAGCTTTTCTCTTTAAATATATAAATATAAATAAATAAACAAATAAAAATATGTGTGCGTATGTATGTATACACACATAGACAACTGCGTTGCTTTTTGGGGGTTCTGATCTCTGCATAAAACAGATGCCTCAGTGCCATTCTTACGTATTGTTTTGTGCTATTCCCCCTCTCCTGGGGAGTGCAGGGAGAGGTGGGGGAGGAGGCTACTAAGTCGAGCAAATCCCAATTCCCACACAGAGAATCCTGGAACTGGATCCAATTCAATCCAGCTAGCACTTATAAAGCACCTACTATGTGCTGGGCATGACACAAAGGCACCAATAAGAAACAGTCCCTCCCCTCTAGGAGGTTACAGTCTATGGGTCCACAAATGGGAGCTATAGTAGGTTGGGAGAAGCAAGGTGTCCCGCCCCCCCCCCCCCCCCATGTCCAGTCTACCAGCAGCCTAGATCCAAAAGAACTCAGCCATTGGTTCACAAGAATGATTAACTAAATAAGAAGGTTACAGATGGTGGACTCCTCCCAGACCCTGCCAGTCTCCTACTCCCATACTGGCCTCCTCAGAGTCTTACAGCAGTGGCCTCAGGTATCTGTCTCTCCTCTCTCCCCTCCCAAACAAGAGTGCATTTTCTCAGGGCTTCTTTTATTTTCCAAGTAGAAAAAAAATCCTAAGTACAACTTTGACACAAATAAACATCCTATAAGGAAAATTGAAGGAGAGAGTGCTAGTCAGGGGAAGGGTATCAGAGAAAGCTTCACTGAGGAGGGAGCACCTCTCCTGAGCTTTGAAGGAAGAGAAGGATTTCAATGGAAAGAGATGAGGAAAGGACATTCCAGGCATATGGGGGTTTGGGAAAACACAACACGCAAGACTGAGCTAAATAGTAGGCTTTGGGTGCAGGGCAGAATCAGAACACCCACATTCAAACCACCGCTCTACCACTTCTCAGTTCATTGGTAAAAGCACTTCATCGCTCTGAGACTCAGTTTCCCCATTTGTAAACTTACAAAGAATCTATGACTAAAGAGCAAAGGAGACAGAGAACCCATCAAGACCCACATTGCCTCACTCAGGTTTGATGCGACAAAGTGGGGAGTGTTAGAATTGGCCTGCAGATGGCTAGGGTGCAAATCCTGGCTTATTTACCAGCTGGATGACCCTGGGCAAGTCATTTCCACTCTGTCAGCTTTGGTTTCTTCATTTGGAAAATGGGGGTCATCAGAGCATCTCTCCCCCGGAGTGGTCGTGAGGATCAAAGCAGATGAAGTCTCCTCTATAAATGCCAGCTAATCCTATTAGTCTAATTAATTAGTGGCTTACTTCTGGGCGATTGCTAATTTGAAGATCACATGAGATAACTTGTGGTAAGGCTTGTATAAATCTTACTAACTTTGGTTAATAAAATGTAAAGCTGGAAAATTCCTTATAGATCGTTACGTATTAGGAGCATCTCGCTATAGCTGTAAGTGACCATCTGGTCTGCATCCCTCATTTTGCAGATGAGGAAATTTGAAGACCAAGAGAGGAAGAGAATTACCCAGGGCCACACATGGAGTAACTCATAAGATCAGCCATTTAGAGTTAGGTGGTATCTTAGAGCTCATTTAAATCAATCTCCTCTTTCTCTTACAGAGGAGAAAGTCGCATCATACGGGGTTGATTTGCTTAAGGTAGCCAGGGGTACTTCATAGGATCAGCCCTAGAGAAGCTGGAGGACACCTTCAGGGTCACATAGCCAAACCCCTTCATTTTACAGATGACAACATTGAGGCCAAGGAGCTGGGACTGGTCCCAGGTCACCAAGGTGAAAAGTAGAAGAGCTGAAATCCACCCCCAGGGATTCTGACTCTGATTCCAATGCTCTTTCTCTACCACAGCTCACCAAGAGAAATGCTAGGCTGGGATCCACTGAATATTGATTTTTAAAATATGGGCTTTTTAGGCTTTTCGTTTGTTTCCAGACCCCAAAATGAAACTATTTTGGCTTGTGTACTCGTCATATATGTCTTTTTTTATCCCTAATGCTTAGCACAGTGCTTGGCACATAGTAAGTGGTGATTGATAGATAACTAATGCCTCCTTTCTTTGGGCTTTGAATTCCTAGACCATTCCTCCGAAATAATTCCCTTGCCTTGATTTCCCTTATTTTTTCTGGACCAGCAGTTTCCAAAGCCCTGGGTTTTTTCCTTCTGACCACCAACGTGTCTACAGTCATTGCCATGGGTGCCATAAATTTCTTTTTCTCTCATAACTGCTTTAATTTTTGCCCAGGCCATATAGCATGTCATTAAAAATCAAACCAACCGTGTCCTCACCCCACGAAGGATGGTAACTCTTGAGTCAGGCCCACTATCCATCAGCACTGAATGCCATGATACCACTGAATGTCTTGTGGTATCGGTTTCCCCAAGTGCTGTGTACAAGAGTTGGCATGCTCCAGAGAGGGAGGGGCAGAGCCACAGAGGACTGCGAAAGCAAGCAGCGAGTGGCACTGATGTCTTTTGAGAATCTTTGGTATTCATCCAGAACCAAGGGACAGAACTCAGATATCATCTCTGGATGACACATGCCTCTGTGTGAAGTTGGCGCTCAAGCTGTCTCCCTCTTCCAATAGAATTCTACCCATCAGCTGCCGTCTCTTCTAGACGTGATCTGGGAGAAGACCACCCAGCTCGATCAGTGCAAAGCTTGGGGCAAGGGAAAAATAACAATTGTGGCTTAGAGGCAAAATTCCATTCCTGAAAATCAGCATTGAGAAAAATTCCTCCCTGAGAAGCCTTGGTACCTGAGGGGTGGGGCTTGGGGGGTTCATGCATAGTAGAGGGAGGGACTGGGCTGTACATAAAACCCACCAGTAGGCTAGGACGAGGGGATGGCCCTCTCTGTTGTGACCCGTCTGAAGTCTGAATTGATTCACATGCTTAGAAGAAATGACCCTAAAGCCAGAGATAATTAGGAGTGGTAGTGAAATACCGTATTAAAAAATATTGAAGGAGTGTAGATAACCCCAGAGAGACCAAAGGATTAGAAACTTCCTATCTCCCTACAGCCTCCTCTTTCCCCCTGCCTCATTTTGGTTTTATGAATGAATGGATTTCCTCATTTTTCTTACTTTGTTGACCACATTTTTTCCATTTTGTGGCCAAGAAACAAGAGATTGCTGTCCACGTGCCATGTGTTTATGGCTAATGAATGCACAAACTCATACAAAGCCTTGGCGATGCTGTGTGGGCCCAGGCCAAGTGGTCAGGGGGCTATGTGCTGAGTCAGCTCTGCTGAGTATCAGCTCTCACTGGGCGGGCCAGCAGATAGTCAACGGCTTAATGCGTGTGGCTAAAGGGAAGAGCTGGATGTCTGCTACTAATGAAATGCAGCTGAGTTGTGGAAGTATTCATGATCCAGATCCAACAAACAAGAGTCTTAATAAGGACACTTTGTAATTAGAAATCACTCTGCCATTATCTTGATCAAGCATTTCTCCCAAAGAGAGAAATGTGCCCTGTGCCCATTTTGCAGGTGAGGAAATTAAGGTTCCAATATTGAGCAATTTGCACATGTTCAGCAAATTAAAAAGCAAAACCAAGCACAAAAATCTCATCTTCTGATGTCTTTTTCTTAGTATAGTCAACCAGGCTTCCTCCAGGGCCTGCTTTGGACTCTGACCAAACAATAGGAATGTGTATATATTTAATTTAAATGTTAGAATCTAGTGTAGGGGGTATGGCATGGGAATACGCCGTCAGGGAGAGTGCTTGGCAATAGAACTTGGGATCGAGCAGAGGTGGCCAATACACATGGTTGAGTTGGGCAGGATTTAATTCAAATGTATTTGGGAAATATTTAACAAAATAAATGAAAATATAATAAAACATAAATATTTATATTTTGGGCAGTTACGTGGCACAGTGGATAGAGCCCTGGGCCTGGAGTCAGGAAGAACTGAGTTCGAATTTGGCCTCAGACACTTACTAGCTGTGTGACTCTGGGCAACTCACTTTACCCTGTTTGCCTCAGTTTCCTCATCTGTGAAATGAGCTGGAGAAGGAAATGGCAAACCACTCCAGTATCTCTGCCAAGAAAACTCCAAATGAGGTCATGAAGAGTTGGTCATGACGTACAACAGTAACAACAGTATTACATTTTTAAACTAAGCCAGTGTGCAGCCCTTAGAGATCCTTATGTGTCTTGATCACTTCTTTGAAAACCTCCTATAGCCGTGATACTTGCCATGGGAGCTCCGGGGGAGGTAGTTTTCACCTTGGCAACATGGCAGTTAGGAAGGGGATTCTGCCAGGCAAGCTTGGACCTGACCTTCTGGTGACCTCTTCTGCTTGTGATTCTTTGTCTGATTCTATGTGGATGACCCAATACCAATCCTAAAATGGGTCTGAGAGGTAAGACATCCCTTTTCCTTCTGACGAAGCCAGCTCTACTACAGAAGGTGCCCCTTATAGCCAATACAGAAGCTTTCGGAGAAGACAACCAACCACACTGGGAGGTTGAGCCCAGCCCTGGCCTGGCTCTCCAGAAGATACTGATGTTGAGAGAAACAGTACAGAGGCAAGGTGAAATATAAAATCTTGAATAAGCAATCCTGCAAACTGCATCATGTTCTGATGTTTAAGTCTCAACCCCTGGGGGAATATGACAGTGGTAAGTATAGTTTATTACTGACACATGTTTAAATGTCTCTGTTAATGAACACCCCTGAGTCTTTGCATTGAGCATTTCCTTTTTATGGAAGAGATAAATAGCTCTCCCATTCCTGATTTATGTGGCACATTGAATGCCTTTTTACTTGGTATCAGAGGCCTTGTCCAGGGTTTGCGTCCTGTCTCAGATGCTCTGTATCTGTGATATCAGGCACATTAATTAGCCTCCCTGGGCCTCAGTTTCCTCATCTGTTAAATGAAGGTGTTGGACAGGAAGACATCTGATGTCCCTTCCACCTTAGAGCTATGAGGTATGAATGAGGCTCTCACTGTTCTGAGGCCTGATGCAATCAGCCAGCTGTTATCCACATAAGAAACATCTGGAGGGCCTGGCCAGCTCTAGGGAATCTCTCTTTAGCCTGGACTCCGCTTCAGATCTCCTCCATGACAGCAACATTTGGCGAAGACCAGTCTCCTGCTTTATGCAGGGTTTGATATGAATCACCAGACCGTGGCAGAACAACCTTATTTCTCTTATAGCTTTCCAGGAATCTCATATGATTGTGACACATCCACAGAGAACACCTTGTGGATGAAGGCATCATCTTACATCATTGAATAAGAACTTTAAATACAAACATTTAAAAAAATTAGACTTCTTAAAAATTTTTTTTTCAACGAACTAATGAGGTCTTGGACAATGCTTGCATTAAAGCCACCTAAAATCGGCAACTAAGTGACTCAGTGGATAGAGCATTGGGCTTGGAGTCAGGAAGGACTGAGTTTAAATCTAGCCTCAGGTACTTACTAACTCTGTGACCCTGGGCAAGTCACTCAATCCCGTTTTCCTCAATTTCCTCACCTGTAAAATGAGCTGGAGAAGAAAATGGCAAACCACTCCAGTATCTCTGCCAAGAAAACCCCGAATGGGGTCGTGGAGAGTTGGACGTGGCTGAAACAACTGAACAACAACAACAGAGTGCCTAAAAAGGAGTTCATCTGGGGGAAAAGATCTTGAGGTCTAAGTGAACCCCAAGTCCATTATCAGTCAATAGTATATTATGATAGCCAAGAATACTAACAAAAGTTTAGGGTTCATTAAAGGAAGTATAGTATCTGGATCTAGGGAAATATATTGTCTGATAGTCCTGCTTAATCTTGCTTTGGTCATTTCAAATCTGTGATACTGTGGTATCTGTCTTTGTATTTGATGGGCTCTCTTGTTGAAGAGCGATCAGTTTTATTCTGCTTTGCCCGGGAGGGTAGAATCAAGAGCAATGTGTGTGTGTGTGTGTGTGTGTGTGTCTATTTGGGGGAGTGCCAAAAAGGAGATTTAAACTTGATAAAAGCAGAATGAGCTGCCCCAGGGGTGAGGGGGCTTTCCCCCATTTGAGGTCTTGAAGCAAACACTAAATGACTCAGTCTGTAGGATGTCAGGGAGATGAAATGTGTGTTCCTGGTGGGGAGGGATTATTTATTTTCCTTTTGTTTTTTTCTTTTTGGTGTAGGGTATATGTATCTCTTGTGACCAGCACATACCTGGCACATAGTAGATGCTTAGTAAATATATATTGATTGATCGATTCATGCAAAGGTTGAATTAGCAAGCCTTTGGGTTTCATTCTGACTCTGAGGTTCTATGTCTCCAAGATTCCATTAGCAATTAGATTTCCTTCCTCATCCCTTCCTCCCTCCTTCCCTCCCTCCCTCCCTCCCTTCCTTTCTTTCTTCCTTCCTTCCTTTCTCTTTCTTTCTTTCTTTCTTTCTTTCTTTCTTTCTTTCTTTCTTTCT
>NW_020954586.1:258241-267833 GCF_900497805.2 Vombatus ursinus | reverse complement strand
TTTCTTTCTTTCTTTCTTTCTTTCTTTCTTTCTTTCTTTCTTTCTTTTTCTTTCCTTCCTTCTTTCCTCCCTCCATTCTTTCCTTCCTTCCCCCCATCATAAAAATCAAATTTGCCATTTTGATTAAGGTACAATTGT
Organism: Vombatus ursinus; assembly: GCF_900497805.2. Classification (NCBI taxonomy): domain Eukaryota; kingdom Metazoa; phylum Chordata; class Mammalia; order Diprotodontia; family Vombatidae; genus Vombatus; species Vombatus ursinus. The sequence goes on along the minus strand of NW_020954586.1, from coordinate 267,695 downwards.
GATAGAGCTTATTCAACATTTTGAAATAAAATTAATCAAGAATCAAAAAGAAAAATAAATACAATTAAAAAATCAAGCAATGGCAGGTGCTAAATACAGAAAATGACTGTGCTGCCTTCCTCATCCTCCACCCTTGCCCTTCACTGACTCACTCCACTTTCCCTCTCACTCTCCTCCAGGTCCAACTGGGGCTGAGATCTTTTCTTCCCTAGGAGCCCTCAAAGCACAACTTTTACCACTAAGCTGTATGTTCCTCATCCCGGTTTCTTTATTGGAAGACATGTGCTGTGAATTAGGGGAGCTGCCGCGTGGCACAGGGCGACCTTTCCTGCCGTGTGCCTTGCAGGTTTGGTGGTTATGCTGCTTCTCTTCCAGATGTTTATAGGTCTTAAAACAGGACACCCGATTTTTATTGGAAGCCACAACCAAGGGACTTACTGGCGGCCAAGTAGTATGTCTCAGCCCACAATAGATAGAGTTAAGTCTAAGAACACCTAATGTTCACACATGACTTTGTGCGTATATCTTTAAAGGATTGTGCTGGATTTGGATTTCTCTCTCTCTCTCTCTCTCCCCCCCCCCCCCCGTCTCCCTCTATCTCTATCTTCCTCTGACTCTGTCTCCCCCTATATCTCTCTCTGTCTTTTCCCCTGTCTCTCTGTCTCTCTCTGTCTCTCCCTTTCTTTCTGTCTCTCATCTTAGCTCACATCTTTTAAGTGGAGAGGTGGGAAAAGAAATGAATGTGGAGTCAGAGGATCTAGTTTTGGATCCTGGGTCTACCTCTTACTACCTATATGACCTTAAACAAGTCACTTCCCCAATCTGGGCCTCAGATTCCTCATTTGTAAAATAAAAAGGGTAGAATACAGCAGAGCTGTCAAACTCATGACTGGGGCCAAATTATAATTGGGAACTGCTTAATAAAATGAATAAAAATACAATACAACATAAAGAATGTTAACTTACGGTTTTCTAAGTCAGTATGCAGTCCACAGGGGTCTATTTCTGTGTGAGTTTAATATCACTGGGTGAGAATGTCTCTAGGGTTTCTTGCAGTTCTAAACCTATGCTGCTAAATCTCTATTCTAAAAAAGAAAAACAACAACTTTTACTATTAACATAGTCTATAAAAATTATATTGCTCTTTAACTATTAGGCATTTGGGAGGAATACTTTTTTTTTTTTTTTTAGTGAATTTTGATAAAAAGGCATCAGAAGAACTGGTTTGAAATCTTAAGACAAGAATGTCTCTGGCCTGGCAATGATGGGAGTCCTTTAGAAAAGAAACACTTCTGCCTCTCTTCCCAAGCTTGCCTTTGGTGAGGTCAACAGGATGCTTGAAATGACTCTCCCCAACTCTCAGCTCCAATTTCCCTTTTTAAAAATGTCATGTTAATAGATCCTTCCTTCGCACTCACTCCTCTGTAAACTCCTCTCCGTCACCTCCAAGTCTTTATAAGGTATCTTTCTTTTTTTTCAAAGAACGCTAAGAGCTTCCTCTGTATCAATCCTAAACCTAAGGGATTTTGAAGCAACATACCATGTAGGAAACTAATAAGAACAATTAATTTTTATTCCTTCAATGATTCTCTGATTTAGTGCAAATTTATCAGTTTACCTACTATGTGTAAGTCATTGTGCTAAATGTGAGCAAGATGGGGTCCCCACCCTCATCACTGACAGTCTGGTAAATATTTGTGGAATGGAATGGGACAAGATGGTACAACTTGACAAGGCATGGAGGAGAATGAACTTGGGGAGATAAGACAGTGGAATGAAAAGCAACAGAGCATGGTGAGGGGGAATGGAATCCAGGATGGAAAGGACCTAGAGGCAAGGTGATTGTTGTTGTCATAGCCCTGGGCATGGAGTCAAGAAGACCTGGGTTCAGATTCTACCTCAGATGCCAACTTGGTACCCTGGGCAAGGGACTGTACCTCTGTGCTTCAGTTTCCTCATCTCAAAAATGAGAGGGGATTAGCCTCTGAAGACCCCTCCTGCTCCAAGATCTGTGGTCTTATCACTAGAGGAATGTAATTAGCATGTTACCTCCTTTAGGGAAGGGGTTATCTTAGTTTTGTCCCCAGTACTTGGGACATAGTAGGTACTTAATAAATGCAAGTTAATTAAATGATTGATTGAAAGGGAAGAGAATAGGACAGCATGGGTTGAAACCAAATGATCAAGTTAAGGCAAGTGCTTACAGAACAGTTGAACAAATTAGACTGTGAGATATATAGGGATACACACACATATACCTAGTTGTTATTTGTGCTTGAAGGGGTACAGTGTGTCCAACTGTGGCTGATCAGATCAATATGAGCCAGGAAGGCTCTACCACAGGTCAGGCACAAATAGTCTATGTCAACATTTTGAGTAGAGATGCCTCTGAATCTGTGAATGTCATGTTTTCTTTTAATTACTGTAATTCTGCTTTGCACGTAGAGCACAGAAGCCTTCTTTGATGCAGGCACACCATGCTGGATGGTCCTGTGCCCGTGTCTCACAACTGACTCCAGAGTTCTTCAGAGAGAACTTGAGAGTGTCCTTGCATGACTTCTTCTGATCTCTGTGTGTGTGCTTGCCTTGTGTGAGATTTTGTAAAACAGTCTTTTTGGCAAGCATGCATTTTGCCAGCCCATCAGAGTTGTGCTGTCTGCGCTAGAGTTTGAATGTTGGAAGTTTAGTTCGAGAAAGGACCTCAGTGCCTGGTACCTTCTCCTACCAGGTGATCTTCTGAATCTTCCTAAGGCAATTCAAATGGGAGTGATTCAGTCTCTTGGCAAACTGGTCCAGTTTGGTGATGGTCCAGATGGTAAACTGTCTAGGTTTCACCGATGTATAAAAACGAGGTAAGCATGATGACTCTGTAACTCTTCTATATCTCTTCTCTCTCACACTTTCCTTTGGGGCCTTCCAAACACTGAGCTAGCTCTGGCAATGAGTGTGTCAACCTTATCATCTATGTGAACATCCCTGGAAAGTACACTGCCAAGGTAAGTGAATTTATCCACAGCATTTAAAATTTTTCCATTTGCTGTAACTGATGATTTCACGTATGGGTGGTGTGGTACTGGCTGGCGGAGAACCTCTGTTTTCTCAGTGTTAATTGTCAGACCAAAATTAGCGCAAGCGGCAGAGAGTTGATCTATATTCTGTTCCATCTCTGTTGTACATATTATATATGTATGTGTATATATATATATATTATGTATCTATATCTATATCTATAAACATTTATAAACATACATAAACATATACATATCCGCATAGGAGAAATAGCAATAGATATTCCAAGTTACTTTCATTCTGCTCTGGCTAGATTACATCTAGAGTACTGTGTTCAGTTCTGGGTCTCCCATTTTAGGAGGAGTATTGATAAACTCAGAATGTCCAGTGGAATACAATCACCATGGTGAAATGCCTCAAGGCCCTGCCATGGAAGGATTGGCCGAAGGACCTGGGAATGGTGGTTTGGAAAAGAGAAGAAAGGAGGGAGAAGCAGTAGGTAGCTATAATCACTGTCTTCAAATATTTGAAAGGCTATAATTTGAATCACCCTCCAAAGGTGTGAAGAAATAAAAGCAATGAGTTTGTGATGCAAAAGTGGAAAATTTGTATTTCATATCAAGAAATATTCCTAACTAACCAAAACCACATGGGTTAGCTGGGGAGGTAAGAAGTTCCTCACCTTTGGAGGTCCTCAAACAAAGGCTGGATACCCACTTGTCCTGGATAGTGTAGAGGGGAGTTTTGTTCAGCTAGGTGCACCTAGGTGGTGCCACAGTGCATAAAATGCTGTGCCTGGAGCTCATCTTCCTGAGTTCAAATCTGACCTCAGACACTTACTAGCTGTGTGAGCCTGGGCAAGTCACTTAACCCTGTTTGCCTCAGTTTCCTCATCTGTGAAATGAGCTGGAGAAGGAAATGGCAAACCATTCCAGTATCTTTGCCAGGAAAACCCCAAATGGGGTCATGAGGAGTTGGACATGACTGAAAGTGACTGAACACGGCTTGGGTCAAAGGCCTTTGGGGCCCTTTACAGCTTTATGCCTCCATGATCCTGTTCATTCCACTTAGCTTCCATTCCTTACATCCTTGGCATATACCATTTGACAAATGAGCCAAAATAAAGTCTTTATAATGAATCCACTGTTCCATATTGAGTCCCAACTTTAGGCAGGAGAAAGTGGCACGCATTAGCTTCCCTTGCTTCTTGATGAAGCCTTCTGTAGCCATCCTAGACCCCATCAGCTCTCTCACCCTACTCTCACCCTGATCTTCCTACTCAGAAGGATTATTAGTATCCAGGCAAAGTTGACTTTTAGAATCATCTTTGGAATCTGAGAACTTGCTACATTTTATTTTTATTTTCATGCATCATCTTATCAATCCTCCCAAATCCTCCCTTTTAGGTATGTAATGTTACAGGTAACCAGAAAAAATTAAGCAGAATTTAGAAATCATTCGAAGAAATCAATTATTTAATTGTAACAGTTAATGATTTAATTACCAACTTGATTATTTATATAAGTATTATATTTATAATAGTTAATTATGGAATTATGAAAGCCCCAGAAGGGATCTTTAACACCCCTTTCTTTTATATTGAGGCAACTGAGGCCCAGATTGTTAAGTGATTTACCCACAGTCACCCGGAGCCATTACTGGAAGCTGAAGCCCCATATGACTTTTCTTCCCACTAGGCACTAGGGCCTCGAGGAAAACAAATATTTATGTTTCTTTACTATTCCCAGGTAACGAATTTATTTCAGGCAGAAATGGCTCTAGGAAGGAGAAATTCCTTAACTGATCGCTGGAGGTAAGCCACAGTTTGGCCAACTGAAATGCCTTGGATGACCCTGAGTGAAAAACAGAAGGGGAGCATTAGGCCTAATGGCAGAGAGAAACACTGAGAACTATTTGTTGAGGTCACCAGAGACTTAAGAAATCACTGGGCTGACGTACCACAGAGCTGCGGTCGGTGAAGAAAACAAGATGTGAGTTACTTGTGCAGAGGAAGGAGAGGGTTATTGTATCCAGCTCTCTTGATGGGGAGGGCCATTCCATCACTTGTTTGGCATCCTTCCTCTATCCCTTGGGACATGCGGGTAGGGTGATGTGAAATGCAGCAGCCGGGAGCGGGGTACCAAGTGTGGGGCGAGGATGAGGAGGGGATGCCCAACATGGTTGATCATTTTTCCCCAGACACTGCTGCCTGTCCTAGCCCCAGGAAAAGCATCAGAATTTCCCACAAACCAAGGACCCCAAGAGTCACGTAGAGTTGCCATGCTGCCGGCCGCCAGCGTTGGGGATTCCTGATACCCTGAGCCTGAAGAATTTGATTTGTAGTCAGCAGAGTACAAAAGCTAGATTTTATTCTAGGTATTAAAAATGAATCCAAATAATGACATGCTTTTTGTTGTTCATGAGTGAGACAGTAGAAAAATCCACTGGTGAAAATCGGAGGATCTGGATTTGAATTGTATCTAGGCCTCAGTTTCCTCTTCTGTAAAATGAAGAGTTGGAGCTAGCTGGTCTCAGAGGTCTTACTGAGCTCTGACTCTACACTCAATCTGAAAGGAGGGTCTCTGATCCAGGAATTATTGTGGCTCTTCAAAGGAATTGACAAAGCACAGCATTATTTTTGGACTATCCTTAATAGAGATTTAAAGTCTAGTGAGTCTAACAGGATACTCCCCCCTCACTCCCCATCCTCCTTCGGGCAATGTAAAGCCCCAGGTCCATGGAGTTAAAAGGGAGCTGCCACTTATGACAAATGACAGTTTTAAAAATCATTTGTGTTTGAGATTGAACCTCTGGATGAAGGAGCCCCAGCTAGAATGCTGAAACAATAAGGCCCCCTTTGAGTCCTGTTATCAGGGTGGAAGGGAAGGAGGGTCTGGGCCCGACATGCAGGAAGGAAATTCGAGCTCCCCTGGGCCCTATTTCTCCTTCTGACCTCAGCATTATTTATTGAGCAGATGCAAGGCAACACGGCCACACGCCGGTTCTGTTCTGGGAGGGTAGACTCCAGCCAGCATAGCCTCTGTCTTCAATCTCATTTTGATAAGAGCTTATGCAAGCATGGACATCTCTAAAGACAGAGCCTTCACCAAGACAGATGTGTTCCAGCCACAGAATGAGGGCTCAATCTGGAGAGGATCTCAGAAGGTGATTCTGAGATGAGAAGCCACCATCTTAAAGGCTATCTATATCACACTTCTCCCTTTACAGGGGAGGAAACTGAGGCCTAGAGGGCATCATCACCTTCGAACAGGAAAGGCTCTTGGACACTACTTAGGTCAATCCCCTTATTTTACGGAGGAGGAAACTGAGGCCCATAGAATTAAAGTTACTCAATCATGGTTACACAGGAAATAAGTAGCAAAGTCGGAATTCAAACTCAGGATCCTTGACTCCAAATCCAGTGCTCTTTCCATAGCACTATGTGCCGTAGTGTGTGTGTGTGTGTGTGTGTGTGTGTGTGTGTGTGTGTGTGTGTGTGTGCAATGTATGGAAGAAATAACAGCATGTCAGAGACAGAAGGGACATCAGGGCTTCTAATCCAACCCCTCATTTCACAGAGAAGGTCATCGGAGCCCAGAGAAGTTCAGTGATTTACACAAGGTCATGTAGCAGCCAGAGTTTGAGCTTAGGTTCCCTGGCTCAATGGCCCAATGTGCTGTCTGCCCCTGCTACCGTGGAAAGGGGCTGAGGTTTGCAGGGAGAAGACTGGTCCTGGCTCTGCCCCCGTCAGACTGTGTGGTGGAAGGCTCCTTTCACTTTACTCTGCTTTGGTTTCTAATCTGTAAAATGGGGTCAACCTCGTCCTCTCCACTCAGCTCAAAGCACTTATGTGAGGAGGTAATGATGGGGTGTCTGGGCTGCTTTGTGTTGTCCTCAAGTGATGTGAGAGTTGCCTTCACCCTTTTGAAGGACTCTCATCTGGAAAAGGGATGAGCTTTGGTCCACTTGGCCCCAGTGGATGGAACTAGGAGGGATGAGGGGTAGCTGAAAAGGGATACATTTAGTCTGAAGGTCAAGAAAGACTCTTAATGAGAGGGGCCGTCCCAAAGTGGCACGGACTGCCTCTGGAGGTGGTGGCTTCCTCCTTCCTCAAGCAGAAAGGGATGACTTGATGAATATTCTGTAAAAAGGGCTTTTTGTTCAGGTACAGGATAGATTAGATGGCTGCTGGTCCTTCCAACTCTGAAACTCTTTGTATAGTTGAGAAGCAGTGAGGTACGGCGGAAAGAACACAGGAAGACCTGGATCCAGACCTCACCTCTGACCATTCTGGGTCACTTTGAAAGTCACTTACTCCTCTCTGGGCTTCGCTTTTCTCCTTTGTAAAAGGAACGGCTCTAATGAAAGTGATGATCTCATCGGATGTTTGCGGCAGCTCTGTGAGCCAGGGCCCGTGGGTGATATTGTCCGCATTTTAGAAATGAGATGTTGGAAACTCAGCAAGATGGCGGATCTTGAAGGGAAGGAAGCTGGATGTCATCAAGTGCAATCCTCTTATTTTTACAGATGGGGACACCGAGACACAGAGAGGATAAATGACTTAGATCCCAGAATCACAAAGATAAGGAGTCTCAGAGACCATCGAGGCCAACCAACCCCTCCCTTATATAGATTAGGAAATGGGACTAGATTGGATATGTGATTAGCCAAATGGCCCAAAAATACTAAGTAGAAAAGGCAGGTTCTCCTGTGATCCTAGGTCTGACCCTCTTCCCAGCATATTGTTTTTTGTGTCACATCTATAGGATCATGGTAAATGTTAACTTTACATGGTAAATGGTAAATCTCTCCTTCGTGATAAATCAAGGACCATAGATTCTGCCTTCTGATCATTCTCCTTCTCCCTCTTTCCTCATACCCAAATACCCAATGGAGGATGATTCCCACATTCATTCCCCTTTCTTATTTTCATAAAAAGAAACTAACAAATTGCCTTTGGTCCCAATCTCTGGGTACTCGTGCCGGACTCCCTCCCAAAGCGGTGGGTGTTTTATGGGGCCCATGGCAGAGGTTAGGCAAACCCAAGCTTTTGTGAAGAAATCCAATCTGTCTCTGGGGAAACACCTGTGCTCAGCCCTTACAATGTTGCGCTTGAGTCTATATGTAATCAAATCCTGATTCCTTCCCACTAGTGCACGGAGTAGGAAGGCTGCCAAAAGCTCACTCCCACTCACTTTTCCCTCCCTCGAGTTGGTTGAGCTTGGCTGACTTTACCTTCCTCTTTCACCCAGCAGCGTCGGCCCCTGGCCGTGGTGTGTGTGTGTGTGTGTGTGTGTGTGTGTGTGTGTGTGTGTAGGTGGGGGTGTAGGGGTGAGGGGGGGGTCCTATAGTTACATGTTTGAAACCTGCAGGAATACTCTCCCCTGGGCTTAGCCTCCCTCTAATGATTTCCAAATCAGTGATGCAAGAGGCGCAGCAGAACAGAGGATTTCGGAGCCTGCAGGAGCCTTAGGGAAAAGGAAAGGAAAGAGCTGGAAGGAGCCTCGGAATCTGTCCCTTCACTCTCATCAGATGAGTGACAGACGAGTAAACCGAGGCTCAAAAAATTGTCAACAACTCTCCTGCCCAGGGTCATACGGCTTGCATACAGGTCATACAGTGGCAGGACCTGAACCCAGGTTTTCTGGACTCTGGATCCAACATTTCACCCAACCTGTTCATGTACAGCTTGGCCTCTCCATCCCCTGCATTTGACAGAGGTCCCAGACGAATAGCTTGTCAAAGGTCCCCCGGTGGGTCCAGACTGGACATTTTTCTCATCTCCCAAAGCACTCAGCACAGTGTCTGACACATAGTAGGCACTCTCGAAAGGCTAGCTATGATTATGGTTATTGTTGTTACTGCTGCTTTCTTTCCGCCGTCCCCTCACTCCCTCTCATCATGTATTGCCGCTTGGGGACAGAGACTGTCTGATGGCTTCAGCTCCTCCTGCACAGGTGCACGCATGGCCATCCTCCTGCCTGCCATTGCAACAAGACTGCAAGATCCATAGAGAGATGGTGATGAGGATGAAGGGGAGGAGGAAGAGGAGGAAGGGGAGGGGGAGGGGGGAAGGAGGAAGAGGAGGAGGGGGGAAGGGAGGAGAAAAGAGGGGAAGGACGGGGAGGAGGGAGGGGAAGAGAAGGAGTGGGAGGGGAACACTTCATCTCCCCTCTCCACACACGTTTACCCTGCCTGGAGGGCTCCCCTCCCCCCCCGCCTTCTGAAGATGCTGGTGTTTTCCTCTCTAAGAGTCCCTTCTGCCTGCTCTGTGTAATCTTGTATGTGCTTTGATGGCGGCTCCCTATTAGACCGTGAGCTCCCTGAAGGAAGAGCCTGTTTTTGCCTTTCTTTGTATCTCTAATGATCAGCACAGAGCCAGCGCGTAGTAGGCACTTAACACAGGCTTGTTGACTGGCCAGCTGGGTGTGGAATAGTGTGCCTG
>NW_020954586.1:192689-258231 GCF_900497805.2 Vombatus ursinus | reverse complement strand
AATTTGAGGGGAAGGATGCCAAGGTGGTACCTTGTTTGTTTCAAGTAAAGGATGAGGTTGTTTATTCTGTGATGACAATGCCTGGTGTTAAACCTGGAAGAAGCGGACTGCTTTGTTTAAAAACTGGGTTCTTTTAGTTGCTGTGTTTATTCTCTCCAAGGCCAAGAGCAGAGGAACCCTGGCCAGCTGACGTTAGCATGATTACTCACCCAGCTGGTAGGCAAAATCCAGGTTCTGGACTCCCTCCTTTCCTACCCTAGCTGGCCCCAGGGAAAAGGAAACACCTCAGATTAGACTCAAGTGACCTGACTTCCCTTCATATGAATGGACGGCCACAGAAAGGGCGCCATCATCCTCTGCACCCTGTGGCTAGAAAGGGCAATTTCCTCCCCAGAGACCAATGGGAAAAAATGTGAGGAATCTCTCCGTAGGTCTGTAAAAGGCTCTCAGGAGAGTTCAGTGGAAGAAGGCTATAAAATATGTCATCATAAAACTCATGTTTCTTTAGGAAGAAGTTGGAGAGCTTTTAAACCAATAGGCTTGCAGCAAGAATGATGGGATTTTGTATTTCCCAAGTCAGAAAATACATGTCTCTTCAAGGGGGAGAATGTGGTTACGGTAGAGAGAGAAGGCTGGCCTCCAAGCCTTGACAACTTGGGCACAAATCCTGCCTCTGGTAAATGTTGTAGCTGTGTGATCATGGGCAAGTCGCTTCTCTCTGAGCCTCAGTTTGCTCATCTGTAAAATGGCAACAGTAAGAGCACTGATTGCACCATTGACCACTGTCATCCTCTCTGCTTTTTTATGACATGACTCTCTCCTGGTTCTCCCCCCACCTGCTTAACTGCTCCTTCTTAGTCTCTGTTCCTCATTCCACGTCATGCTTCCAACTGTGGGTTCCCTCTCCTCCCCTTCCCTTCCTTTCCCTTCCCTCTCCTATTTTGCTACAGCTTATCATTCCCATTTTACAGTTGAGGAAACAGGGTCATGTGTGCGCTGCTGCCTGAACTTGCAGACGAGGTCACTGTAGTTTTGCTTGAGTTTACTTTGTTACAAGAGATCTCGGACGAAGTAGGAATTATCTGTAAATGTGTCTGATGCAAAAACAGAACACCAATAATTTTTGAAGAGCAACAATCAAACCTAATTTTTTTTGAAAGAAAGACATAGGTTCAGAAAAATGACCTGGCCAGGGTCATCTAGCTAGTGAGTGTCACAGATAGGATTCCAACCCCTATCATCCTGATTTGACGTCGTCCTGCATTCAGCCTCCTGTTCCAGGCTACCTCTCTGGGCCAGTGTGGCGCTCTTCCAGAGAATGGTGAGATCGGAACTGGGCTTTGAAGGATAGATAGAATAATGATGAATTAATATTGTGTGATATAGAAGAATAATAGTGAATTAGTACTGTGTGATATATAATAATAACAACAACAACGACAACATCCGGCCTTTTTGTAGCATTTTAAGGCTTACAAAGCACTCTACATACACTCTCATTTGAGTCCACCAACAAGCCTGTGAAGTAGCCACACTTAGGACTCTGAGAGCAAGCAAATGACTTGGTCATGGTTATAGGACTGCTGGGTGTGTCAGAGGCAAGATCTGAACCTGGCCAAGAGACTGGATGGTACAGTGGAGAGAGCATTATTGAGGTATAGGACCCAGGTTCAAACCCCGCCTCTGACACGTGCTGCCTGTGTGGCCTTTGAATAAGTCACTTAATCTCTGTTTGCCGCAGTGTCCTCATCGGTAAAATGGATAATGGCAGCTCCCAGGGCTGTTGTAAAGATCAGATGAGATATTAACAAAGTGCTTTGTAAACTTTAAAGCAGTTATGTAAATGGTAGTTACTATTGGTAGTGACCTCTGGTCTCTGTACCAGTCTCAAAATTTGATATTTAACAAATTAATATTTCAAGTATCTAATTCTGTTATTTCTCTCTGTGCCTAGCTCTGTGCATCCTACACATAAATGATTGCCGAGTAAACGAATGCATTGGAAGACACTGTTCAGCAACTGTCTTAATATTCTGTTCTCATTGCTTGATAGGAAGTGGGTGCATGGATGTGCATACTTAGGTTTTAAGCAGTGTTAAGGCATCACTTTTTTTGCTTGGCTCCAGAGGAAAGGAAAAGGTGGCAATTGGGTGGTAATTGAAGAGAGGCAGGTTGAGTCAATAGGAGGAAAACTTTCCCGATGATCAGAGCTGTTCCAAAGTGGATGGGGCTAGCTACCTCCAGAGATCAGGGCTTCTCCTCCATGGAGGGGTCCAGTCAAAGGCTGGATCATCACTTGGGGCACCTGGTCGAGACATTCTTGTGGAGGTACCTGTTGGACTGGAACAGTCACAGAGATGGCTTCTGTTGAGAGCATAGTGCCTGGGACTGAGTAAGCCCCAAAGAAATGTTTGTTGACTCATCGACTAACTGACTGTGATGAATAGTCCGAAGGGTAAGTAGGTTTACTTGTCATCTACACTTTCTAGTTCCTGGGAGCCCTGCCTGTTGACCTTGGTTTGCTTGCTCTTCCAGACTGCAGCCACTTTTGGGTATGACAGGTGCAAGTGGTTGTCACAAACAGACTCCCAAATGCCAACCAACACAGACCAGGGTCGGCTCCCAGGCAAAGTCCCATGACATATTTTTTTCTCAGGCTCAGAGAGAGATCCTGGTCTGACCATACTAAAAATGGGAAAGACTCATCCAAGGAGGAGAAAGCATGGGAGTCCAGAATGATGTCTGTGAATGCCTCACACTTCATGAGACTGCGATCAGGGGATCAGAGCCTGGGATATTGAGTGTGTCCCTAAATGACCAGAAGATTCTGACCCTGGCTGTCAAGGCTGGTCTAGACTTCTCTAACTAGAAAGTTAGATCTTTTGATCTTTTGAGGAGATCTTTTGAAATTTACCATTGCTAAGTTATTCCCTAGGCCAGGTAGGGGAGTCAATGGACAAGACTTAACTCACCTTCTCCTCAACCCTCTCCCACCATCACTTGGACCCTGCCCTTGGGATCCTGAGAGTTGAATGTTCACCTCCTCATCCCTTCCTAGCCATTTCCAAACCATGTCTTCTCATTTCCCCTTCTTACTTCACTTTCTGGGTTCTTTTCTCTCATTAGAATGTAAGCTGCTTGAGGGCAGACACTGATCTCTGGAGGTAGCTAGCCCCATCCACTTTGGAACAGCTCTGATCATCGGGAAAGTTTTCCTCCTATTGACTCAACCTGCCTCTCTTCAATTACCACCCATTTGCCACCTTTTCCTTTCCTCTGGAGCCAAACAAAAAAAGTGATGCCTTTGTCTCTGTAATCACAGTGCTCATGAGTCCTGGCACATAGTAAGTGCATGATAAGTACTTTTTCATTCATTCACAGAATTTCAGGGGAAAAACTTGGGAGCCAGACCCCAATCATTATTATAAGATACCTAACAAATGATTTTCTATGAAGGCTTCCATTGAAGGAAGTCCCACTACAACCTGAAGTGGCGAATTCCACTTTAGATTGATCTCATTGTTGGAAAATCTCTGCTTACATCAAGCCTCAATTTACCTCTTTGGAACTTCCAACCCATTGTTCATGCTTCTGCTCTTGGGGGCCGAAAGGAGCTGACTAACAACAAGAACAACTCTCATTTCTGTGGTGCTCTAAGGTTGGCAAAGTACTTTAAAACTATTATCTCGTTTATCCTCACAACAATCCTAGGAGATAGACGCTATAGTTTATCTTCATTTTACAGATTAGGAAACTGAGGCAGACAGAGGTTAATTGACTTTGTCCAGGATCAGACAGCCTCTGAGGCCAGATTTGAACTTAAGACTCCCTGACTCTAGGTTCCTTGCTCTATGCCCTGTGGTCTCCTCACCCCCACCCCGACCCTAGCTTCCTCTAACCACATGGTAGCCCTTCAGATACTTGAAGACAGAAACCCAAGTCCACTTCAAGTCTTTCTTTCTCAAGGCTAAATAACCCCCGTTTCTTGAACCAATCTTCACCGTCCATGGTCCTTCACCACCCTGCACCTCCTCCTCCAGACACTTTTCAGCATCTTAATGTCTTTCCCCAATAGGGTACCTAGAACTGAACCCAGTACATCAGACGTGGCCTGACCTGGGCTGAGCACAGAGAGACTGTTAACTCTTTCCTGGATGTCACTATTCTCTTAAAGAAGTCAAAGATCCGGGGCAGCTAGGTGGCACAGCGGATAGAGCACTGGGCCTGAAGTCAGGAGGACCTGAGTTCAAATCCGACCTCAGACCAAACCCTTGACACTTACTAGCTGTGTGACCCTGGGCAGGTCACTTAACCCCAACTGCCTTAAAAAAAAAAAGTCCAAGTCAAAGATCCCATGAGCTTCCATGTGGCAGCCACGTCCCACTACTGAGCTTGTGGTCCACTAAAGACTCCAGATCATTCTCAGACAAGTTGCTGTCCAAGTGTGACCCACCTGCATCTTATACGTATAAAGGTGATTGATTGATTCCAAGGATTGGATTGTCTGTAATTCCCCCTCTGATGTTATCTCGGTAGATTCAGCTCATCGTTCCAATCTGTCTGTCAAGATCTTTTTGTTCTTCCTCCCAGGAATCCAGCGCAGTAGTCCCCTCTCCCAGTGAAGCTCCCCCCCCCAAAGGGGCCCCTTCTTTTCACAATAACGTACTGCATGGGCCCACTTCGGTTAAGGCATGGAAGACAGGAGGGCCCCGGGAATATATTTCAAATCATTTGTCCTTCCCCTTTCAGACGACCTGAAATCCCAACTTCCCCACCCCCGGATACACACACATGCTTGGGACACAAAAGCCGACGGGGAGCCGAGACGCGTCTCTGTGACTGCTTCATGAAGGAGGAAACGTCCTGGATCTGGAGACGTTGGTCCTGAGTTCAGATGCCGGTTCTGCCATTTACCCTGATGTGCTTAGCCAAGTTCCTTCCGCCCGGTGAGCCTGACCAGGGAGGGAAGCTAGATGTCTTCTAAGCTGTCTTTGTGCTCTGGGTCTCTGCTTCTGTAGCAATATTCATGGGAGAATAAATATGCTTCAATGGAGCAAGGAACACGAACAGACGATTAATAAGGGCGGAATGACATGTGCTGACAGCCACACGGAATGATGCGCAACCTTCCTACTAAACAGAGAAGAGTGAATTTAGGCCTGTTATGCCTATTAGAAAAGCAACCCAAGATTATCGAGGCTGTGAAGAACCAAACTCCCTACCACGTTTCTGCTGGGGGGCGGGGGTCAGACTGGTGCAAAAATATTGGAGAGCAACATAGTGCCTTCCTGTTGGCATATGTGATCTTCTTTGATGCTTAGAACAATCACGTGAAGTAAATGCTGCTATTCTTTCCATTCTACAGATGAGGAAGTTGAGGTTTATTAAGTGTCAAGGTTGGATTGGAACCCAGTTCTTCCTCACTCTACATCCACCCCTCCGTGATTAGACATTGTCGGCTTCCCCTCTCTGTCAGCTCTACCTTTCTGGCTCCCAGCCCCAGTCCCAGGGGAGAGACAGAGAGGACAATTCTCTCATTCCTGGTCAAGGCATGTCTGCTGTCCCAAAGTTTAGGGAATCCTAGGTTTAGAGCTGGAGGGGGCTTCAGGGGCCAAGTCCAATCCCCTACAGATTGGGAAACTGAGGCTCAGAGAGAGTAATGATTTAAGATCGTAAGATTCTATTGTCTCTCGTTGTAATATATGATGCATAAGACATATCATTCCTCAAACCAGACATTCCATTGCTAGGTCTGTGTCCTCCTCCAAATCATAAATAGGGCAGAGACCTAAAGACCCATCTGTGCAAAATACATGTAGTTGCACTATTTGTGATAGCAAAACAAACAGACAAACACAACTGGAAACTATTAATGCAATGGAATATTGTGGTGCTGTAAAAAAGGAAATGTATGCTGCAGAGCAGAAACCATGCAAGGACATCTGTACAGGGTGATGCAGAATAAAATCCACAAAGAACTGTTGGGGTGCTAACTACTACATGCAACAAGAAAGGAAAGGAGGAGGAGACTGGAGGGGAGGGGAGAGAAAAAGGTAAGGGGAAAAGAAGAGGAGGAAGGGGAATGGAGAGGGGAAGAAGGTTATGGGGAGGAATGCAAATGAAAGGGATTCAAATGAGGAATGCAGATGAAAGTAGAGGAGGGAGAAAGAAGGGAAGCCCAAAGAAAGTGGGGAACAGGGAAGAGAAGGGGGGCGGGAAGAAAGCAGGAAATAGCCAGAGTTAGCGGGTTCTCAGGCAGGCCTGTAAGGCAGCCTGGCCAAAGCATTTCCCTTTTTTTTTTGTCACTTTCTTTTGTTCTTTTTGACACAAGATTAAAGGTTCAAGGTAAGCTTTTACCCCAAGTTTCGCCGTCTGTCTGTTTTTGTTGACAGTTATTAAGTTCTGGTCCCGTAAAATATATTTTACAAACCAACAGGGAGCAGGGCACACCAGATGCTGCTCCACTCTGGACACAAACCAGAGAAACCTCTGAGCCCCTGAGGGGGTAAGGGGTGGTAGGGAAAGGGCTCCTCCTCAGATGGGGCGGTCCAACCCTCTGGGCTCACAGAGTCCCCAAGACCAGCCACAGAGCAGCTTCATAAAGTAAAAGAGAAACACTAGGCCTGATTCCCATCAGGTACCTCTTCAGGGGTACCCTCACTCTTTGGTGCTCCCTCCCAGTTCCCGTCCTGTTCAAGGGCCAGGACATGAGGAGGCACGCTGTAGAGAGCACCCTACTGATTCACGGAGGGGAGACTGTGGCTCCGCAGATGGCAAATCCCTTTTCTGATCTCCTGTCCATTCCCCCAGAAGTTCAAAGTGGGTGTGGTCTGAGAAACAATGTCAAGGTCCCCAGCTGACTTCCTCTGTTCCCACACAGCCCACTTCACTGGGCTCCCACTGGACGTCTGAGGCTTATTTTCCCCTTCTGCTTTGGGTCCCTCCGTCTCTCAGACCTTGACGAAGGACGGTGGATGGCGGCCTTGGCTGCCCCTCACTGTCTTCCTTCGAGGAGACATTGCCAGCTTCCCCTCTCTGGGCTCTTACCTTTCTGGCTCCCAGTCCCAGCCCAGAATGGGACACAGAGATGAAATGAGGACAGATCCATTCCTGGTCAAGCTTCTCATTGCTGTGGTCCCAAAGTACAAGAGCTTAGGGAATCCTAAGTCAAGAATTGGAGAGGACCCAGATCAAGTCTAAGCCTCTCATTTTACAGATGGGGAAACTGAGGCTCAGAGAAGGGAGAAAGCCTTAAGATCCCAGTTCTAGAGGTAGAAGGGACCTCCAAGGCCGTATGGTCCATCCATTCCCCATTTTAGAGATGAGCAAAGTGAGATCTAGAAAAGAGAAATGATATAAAGTTAATAGGTCCAGAACTAGAAGAGAACGGAGAGGCCATTTCGCCCAGTCATTTTATTTTATAACTGAGGAAACCGGGTTTTAGAAAGGTCCGGTGATATGCCCAAGATCTCACAGTCGGTGAGCCCCGGGGCAGGATTCGAACTCGAGGTCTCTGCCTCCCCATCCACTCCCTTCCACTGGGTCCTGAGGGAGTTGAGGAGCCCGGCTAACCCCACTGTCTCCGGAAGGGAAGGCATCCACAGCTTCTGAGTCACCGACCTGCTGCTGAGGGGCTCCCAACAAGCACAATCCCCATCCTGACCTAGCGGCTCAAGACGAGCAACAGCGACAGCAGCAGGAAAACCCCAGGGAAGAAGTCCCCAGCAGAAAAAGCCATCAGAGAGTGGACCCAAAGCCGGCAGGAAAGTCGGGGGCTCGGACTGCGCCGGTTCCCATCTACATTTAATAAAAGAAACTGCAAACAATTCACTCTTCACTTTGTTTTTTATACTGTGGAGCCATTTTAAAATTGTTTATTTTCATGTTTGCTTTTGCTGAGCCCTTATTCTGCTAAATTGAGAATTAAAAAAAAGAGAAGACAAGGTTTGGGGGCAAAGTCAAGACGTCTGTCTACAACGTGCCATGGACGTGTGCACGCTGCATCTGCCGACAGAGGATGTGTGGAGTACTGGTTAGCATGACGGGTCTGACATCAGGAAGACATGGGTTCAAATCCTGCCTCTGACATTTCCTAGCTGTGTAATTTTTCACTAACTTTTCTGAGCTTTGGTTTTCTCAACGGCAAAATCCAGGTGTTAGACTTTCTGTCCTCCAAGGTCCTTTCTGGCTTAGAATCTATGATTCTGGGGCTCCAAACCATGGTAGAGGGAAGCATATTTAAGCTCAATTTAAGAAAAAGCATTCTAACAATGAAAAGCTGCCCAAGAACCGGGTGAGTGTCCTTGGGAGGTAGTGAGCTCCCTGTTAATTCAATTCAATAAGGCTATGTTAATCAGTCACTAAGTGTTTATTATGTGCTCGGTAGTGGAAACATAAAGAAAAAAAAATAATCCCTGCCTTCACGGAGCTTACATTCCACTGGGAGAACTACATTTAATTGTGACTGGAAGGATTGAGGAAGAGATAAGATCGTCATCTGCTAGACATTTTACAGAAGGGACACCTCACTTGATTGAAGGACTGAATTAGAATTTTACACTCATCTCTGCCACTTACTATCTGTGTGATATCAGACAAGTGGCTCAATATCTCTAGGTCTCAGTTTCCTCACCTGTAAAATGACGGAGGAGGCAGCTATGTGCTATGGGGGTGTACTAGAAAGTCACAGCCCTTAGGGAAGCTGGCTTACTAAATCAGAAACCAATAATTACAATTACCAATCTTGGTCCTGGAGAACAATCGAGTAAATCCATTTCCTTCCTTTCTGAAGAGAGAATGTGGGGTGGGGTTGCTGTGAGTGTGCAATGCTGCATATACTGTTTAAAAAAAAGTCTTTTTGCTTAATTGTTTTTCTCATTTTAAAGGGAGATTCCAATTGGTAGGAGATGGGGAGGAGCAGCAGAAAATAGCGTAAAAAGCTGATATTGCCCCTGCTTATGCCTGTTTCCTTTTCCACAAGGAATTAACTTAAAATAATTACTTATATTTATTTATGATGAGACAATCAGAGTTAAGTGACTTACCCAGGGTCACACAGCTAGGAAGTGTCAAGTGTCTGAGACCGGATTTGAACTCAGGTCCTCCTGACTCCAGAGCTGGTGCTCCATCCACTGCATCATCTAGCCACCCCAAGGAATTAATTTTTAACCCAGAATTTGTTTTGTTTTGTTTCTTTTCTGGTGGTCTCCTGAAAGGTGATTGGAAGTCATATACCCTTATCAATAGTATCTTAAAGCAACTTAACAGGCTGTTCATTTCTGGCCCCTATGCTGCCTCTACAAGAAGACATTTGATCATTCATTTCATGACCTGAGACTAAAATGGACCATGATATTTATGCCATGATTGTGGTTTTCAATAAATCATTCCCAGGTGGTTCAGAAAAGCAGAATCAATGAGGAGACAATAAGTGGTCTAGTTCTCACCCAAGATCTATATGCCATGTTGCCTTCACAGGTACTGGATGAACTTGTGGATTCCTGGTCCAGGGGCAGCACAGAAGGTCTAGAATGGTGGTTAGCCAGGCTCTGCTGAGTGTAGTGAGAGCCTCCTTGGTTCCCGGCAGTCCTGAGAGCATGCTCAGCTGACATCGCAGTCAAGGGCTTGGAAGCCTGGACTCCACTTACAATGCTCCAGTATGGGTGGGTGCTCACTGCCCTCACAGGGTTACTCTGGTAGGACTTAAAGATATCTTGATTCCTGCCCCTGACATAGGTCATCAGCTCTAGAGCTATAAGGGAACTTTCTTATTTTGAAGCAGAAAAACCTGAGGCTGAAAGACGGAGAGTGACTTGCCCAAGGTCTTATACATAGGAAGTGGCGAAGGTGGGATTTGAACCCAAGTCCTCTGATTTCAAATTCAATGAGGTAGTTAGAGAAACACGAAGGAGGCACCAGTCATCAGCCTCTTCTGTAATCTCCCTGTGTCCACATCTCAGCATTGATGCTAGGAAACAGGAAAGAGCTTTCAGGAGGATCTGAGGGAAATCCTGCTTTTTTCCCTGTAAAATTTAATCATGCTAAGTGATAGCTCCAATATGTCTTCTGCCAAGCAAGAACAAATGATTCTGTGCCACATGGGTGGCTGGGACACACGGATTGGTGGAGTTGTGCGTGTACGTTGTGGGTGTGCCAAGGGGAGCCTGGTGTGTGCCTCTCACATGGTGGAGGATGCCCAGACCACACATTCATGGCTGCATGCTGGATAAACAGTTACTTTTAGCTGGGGATTTGGGACCAGTGGCTCTCAGGGGGCTGCCTAGCTGAGTGTGCGTGTTTGCATGGTGTCCATCACCATAGCCTGCTCCAGCATCTGGATAGCGCAGAGCATTTAGCCTGCAAATGAGACCCAATACAACGCTGCAGACATGGGGTTGGCAAATAAGAACCCTCTCCTGGCCACATGACCACCACTCAAATTTGGGCCCTCACCTCTTGTCTTGACTATTGCAAGTTGGCCCAAGTCTCTTCAAGTGAAAAGCTCACATTGTCTTAAAGAAATGAGGCAAAATGAATCTCAGCTTCATGAAAAATAAAATATGAAGAACCTCACTGCTTAAAGTGGAGAGGTTAGGGTTAGCTATGGGTGAGGAATGTTGCAAACACCACCAGGCACTATCACTGTGTCCAGTGGTTTTCCTTAATTGTTCCTTGTTAAAAGGTGGGGCTCATTCAGTAAATGGAAGAGTGTGTGTGTGTGTGTGTGTGTGTGTGTGTGTGTGTGTGTGTTCGCGTGTATATGAATATCTAGAAGTGACTGTGACGTAAAGCAGAAGGCATCATTACAATGTATTTTTAATAAAGGACAGGGTGTCAGGACTCTTGGGTAAGTGATATAACTTGTCTTGGAAAACTTTTGTTGAAATGATTGATCTTGAAAACATTCTGGTGAATTGAGTTAACATGGAAAATATCCTGGTGAAATGACTTGTTTTGGAGAACATCTTGGTAATATGATTTATCTTGGCAACATCTTGGTGAATTGAACTATCTTGGAAATCAGTTTGATGAATTGATTTATCTTGGAAGACATTAGTTAAATGACTGCTCTTGCAAAACTTTTGGTGAAATGGCTTGTTTTTGAAAGATATTTTGGTAAAATAATTTCTCTTGGGGCTATCTCAATGAAATAATGGGTTTTGGAAAACATCTTTGTGAAATGATTTATGTTGAAAATATCTTGGTAATTTGAATTAACTTGGGAAAAAATGGATAATGGTAAAAAACAAGCTGCAAGTCCCCAGCAGATAAACGGTCAAAGTATATTAACAGTTATCAAAAGAAGAACTGCAAGGTACTCACAATCATGCGAAAAAATGCTCCAAGACATTCCATTATTAGGCTCATACCCCAAGGAAACCATTGGTAAGACAAAATTCCCCAAATACTCCAAAATATGGCAGCACTTTTTGTGATAATTAAGAAATGGAAACAAAATAGATGACCATCAGGTGGAGAATGACTAAAGAAATTGTGTCACAATTGAAATATTACTGTGGAATTACTGATGGAATACTGCTGTGCTGTAAGAAATGATGTATGTGTTGAACACAGAGAAACATGGAAAAAGTTGCATGAACTGATGCAGTGAGGTCAGCAGAGCCAAGCAAACAACATCCACAATGAGTACAACCAGGGAAATGGAGAAAATGAGGACACAACAAAACATTACAAGTCCAGGCAGATAGAGATTTATGCCTCTGGGAAAGGGCCTCTGGGAGGCAAAGGAATATATTGAACTTGAAGGCACAGCATATGGTGCTAAGGGATTTTGGCCTCCCAGCTCTGGATAAGGGAGATGGTGTAGGTCCAATTCTCTTGTTAAACCTGGGATCGGGGAAACCAAGGCACAGCAGCTGCCAGGCATTGCTCATGTCAACACAGGTGGAAGACACTCTGCTGCTGCCGGGCTCACGGAATTCTTACCAACACACCTGGCATTGGTAGTGCCCAATCATAGCTTTCAACAGATGTCCCAATAGTCCAATTTCGGGAAGGTCTTCTGGGCAAAAATGTACACAGTGAGGTGTGCATTGGCCAGGAAGTCCACTCGAAGTTGCTCTCCCATCAAAGTGGCTGCCTCAGTCCTCCAGTCTACACAGACCCATTCTCCTGGATGTTCCCTGACATGCCTGAAAGAGGCACAAAAGTCTGGGGGGAGACCTCTTACTTTCAATAGGCAATCTCCCTGGCTCATGCCAGGGTCCTTTGCTTGTTGGGCAAGAACACTTCCTTCTGTCCACCCCCATCCACCTGCCCATTAGGATGAAGCAAAGCTGAGGCTGTCGTCCTGAGGCAGAGTGGGAGCACTTTGTTGGGGCACCCTAGGCCAGGCAGGGCAGTCTCAAGGCCAAGAGAGCTAGAGACTTTGCCTGTGTCTCCACCGTCTTCCATAGCAGCTCTCACCCTTCTAGCTCTGCTTCGGTCCACAATGGCATCTTGCCCCTTCTACCACTCGAAAACCCAACCCAACCCAAACCCTCTTCATAGTTCAGTTTCCCTTAGCTTCCGGGTCCAGATCTCTTGACAGAGCTCCAGGCTAAGCTGCATTTGCTCCTGAATTCTGGGACCACTTGAAGCCCACAGCACCAACCCCTGGAATATCCCACCTATCCTCCCTGTTTCAATTCGCTTTCATCCAGCCATTGTCTT
The DNA here is from genome assembly GCF_900497805.2 of Vombatus ursinus. NCBI lineage: Eukaryota > Metazoa > Chordata > Mammalia > Diprotodontia > Vombatidae > Vombatus > Vombatus ursinus. The sequence continues at coordinate 245,559 of NW_020954586.1, read as the reverse complement.
ACCAGGCATCTCCAAAGCACTCCAACTGCTCTGTTGCCCAGGGCCACAAAAATCAGTCTTCAGGGCAGTAACGGAACCCTGGGAGGAGCGTTGTACTATGAACCAACTCTACCACTTTGACTACCTGTTCCAGCTTGGGCAAGTCATTCAAGCCTCCATTTTCCCATCTGTAAAATAGGTTCCACTAGATGGCCTTTCCAGTCCCTTCAAGCCCCAGATTTGTGCTGTGGGGGTTGGGGTGGGGGTTGATGCTATATGCAGATAGGGCTTCAAGCCACTCCAGAATTCAGGAGCAAGTGCAGCTCAGCCTGTCAAGAGATCTGGAGCTGGAGGTGGAGAGAAACTGAACAGTGAAGAGGGTGTGGTTTGGTTGGTTTTCGAGGGGGAGAAGGGGCAAGAAGTCCTGCCATCAAAGGCTCTGCTACCTGTGGCATCATAGGCTAGTCATTTATTGTTCTTGGACATAAGTTTCCTCATCCGGTCCCTTTCTAGCTTTAAATTTATGAGCTTGTGCCATTACAATAAGGGGTTGGGAGGGCAGGGGGCATTTAGGGCTCAAGGAAGAGCTATGGGAGCCGTGGCTCCGATGACCTGGGTTCAGAACCCATGCCTGTGGCTGTGACCTTTGGACCAGATACTTCCATTCCCTAGGCCTTTATTTCCTTCTCTGTAAAAGGAAGAGGTTGGATCAGATGGTCTCTGAGAACCCTTCCTAGCATCCTTCTCCCAAGGTTGTTGTGAGAATCAAATGAAATAATCTTTGTAAAGCACTTAGCATAGTATGTGGCCACAGGAGGCAAGAGTCAGGAAGACCTGAGTTCAAACCTGACCTCAGGGATTCACTAACTGTGTGACCCTGGGCAAGTCACTTAACCTCTGTTTGCCTTAATCCACTGGAGAAGGAAATGGCAGATCACTCCAGTATCTTTGCCAAGAAAACCCCATTGACAGTTGGTCAACAGGGTCAGGGTTTGAGGAACAAATGTTTATTATTATTATTATTATATCTAGGATCCTGTGATATCCCCTGAAGCTCGGTTTCCTCATCTCTAATATGAGTGAAACTAGACTTGGAAGGTTCCTCCAAGCTTTAAAGCTGTGATCCTATAATCTTGTGTATATCTATTGCCTTAGAACATTTCTTCTATTGTTATTAAGCTTCCCCTGGGTTAAGACTCATTTCCCAGAGAGAAATATTAGCTCCATTTCATATTCCATTGCCTTCTCCACAGCTGCCAGCACTTTACATATAGTAGACTTTTTCTCTTTTTAGATTTATTTTTACAACTAACAAAAATCTATTTTCCCTCCTGTTCCCTCTCAATTATTTTCTTAATGAAATAATCAATAAACATTTATTGTTGTTGCTGTTCGCCTTTTGTTTTTAGAAGAGGACCAATGACATCATGGAGTGATGTCCACCGGGGCATCCTGGGATGCAGTGGATGATCTTGGAATCTTGAGTGTCTGACCAAGCTCTAACTCCACCACACTTGCTTCTGCTGCCTTCATGGCTATTGAAATAAACCATTCCCATGTGTCCTTTTCACTGGGGGACGTCTTCACATGCTTGGAGTAGACAGCCCCCTCACTTCCTACTGAGTTTAAAGCCTGTAGTTACCCTCAGCCTGGTTTAGCCTGTCTGCCAAGATTGCTTTACCAGGATGTCACTGTGAATGCTACAACTTTTTGGAGCCACAAATGAAAGTCGTATGAAAGATACCAAAGGTGGATGAGCATCCCTGAAAAGGGCTCAGCAGCCCTCCCACCAGAGGTGCTCATCCTCCCTGAACACTTCATACACCCCCAAACATTAGTTAATAGCCCATTGATTGCCCTGCACTGTACTAAGCGCTGAAGATACAAAGAAAGGTGAATGGACAGTCCTTGGAGTCTCCAGGAGCTCATGGTCTAATGGGATAGATAACATGCCCACAACCATGTGTAAACAAGCTATGGTCAGGTCCCTTGATTCAGGGGTGTCAGGAAAGGCTTTCTGTAGAAGGGGACCTGAAGGAAGCCAAGGGGACCAGGAGGCAGTGATTAGGAGGGGAGCATTTCCAGAATCGAGGACTGACAGTGAAAATGAATGGAGTCAGGAGATCTACAGTCTTGTGTGAGGAACAACCAGGAAGCCAATGTCACTGGATTCTTGAGTATGTGTGGAGCGGGACAAAAGGGTCCAGAGAGTGCAGTGGAGGATTAGGGCTTTAGAGCTGAAAGGAGTCCTGGAGGCCATGTAACGCAAACCCCTTATTTTACAGAGGAAGAAACTGAGGCCCAATAAGGGAAAAAGATTTGCCCAAGTTTATGGAAGTGGTGACAGGGAGGATTGGACCATTTCTTTTGATTTCATACGTGACCACTGTCTATCCCATCATTGCTCTCCACGTCTAATAATAATAGCAAAAGATGAGAATGGGGAGATGGAATTTCCTTACCAGAAAGTCACTTTGCCTCCAGATTCAGTTTAAAAATAACCAAAAAAAAAAGTAATTGCATCACCACACCCCACTTCTGGGGCTGTTGCAGAGAAAGAATTTAGCAAACCACAAATCCCCTTAGAGAAGTATTTCAAAACATTGATGACAACTCACCTCTCTAAAGGCTCAGGTTTGGAAAATGTTTCAATTCATCACCCTCAGGAGTTGAGTCAGGGCTGGGCTGGAGGGGGAGGCATCCTTATCTTTATCTGTATCTTTGTCTGCATCTTTGCCTCCAGGTACGAATACTGTTATTGCTGCCTAACTGTAGGAGTTAATGCCTCCACCTAAAATTTGCCTCCGAGGAACTCACCTCATTCTGAGTGGCACCAGAGGCCAGAAGCAGGAGCAAAGGGGGCAGAGGTGGGACTGGCCAGAGAGGCAGAAGCAGGACAAACTTTCTCATGAATCCCTAAGATCCTAAAGTAGAATAGGCAGCCTCCTGAGTGAGTAGGATCCCCACTGAGAGAGACGCTCTAAGTGGATTGACTGGTTGACAAGCTGTTGGATTTGCCATAGAGAGGACGCATTCAAGGTCGAGTTGGACGAGCTGGCCCCGGGATCCCGTCTGGTTCTGAGATACTCACAGGGCTGCTGTCTCAATCAACTGAGAATGCATGGAAAACATTGGGCAAAACTCATGACTCTGTCAGTTGTTGTTATTATTAAAAGCCCAATGGCTAACCCACTTTGATGTCCCAAGTTTGTATGTTTTAAAATTTTGTTGTGGTCCACCTGTAATTTCCTTGTGGTAGCAAACTTCCAGTAAGGAAACTTTCCTCTGCCAACATTATGATCAACAATATGCAGTCTTTTTTTTTTTTTAACAGTATCTTATTTTTTCCAGTTACAAGTAAAGACAATTTTTAACATTCATTTAAAAAAAATTGAGGTCCAAATTTTTCTTCCTTCCTAAAATGGTAAGCAATTTGATATGTTATATGTGCAATCACATAAAGCATATTTCTATATTAGTCATGTTGTGAAAGAAGAAACTGAGCAAAAGGGAAAAAACAAGAAAAAATAAAATGAAAAATAGTATACTTCAATCCACTTTTAGATTCCATTGGTTCTTTCTCTGGAAGCAGATAGTATTTTCCATCATGAATCTTTCAGAATTGTCTTGGATCATTTGTATTGCTGAGAAGAGCTAAGTTATTCACAGGTGATCATCACATAATGTTGCTGTCACTGTGTACAAGATTCTTCTGGTTCTGCTCAATTCACTTTGCATCAGCTCATATAAGCCTTTTCAGGTTCTTCTGAAATCTGCTTGCCCCTCATTTCTTATAGCACAGTAGTATCCTATTACATTCATATGCCACAACTTATTCATACACTCCCCAGTTGATGGGCATTCCCTCAATTTCCAATTCTCTGCCACCACAAAAAGAGCTGCTATAAATATTTTTGTACAAGTGGGTCTTTTTCTCTTTTCCTTTTCTTTTTCTTTTTTTTTTTAATGATCTCTGGGATATAGACCTAGAAGTGGTAAACAATATGCAGACTTAAAAAAGTAGAGTATTGAGTAGATGTGCTCAGGGCCACCTGTTCAGTATGTGTCAGAGGCAGCACATGGACCCAGGTCTCCTCGAGTTTGAGGCTCAGCTCACTATCTAACTGACTTAAAGACCCAAGTTTTATGGCTCAGAAATGCAGACCCATGGGCACTCATAGATCCCATCTTTAGATTCAATTTAACCTTGAAGAAACCAGCTACTTTGTTGTCATCTGGATTTTGACCACAGAGTTCAAGGGTTTGATGGTAGGGGAAGATTTCAGGGAGGGATGGGAAAGGATTCTGATCCTGCGTCCGAAAGCCTGAGGTTGAATCTTGGCTCTTCCTACCTGTGTGACTTTGACCTTCACCTCCTGTACCTCAGTTTCCTCATAAAATGAGGGGATTAGATTTAATCCAAAATGAATTCAGGAATGCATTAAAATGCCTTTGTTAAGTGTCCATAAGGTGCCAAGTCTTGTTCTAAGTGCTGGGGATGAAAAAAAAAACAAACAAACTGAGAATGTCTCTTCTCAATCTAATTGAGGGAAGGTTGTGACTACAGGGTGGATTGAAAGTCAGAGAGGTGTTGAGGGTGCTGGAATAGATGGCAAGGTCAAGGGCCCAGTCAGGTAGCTTCCTGATCTCTGTGCCTGGGGAACTGGAGGGCAAAGCTTCGGGAAGATGGTAAGGTCAAGTAGTCCTCCATATTGCACCACGGATTGTGGTTGATGGTTCCCTCTTTGTCCAACTGATGTGAACAACTATATTTATGCCCAGGGCAGGGGTCCTGGGGGATTCTTGCCTACCAGCATTAGGCATCAGAGGATGGGCTTGAAGGTCCAGGGAGAACAGGAATTCTGGCTTCCCTACCACAGGGGTGGGGACAAGGTGGGGTGGGCATGGGGTGGGGGAAGAGGTCAGAGCCCAGCCAGGAGGAGGAGAGGAAAGGGGCCATGGGTGCCTAGATGCCCCCTGAGCCTGGGGTGGAAGAAAGGTGATTCCTCTCTTACTTCTGCTAGTGGGGTATAGACATCCTGGGGAAGGGGTAGAGAGGAATCTAGGAATTGTTGGGGCCCTGACCTAGGGCCTGATCTGAGCTGTATAACTTTGGGCAAGCCCTTCTAACTCTTGCCCCCCCATTTCTGCATTTGTAATAGGAGGGTATTAGAATTGATGGCCTCCCAGGCCTCTTGCAGCACGAAATTCCTTCTTCTATGATCCCATTTCATATCTAATCCATTACAGAGAAGCTTCTGAACAATTACCAGCCTCCTTAAAGTGGACAACAATCATCCAATCTGTGCCAGTCCAAACTCCAGGGCAGCTAGATTCATCAGCAAGACGGAGCCAGTCAGGCTCATCCCTGGGAGCTGCCGCTGCAGAGCAGTCAGCCATAAGCTCATATCCTGGATGGAGAGAAATTAATTTGAATTATGCCATTAAACAGATGTGCTCTGTGGTGCACGGACAACCTTTTATTTTGTACATGTCGAACCTGCTGCCACATCAGCTGGCATCCAATTAATTATACAGAGTTATCAACTAGCAGGATGTAACAAGTTGTGACACAGTCATACATCACCCAGGGCCTTGCTTGGGGCTGGGCTGCCTCCCAGAAGCATGCCTGCCATGTTGGAACCAGAACTAGACCAGAGGAGCAAGCTGGGGAAGGGGGGGGGAAGGGGATGCTCTTCCAGGAGGCACCATGAACCTGTCTGCCAGGTTCCACACATAGGCCAGTGCCCATGGGATTCCTGAAGGATGGGAGCTACCTTCTTCATAGTTACCATTTATATAGCAATTTAAGGTTTGCAAATGGACTTTATGAATTTTATCTCATTTCATCCTCACAACAACCCTGTGAGGTAGGTATTATTGTTATCCTCATTTTACAGATGGGGAAACTGAGGCAAACAGAGATAACTAACTTGTCCAGAATCACAAAACCAGCAAGTGTCTGAGGCTGATTTTGAACTCAGGTCTTCCTGACTCCAGATGCTGCCTGGCTGCCTCTAACTGCTTCTTATTCACATCAGAGCTCCCTGGAAGGGCTTCTGGGCTTGGAGTTGAAGACCTGCGTTCAAATATCTTGGTAACTTCCTGCTCTCTAGGATATAATTTCCTCTTCTGTAAAATGAAACAAGATTCTCGTCAAGGTTAAGAACAAGGAGTTCTTAATCAGGCATCCAGGAACACAAAAAGATTCTGAGAATGGCATTTTATTGGAACTGGATTCCTTTGCTATCCCAGATAGCTCATTTTATGCATTAAAGGGTTTTTGCTTTTTTTTTTTCAACATGGTTAACATGGAAACATTTGGCATGACGTTACAAGTCTAATGGTCATCATATTCTTTACCTTATCATTTGAGGGAGGGAGAGAATTTAGAATGCAACATTTTTTTTAAAAGTATATCCACTTCAAACCTCTCATTTTACAGAAAAGGAAACTGAGGCCCAGGACTGTTCATTAACTTGCCCAAGGTTGCCCAGGCTTGAACCCAGGTCTTCTGACTGTAGACTGCAGCCTACATGATATGCTGAGGAGATGACTGCTCAAGGAGAGTCTGTGTGGGCACAAGGGTGTGCCAGGTATCGTAGGGGAGCTAAGTATGTGTTCTCCTGGACATAGTGGCATTCTACTGCTCTGAAGTTGATGCACAAAATGCCAAAGCCTGAAGAGCAGTAAGATAAATTCTGAAAGCACATCAATATAGTGCATTGTCAATAGGGTTTATGAGGGAACATGAGAAAGGATGGTGGGGTACCATACTTTGTGGGTAACAATGAATATTTATTGATTTTCCATGATATTTATGCATTTTTAACATGCTAGCAAACTGATGACATGGAACTCAAGTGGGGCAAAATCTCCCCCCATGGGCTGGGCCAGTGTGCTTAATCTCAATTTCTAAAGTTTGGCTCTCCCAAGCTGGGTGTCCTGGATGAGCCAAGAAGCTGTAGCACATGCAGCAGCCAAACCCCAGCAACACACCCCTTGGTGACTTAGTGGGGTGTCTACCCCAAGCACATGAAGACTTCTCCTGAGGAATGGCAGACTGGAAAAATGTGTTCTATTGGCCTTGAAGGCAGCTAAAGCAGGCGTAGTGCAGTCCTTAGAGCTCAGTTAGACATTAAAGACACCAAAGTCATCCCCCTTATCCTGGTCCATCATCTTGATTTTCTCTTGCACTGGATTTCAATGACTCTGGAAAAGAGAGTAAGGCTAATGACTTCGTGCAGTTCTATCAAGATATCACCCTGGGGTGTTATTGGTCCTGTTCAAAAACAAAGGACAAACAATGACAACAACAATGGGCAGGAGCTTGTGTAAAATATTACTAGCATAAATTCACATGGCTTTAAATGTCAGTGCTCTTGGACAAAACCCCAGCCATCCTACTCCAGGTACAGTTCTATTGGTGCTGCCTTTTACTATTTCATACATTGACAAACTGCCTTAAATATTTACTAGAAGGATGACAACAGGGGAAGGAAAGGAATAAGCATTTATTAAGCACCTACTATGTGCCAGGCACTGTGCCAAGTGCTTTACAAATATTACCTCATTTGATGCTCACCTGGGAGGCAGGTGCTATTATTATCCCCATTTTACAATTGAGGAAATTGAGGCAAACAGTTTTAAGGGACTTTCCCGGGGTCACCCAGCTAGTAGATATCTAAGACTGGAGTTGAACTCAGTTCTTCCTGAGTCCATCCACCCCCAGTGCTTTCTCCATTTCACCACCTAGTTGACTCACAAGAGATCTCTCCAAAGACACCCCGATCACAAGTGATTTACTTCAAATCCTTTGCTAGAATTAAAGGACATTGGGATAGTCCCCATGCATTATATCAGTTATCTTATTTAGTCCTTATGACCATTCCATGAAGAAGGTGACTGGGGGTGCCTCAGTACCAGGCCAGCTGGTGTTCTTGCAGCAGCTGCTAGCTCATTTGCTTGGAGAAACTCCCATAAAAGTATTGTCTCTGCTCCGGGACATTGTAGTAATGAATCTCTGTCACTTTATTTCCTAATTCAAGCCCCCAGCTAGAGATCACTGTGATATTTTTATGACCATTTTAAATCTTTCTCCCCTCCCAGGTACTCCCCAGTCTGTCCTTTCTGGTGCATTCCAACAATATCACATAAGGTTTGGATGTGCCAAGTGCTTAACAGCTTTATTATATCTTGCCAGCTTAAGTGACCAAATAAATGCTGAAGAAATAGAGATAAACTTGCTCCCAGCTAAGTATCAGCCTTTTACAAGAGAGGACAGGAGAAGCAGGGGAAGCCTAAAGAACCACGACCTTCCTTCCATCTGCAGCCCAAAGGGGTTTTCAATCATGCAGGCTCCCTCCCACTACCGGGCTGCAGCATCTGGTTCTAGCAAGCTCCATCCCTTCTCCCACTCCCCTGATAGCTGCCCCTCTGCTGCTTTTTTCTGAGGTATCTCACATGGCCTCCTTCCTCCTTCCACAAATCCAAAGGTGGGAAAGGCTGGACCAGTGAGTCCACATGCAGCCCATAGACAAATTCCAAGATTAGGGCAAAACTCCCTTGGGAAGAGGTCAGTGAGGATCCTGGGATACACCTCCCCCAAGCCAAGAGGAATATGTGTCTAGGGTACTTGTCTTTTCAGTGACACCTGGAGAAGGCATAGCCAACAGCACTGCAAAGGTGGATTTATCAACCCCCTTTTACAGAGGAGAATACTGAGGCTTGGAGTGGAGGAAAAGAGGCTTTTCCACAGACAGCAAGTGGCAGACCCAGGATTCAAGCTCAGAACTTTTGACTCCAAATTCAGTGCTCTTGATAGGTCTTCTCCCCATCTTACAAATTAGGAAACTGAGGCCCAGCGATTTAAAGTGAGGCAACCTAGGATCCTATATTTAGAAGGAATTTCAGGGGCAATCAAGTTCAGCTCTCTCATTTTACAAGTAAATGACTTGTCCAAGGTCAGAGAGCTGCTAAGCAGCAGACCCAGGATTCAGTCCAGCACTCTCCACTGCATAGCGGCAGTTTGAATGGTAGTGAACACACGGGAAGTTGTGGGGACTCAGTTACTCAGTCCTCGATACCCAGAAGCCACTACCAAAGCTCTGGCTACTCCCAGAGGACATACTGCTGCTGCAGGTGCCGAGGACTGACCTTGGCTTCACCATTTCAATTCCCTGTGGATTTTCAAACAAAAAACTCAGTAAGCCATTCATCTGAGGGAGGCCAACATAGACCTAGGAAAGAGTTTACCTAAGAGTTCCATGAGAAGCATTGTGACTCACAATTCTCTCCTAACTGTGGGGCAGTGACTTGGGTTCTAATCCTAGCTTTCACTTATTAGCCATGTGACCTTGGTAAATCATTCCCCTTCTCTGGGACACATTTTTTCTCATCTGCAAAATGAGAGGTTTGGAGGAGATAGCCTCCGAGATTGGTTCCAGTTCTAGAGCTAAGATCCAGGCGCAGTGGGAAAAATTCAGGTTTGGGAGATAGAGAACCCGGGTTTGAATCCTGCCACTGCTGGTTATTAGCCGTGTGACCTTGGGCAAATCATTTCTCCTCATCTCATCTGTAAATGGCTGCTGAGGGCCCTTCCAATTTTACATGTGTGAGCCTCTGACCTAATTGATGAGTAATGTTCCTTTGAGTCATATGGTTTAATCATCTTTAGCTTGTGTGGAATTCTCTGCATGTATTCTTTTCATTCGAGCCTCACAGTGAGGAGGTATTACTGTCTCCTGCCCCTTCCCCCAACTTAAAAAATAAGTAAATGGACTTATAGTTTCATGGGTTTAGAGACTCCTGGATGAAAAACCAGCTGGGACCCAGTTGGTCTCCTGAACACTCAGAAGCCAGCCCTCTACATAAACCTTTTGTCCCATCCCTTCCACCATCCTCTTGTACATTGCCCCCTCCACCATCTCGTCTCTCTCAGTCTGATTTTCAGAGTCTCCCTCTCAATGAGCTCCTTTGCTTGCTGCCTACGCACCCTCATGTCTCCCCATTCTTAAGAAACCCACACTCCATCTGCCCATGCCTGCTCCCTCTTTTCCTATAGCTTTCCTCCCCTTCTCAGTTGAACTACTGGAGAAAGCTGTCTGTCTTAAGTGACTCCATTTCCTACACTCTCACTTTCTTCTTAGTCCCCTACAATCTGACTTCCGACCTCTTGGCTCAAATGACTCTCCTGTCTCTAAATTGAGTGATGATCTAATTGTCCATCTTCTCAACCTGAATTCTCCCTGATTTCTCTGCTGTATGTGACCTTCTTGACCAGCTTCCCCTCTGAGATAATCCCTCCTCTCTGTGTTATTGGGACACTGTCTGACCTACTAACTGTAAGTGTCCCCCAAGACTCTATTCTGGCTTCTCTTCTCCTTCTATACTATCTTGACCAGTGGCTTTGTTGATTCTATGGATTCAAGTATCATCTCTATGTAGATGAGCCCTGGATCTGTATATTCAGCCCTAATCTTTCTCCTGAACTCCATTCCTTCACCTTAACTTCCCATTGGATATTTCCAACTGGGTACCATCTCAAATTCAATATGTCTAAAACAGAAGTTATTGTCTTTCCCCAAAAAAACCCATTGCTCTTCTGAATTTCTCTATTAAAGTCACAATCTCTATTAAATTCACAAACTCATGTGTATATACACATATACACTCATGCATATATACACATATACACCACCATCATTTATTCTGGTCATCGAGATACCCAATCTCTGAGTTACCCTCAACTCCTCCCTCCCACTAACCCCATGAATAGAATCAGTTTCCAAATCTTTACATTTCAATTTCTCTAGCATCTTTTGTATACACTCCTTCTCTCCACTCATACAGACTTCATCCCCGCTTGCCTATACTTTAGCAATAGCCTCATAATTGGTCTCCCTGCCTCCATCCTCTCCCCATTCCAATAAAGCCTCAATGGCTGTCTGAGTGATTTTCCCTAAGTTCAGGTCTGACCAGAAACTCCAGTGATTCCTTGTTACTTTTAGGATTGAATATAAAAGTCTCTGCTTGGCATTCAAAACTCTTCACAACCTGTCCCTCTCCTTTCTTGCCAGTCTTATACATCACTCACCCCTGTGCACTGTAAGATCCAGTCATATTGGTCTATGTACTGTTCTGCGCCCACAACACTCCATCCACCATGCATCACTTACTCTCATTTTTAGTCCCAGAGGGACAATGTAAGGTTTATAAAGTAGGGCATTAGAGAAATTGAATTCCATCCAATTAAGCCAATATAATATATATGTTTATATATACACACACATATAAGCCAATTGATCTAACATACAGACATATGCAAGTATATAGATATGTTCATATACATTCACAAACACATGTGCATATACATACATACGCTCATGCATATATACATACATGTGTATATGTATATATGTGTGTGTGTGTGTGTAGTATAAATACAGAGGCCCACAGAGGTTAAAGATCATAAACTAATAAAGGACTAGCAGTGAGATTGGAACCTGGGTTCAACCAGAGCCAAGGCTATTTCAACTATACCCTATTCCCATTGGAAGGAGAGAGAGGTCACTGCTTCCAGTAGCCAAATCTTCAAAGAGGAATTTTGCTTTACAAATTTTGTCCTACAAATCCTGTGTGGCCTAGGAATTCTGGTGGGATTCCAAGACTGCCCCAAGGTCATTCAACAGAGTCAAGATTTGAACTTACGTCCAGTGACTCCAAGTTCAACACTTCCCATTTGAGCATCTTTTCCACTCCAGCTAGTCACAGAGATGGTTTTTGAACCCAGGTACTCTGACTCCAAGTCCAACACTGTTTCTACTTCATCACAGCTGCCCCTCTGCTAGCAGTCTCTACCCAGGCTGAAGAAGACCTAGTTCAAAACCCACCCTTCCCTCCCTTCTAATAGTATCTCTGCCCCACTGGGAGTCACTAACGGAAAAAATGACTGACTTTGGAAGCTGCCAACTGAGGTTCAAATCTCACCACCAGAACTCACCACCAGGATAACTTGCTTCACTTCTTGGATGTCAGTTTCCTCCCCAATGCCTAACATACAAAGCATCTGTCATAGAATTGGACCTTAATAGTTTCTAGCTGGTTGATTGATTGATTGATTGACAGACAGATGGCTGCAAAGTGCCTTCCACCACTATCTTACTGTGATCTGATTGTCCTCCTTCTTTCTCTACAATCCCATCCTCTCTTGTCCCCCCCACCCCCCAAACAAGTTAGAAATGTACCAAGAGGCCAAAAAAAAAGTTTGATGAAGTGAAGTGTTGCCAGGCCCCTAAATGCTATTATAACTCCTTTGGAGAAAGCTCTTTGGTTTGGATCTAAAAGGCTGACATCCCCGGTCACTGCATGCAAAACTTGGTCTTGGGGCTGTTGGGCAGAGGGTGAAGAGAGCTGTGTAGGGATTTATTATTTTTGTGTTTTCCAAAAAAGCAAGCTTTTGGAAAGAAATAACTATTATCACGGCCCTTTGTGGCAGCCATGAAAGCTAGTACAGGTCTAACTAAGGCCCTTATTGTGTCACTGTCTTCTCTGGCCTTCCGTCTGAAAGTTGCAATCATTTTACTACCAAGTAACAGTTTTCAGTACTGAGAACAAAATGAGCCATGAGTGTACAGCCCGAGGGTAAAGCAAGTCTGCAGAGAAAAGCATTCCTTACTTTGGCTTGGCCAAGTCCCCAAGTTCACAATATTTGCCACAAAAAGTTTTTTCTTGCCAGCATGTGCTCTGCATGGAGTTTAGGAGAGGGTACAAAATCAGCCTTCTTTTCTACCTCTGAGTCAGAAAGCCATCATTTTCCTATGTGAGTGGATGGGTGGGGAGAGAGACAAGTGGCTAGGAGCATACCCCTCCCTCCCCTCCCCCCACCCCAAGATGGCATGCAATCTGATATAGTCTCTACATATGCATTCATATTAAGCATATTTTCACATTAGTCGTGTTGTAAGCAAGAATTAGAACCAATGGGAGATACTTTGAGAAAGAAGAAGCAAACAAAAAAAAAGAAAAAGAAAAAGAAAGAAAAGAGTATGCTTTGATCTGCATTCAGACTCCATCCATTCCAGACTCTTTCTCTGGATATGGACAGCATTTTCCATTCTGAGCCTTTTGGAGTTGTCTTAGATCCTTGCATTACTGAGAAGAGCTAAGTTGATCATCGTGCAATGTTGCCATTACTGTGTACACCCTAATCACGTGGCAATCCAGCCCCAGAAGTCTTGCCATACATACCTCATAACAAAGTTCCTAAAAATTCACATAGGATCATAGAGAAGGCCTTGAGCAGAGAATGTCTTGCTGAGTCCAAGTCCGATACTGTATGGATTTGTCTTATTCTTACAATGAATGAAAGAGTCTGGAAAATTTTCTTTAATAGCTCCATGCTAACTTCTTCTCCCCCAGAAGAGTTATGACCTCAAACACACCTCTAAGGCTGAAGATTTATCTCATTTACATCTTTTCAGGCATTATTTCACCTGCCACCACATCTTCAAGGTTACCTGTCTCAGCTTGCTGTTGTACAGAATCAGGATTAAGGAGTGGCCTGAGGGATAGAGGAACATCAGTGGGAGGGCAAACATCACATCCAGCCTTGTGTTTGGAATTAAGTAGCTCCATTGGGAGATGACTATACCCAAGTAGAACAGCACAAAGAGGATGAGGAAAGAGAACGTAGCTTTCATGACTCAAACATGGGCCTCTGTGCTGGAGTCCCTGGATCCCGTAGCATTGAGCTTCATCTGATGGGTGTGTCTCCGGAGGGAGAGGATGAGGAAGGACAATGAGACCAGAGACAGAGTTTAGGGGATTAGACTCAATAAGTTCATGATAACAGGGATGGTAAAATATTGACTTCCACTCACCTGGAACTCTTGGAATGCTTTTGTGTCATTTCCTCTACTGATTAAATAGTAATAAGCTCTCTCTACCAATGGAAAGTCAATGAGCAAAGAAAAGAGCAAAGGTCCCACCTGAAGCATGTTGACCACATGGTTTATTCTCTACTTCAACTGGAGGAAGAGGGGGTGGGAAAAGTTGGCAATCTTTAGGAGATAGAAGACAGTGAGGCAAGTAGCAAACCAAACACTAGGAAGGTAGGTCAGTATCCAGAAAATATCAATAACCTTAATTTGATTGGTCAGTAATTCATGTAGACAGAACACAAATATAAAGCTAGTCCATATTAATGTGCATAACAGACCGATTCTAGAAATGGCCAAGGGTACCAGGATGAGATCTCCTGTTGCCAGTTTCTTGTTCTTGATCCAATCAATTCCATTCACTAGTACCATGAATCTATTCTCCAAAATCCCCAATAGGAACTCTCCGGCTATCAGAACCAATAAGATTTTCTCCCCACAACTTAGCATGTTGTCTGAGAGATTACTACAGTCCCAAATAGTGATACTGCTGTTAGATTGATATCCAGTTAAAACAAGCCCTGAATTATATGAATATTCCTGATACTGGATGATGTAACATTTTCTTCCCTACTTTGGTCTCCTGCTTAGGTCAAAAAATGTGTGGCCCTATTAGGATACCTTCATCAAGAGCACCTCTGGTTTTTCCCAACAGTCCAATTAATCCTATCTAACCCAGACTGTCTCTGAATTGAGTGGCAATTCTATTTCCTCATTGGACGTGATTTTGGCAACACTAAGTCATTTGCCAGACGCAAATGACAAACAGTTTGTCTTTCAATGTGCTCCTCTTTCTGATCGGGCTAATTTGAATCAAAATGCCTGAACTTTGCATGATGAGCCTTGCCTACCAAACTACAAAACCCTAAATGCTGAAATCAAGCTTTCTTCCTTTCATCATCTTCATCTAATTGAAGAAATCTCTTTGGTTATTTCATATCACTGACAACCAATTTGGAGTGGGTGAGGGGAAGGATTGGAGAAGTACTAAATGCTTTTAGGAAATGATTTAGGAAAAAGAATATGCTAAAAGGTTATATGACTATTTTTCTGTTTGATGAACTGAAAATTAACTTTCATCTTACCCTCAGCTGTGTAACTGTGTTTACCATATTGTGAAAGTTTTCTTGATCAAGAATTCTATAAAATGTGACCTCAAAATGTCTTTTGTGAGAGAGATTTCCAAGGGCATGAAGGGACTTTACTGCTCTGGATGTTCTTCTCTCCAGGCAGAATAACTCTTGGATGATAACGATGATAAATTAATACAAATCATTTCTGGAGTTTGTACTAGCAGTGCAAATTACAGTACTAATATTTTTTGACAGATGAATGGAGATATTTCCAGTCTAAGAGTCTGATATTTATCTCTGTATCTTGGATATTAGGTAAGATTTTCTGAGGCATGATCATGAAAAATCCATCACCAAATTAGATAGCCAAGATGGTGGATTGGAAGCAGAAACCCAGCCAAACTCTCCCAACATTTGCCTCCAAACAACTTTAAAATAATACATCAAATCTAATTTTGGAGTAGCAGAATCAACTAAAGATCAAGGTGATACATTTTTTCTAGCCTAAGACAACTTAGGGTGTTGGCAGAAGAGGTCTGTGGCACCAGGGTGAAAGTCTGCCTGGAGCACAGCAGCAGCAGCAGCAGCTATGGGCTTTGGAGGTGACAATAGCAGCAGCAACTTCAGGAACTCTCAGCCCAGACACTAAATAATTGAGTAAATTGGTAAAATTGAGTTAAATAATTCATCATCTTGGGGTAGCTAGGTGGCACAGTGGATAGAGCTCTAGCCTTGGAGTCAGGAGGAACTAAATTCAAATCTGATCTCAGACACTTGACACTTACTAGCTATGTGACCCTGGGCAAGTCAATTAACCTTGATTGCCTCACCAAAAAAAAGTTATAATAATTCAGCACCTTGTCAGAAAGAGATTATATGAGACCATTTGCTGGCACTGAGTGCAGTTGGTGCTGATTGACAGCTCTATTGACCATATATAATTTTGGGTGTCAGTTCATGGACAGAGAATGTGTTCATGATTGATCACAGGGGAATAGGGTTCCTGGTTGCAATTCCAAGGCAGAAAGGATCACCAGTACATGTGACTGCAGAAGAACCAGGGCCCTTCCTTGGTAAAGACCAGAACGCAGACCAGAAGAGTAGTGACCACACTTGCCCATACATAATTCTGGGTGATGGTTTCATGACAGAGAGGAGTGCATCTCATATACTCACAGAGAGCAGAGGCCCTGGTCTCAATTGCAAGGCCAGGAGGAATACTAGCATGTGTGACTGCAAGGGCTAGGGGACCTGGTCACAAATGCAGAGCCAAAAAGAATTCTAGGGATTGTGGCTGCAGGGGAGCAGGTGCCCTTCCTCATTAAAGACAACAGTATAGACTAGGAGAGCAGTGACCACAGCTCTCCCTGGATCACACCACCTTGGGAGCATCAAAAACTTCTAGACCTCAAGAACTAGCTCTGAAAACAGTAGCATGAAAAAGTCTTAAAGCTTAGGACAGTACCTCTCCAGTTCCAAGGGAGTAGAGTCTAAGTTTAAAGACATGAAATAGACCGGAAAATGAACAAACAAGAAAAAAATTAATTTGAGCATAAAAATTTACTAGCTTGACAGGAAAGATTAAGACACAAACTCAGAAGAAGAAAGCAATGTGAAAACAGCTACAATAAAGCCTCAAAGAAAAATACTAATTGAACCCAAGCCCAACAGGAATTCATGGAAAAGTTAAAGAAAGAGATAAGAATAGGAGAAGGAAAATTGAGGAAAGAAATGAGAGTGATACAAGAAAATTATGAGAAGAGAATTTATAACTTGTTAAAGGAGGTGCAAAAAATTCCTAATAAAATAATATCTTAAAAACAGAATTGGCCTAATGGCAAAAGAGGCAAAGCAGTTTATTGGGAAAAAAAACTCCTTAAAAAGCACGATAGGCCAAATGAGAAAAGGAGGTACAAAAAGTCACCGAAGAAAAGAACTCTTTAAAAAATTTGCATTGGGTAAATGGAAGTTAATGACTTTATAAAACATCGAGAAACTATACAACAACGTCAAAAAAAGAAAAAAAATAGAAAAAAAATTGTGAAATATCTCATCAGAAAAACAACTGACATAATAGATCAAGGAGAAATAATGTAAGAAATATTGGACTATCAGTGGAATAGGTTAGGTACACAAGACACAGTAGTCAATGACTATAGTAATCTACTATTTGATAAATTCAAAGATTCCTGCTTCTGGGATAAAAACTCACTATTTGACAAAAATTGTTGGGAAAACTGGAAAATAGTATGTCAGGAAATAAGCACAGACCAACATCTTACAGAGTTTATCAAGATAAAGTCAAAATGGGTACCGAATTTAGATATAAAGGCTGATATGACAGACAAACTGGAGAATAAGGAATAGTTTACCTCTTACATTTATAGAGAACAGAAGAATTTATGACCAAACAGGAGATAGAGAACATTATGAAATGCAAAATGAATAATTTTGATTACATTAAATTGAAAAACATTTTTGCACAAATAAAGCCAAAGCAACCAAGATTAGGCAGGAAGCAGAAAACTGGGAAAAAATTTTTACAACCAGTGTCTCTGATAGGGACCTCATTTCTAAAATACATAGAGAACTAAGTTAAATTTATAGGAATACAAATGGTCAAAGGATACGAACAGGCACTTTTCAGATGAAGAAATTAAAGCTATCTATAGTCATATAAAATGCTTTAAATCACTATTGATTAGAGAAATGCAAATCAAATTGACCCTGAGGTACCATATCATACCTATCAGATTGGCTAACATGACAAAACAGGAAAATGATAAATGTTGGAGAAGATGTGGGAAAATTGGAACACTAATGCATTGTTGGTAAATTTGTGAACTGATTCAACCACTCTGGAGAGCAATTTGGAACGATGACCAAAGGGCTATAAAATTTGCATACCCTTCGACCCAGCAATACCACTTCTTGGTCTGTATCCCAAAGAGATCATAAAAATGGGAAAAAGACCCAGATATACAAAAATATTTATAGCAGCTCTTTTTGTGGTGGACAAGAATTGGAAATCGAGGGGATGCCCATCAATTGGGAAATGGCTGAACAAGTTATGGTATATGAATGTAATAGAATACTATTGTTCCATAAGAAATGATGAGCAGGCAGACTTCAGAAAAACCTGGAAAGATTTACATGAACTGATGCCGAGTGAAGTAAACTGTACCAGGAGAACATTGTACACAGTAACAGCCAAATTGTGGAATGACTAACTTTGACAGTTAGCTCTTCTCAGCAATGCAAGGATCTAAGATAACTCCAAAAGACTCATGATGGAAAATGCTATCCACATCCAGAAAAAGAACCACCGAGTATGAATGCAAATTGAAGCAGACTATTTTTCGCTTGTTTCTTCTTTCTCATGGCTTCTCCCATTGGTTCTATTCCTCTTTATGGCATGACTAATGTGAAAGCATGTTTAATATGAATGTATATATAGAGCTTGTATCAGATTGCATGCCGTCTTGAGGTGAGGGAGAAAATTTAAAACTTAAAATCTTATGGAAGTGAATGTTGAAAACTATAAATAAATAAATAATTAAAAAGAAAAAATGTTTCCAAGGTTAAACAAAAAATGAAAAGAAGCTAAATTTTCCTAAATTTTAATTTTATTCCAACTAAAATTACTCTGCAAAGAAAGATGTACCAGTGACTTATACTTAGTTTGAGAGATAGCATGGTGTCTGACACCTCAGAGTCAAATGAATCTAGATTCAATCTCACCTCAGAAATTTACTAACTATGAAGTGTCAATTAAGCTGTCAGAGCCTTGGTAAGATGGGTATATTAATAGTATTTATCTTGTGGTGTTGTTGTGAGCATTAAATGTGACAATCTACATAAAATCTGAAAAATTTTAAGTGTTATATAAATATCAGTTATTTTATAATTAATAACATCATTATTGATTGATTTGATTAATGAATAAAGTCTCAAGCAACTACTAAAAAACTGGACTACCTGAAAACCATGATCAAAAAAAGAACTGAAATATATTTCAAGAAATTATAAAGGAAAACTGCCCCAATATCTTAGATCCAAAGGGTAAAATAGAAATGGAAAGAGTTCACAAACTTCATAATTATTATAGCCAAGTCCAAGAGTTCACAGGTGAAGGAGAAAATATTGTAAGCAGCCAGAAAGAAACAATTCAAATATCATGGAGCCACAATCAGGATAATATAACATTTAGTGGCTTCCATATTAAATGCATGGAGAGCTCGGAATATGATGTTCTGAAAGCCTAAGGAGCTATGATTACAATCAAGAATAACCTACCCAGCAAAACTGAGTAGAATCTTTCAGAGGAAAAATGGATATTTAATGAAAGAGAGGACTTTCAAGCATTTCTAATGAAAAGATCAGAGCTGAGTAGAAAATTTGACATCCAAACACAAGACTCAAGAGAATCTTAAGAAGGTAAGCATGAAAGAGAAATCATGAGACTCATTAAAGTTAAACTGTTTAGATTTCTTATGGAAAGATGATACATGTAACTCTGAAGAACTATCATTATCAGGGTAATTAGAAGCAATCTACATAGACACAAAACATGGATGTGAGTGGATTATGTTGGGATGATGTCCAAAAAAATGAAGGAGTATGAAAGAGGAATAAACTTGGAAAAGGGGAGAGAGGTAAAATACAGAAAATTTTCTCACTTAAAAAAGGCATGCAAGAAAAATTTTAATAATGGAGGGGAAAACAGGGGTGGTGGTGGATGGCAGTGCTTGAACCTCAGTCTCATATATATATGCATATATACAAATGTATGCATGGATATGTATGTATATTTATATGTACATATATGTAAATACATACACATACACACTCAATTGTGTATAAAAATCTATCTCACTCAACAGAAGTTAATAGGAGGGGAAAGGTATAAGAAAATGGGGGGATGACAAATGGGACAGATTAAGGGAGGCAATGGTCAGAAGCAAAATGAACTTTTGATGAGGAACAGGATAAAACAAGAAAGAGGAGATAAAAAGAAGAAAATAGGTTGGAGGGAAATACACAGTTAATAATCATAACTGTGAATGTAAATGCAATGAGCTCACTCATAAAATGGAAGCACATAAGCAGAATGGATTAGAAATCATAATCCAACAATATGATGTTTGCAATGGATACATTTGAAACAAAGAACACACACACAATTAAAATAAGGAGATGGAGCAGAATCGATCATGCTTTAGCTGAAGTAAAAATGGCAGGGATGGCAGTTATGACCTCAGACAAAACAAAAGCAAAAATAATTAATTAAAATTAATAAATATTTAAATAAAATAATTAATTAAAATTAATTAATTAAAAGAGATAATCAGGGAACCTATATTTTGATAACTGCTACTATAGATAACAGAGTAATATAAAAATTATAGCAAGTTTCTTTGAAAAAGGCCTCATTTCTCAAATATATAGGGAACTGAGTCAAATTTATAAAAATAAGCCATTTCCCAATTGATAAATGGTCAAAGGATATGAACAGGCAATTTTCAGAAGAAGATATCAAATCTATCTATAGTCATGTAAAAAGGCTCCATATCAATGTTGATTAGTGAAAGGTAAATGAAAACAACTGTAAGTGAAAATGACAAATGCTGGATGCAATGAGAGAAAATAATGAAATGTTGGTGGAGTTGTGAAGTGGTCTAATCATCGTAGAAAGTAATTTGAAGCTATGCCTATAGGGCTATAAGACTGCATACTCTTTGATTTAGTAATAACTCCAGGTTTGTATCCCAAAGAGATCAAAGAAAAAGGAGAAAGGACCTATATACACAAAAATATTTATAGCAGCTTTTTTTGTAGTAACAAAGAATTGGAAATTGAGAAGATGCTCATCAATTGGGGAATGACTGAACAAGTTACAGAATATGAATGTGCTGGAGTACTATTTTGCTATAAGAAATGATGAGAGGGATGATTTCTGAAAAACATGAGAAGATCTATATGAACTGATCAGCTGTGAAAGACTTAGCAACTATGGTCAATATAATGATCCAAGAAAATTCCAAGGGATTCATGATGACAAATGCTACCCACCTCCAGAGAAAAAAACTGACGAAGTCTGAATGCAAATTGAAGTATTGTTTTCTCTCTTTATTTTTCTTGCTTTTGTGGGGGCATGATCTGGATAATATGGAAATATGTTTTGCATAATTTTACTAGTACAATTGATGCCATATTGCTTTCCTTCTCATGAGTGGAAAGGCAAAAGAAGAGGGAGAGAATTTGAAACTCATTTTTAACGTCAAAAATAAACAATAAATTGTTAAAAAAAATCATCCGCCACCTCCATCACCACCACTATCATCATCATCTTCATTATCATCATCATCATCATCATCCTCACCAGAAACAATAACAGTGGAAAGAAGGTTCTGCCCTCCACCCCTCTGTGATACATGCAGTCACCAGAAGCAGGATTTTATGTGGGACTAGAGGTTTGTTTCTGAAATTGCTACCCTGTGTGTTATACTTAGGTAATCCACCAGGAGGCACTTTAAGCTCAAGTTGTATCATCTTTTTTCAACTGCATGCATGAGTACAAAATAGTGCATCCAAGTACTAAGTCCTCCCTGTTAATTGCTATCCCCAGTTGGAATACCTCCCTACTTGCCTCCAAAATTAGAGGTAAGAATATACTTATGTTACAGGAGAGAGTCTGGACCAACGATTTCACTTCTCTAAGGAACTCCTAACTGAGGGGAAACTTTCTCAATGAAGGTTGGCAACTTCTCTGCAGATTATATTCACAGATAATTGTTCCCATCATTGAGAGGCCAAATGATTTGCCCACTGTCATCCTGGCAGTATGTGACAAAAATAGAAATAGAACCCAATCTTCCTGGCTTGGAGTCCTTCCTTATCTCTCTTATGCCATGCTGCTTCTCCAAGAATATTCTTCTAGTAACTTGTCATTTGCTTCATTGATTGTGTTTTCCTGGTTTCCCCAATTGGTTTTTCACTCTAAGCATGATACAAGTGAAAAAGCACTTAACCAGGACATAAAGCAAATTAAATTTACTGAAATAAAATTCCAAGTAACAAAACATGGTTTTAAAAAGTTATTTTTAAGTAATGGAACAGCACTATTCAGTATTAAGGTCTAAATTTTAATTCCTACCCTTTTTCTACTATACACCCATACCTATATCTGTTTATTAAACTAAAACAAAGTCTTTTTTTTTCCTCCAAAGTAAACATTTCTTGGTTTAAGAACCAGAAATAGGGGTGATGAGGATGAAATCATAATATGGGATCCTGTCAAGAACTGACTGCATAGTGATTTCCATCTCAAATTTCTGGCTGTTAATCAAGCTATTTCAGTCAAACACCTTCTCAGTGTCTTTTCTTGATGTTGTACATGTCTGGCTAGTGAATGCATGTGGTCAGGACAAACCCCAGAAGAACAGGAGAGAAAATTTCCTAAAATAGAGAGACTCAAAGTACTCCCTCATCCTTTAAAAAAACTCTCTTCTAAAAGGTAATGACAGTAGGGTGATGTCTTGTATTCTGCTTATCTGTGCTTCTTTCTTCCATCTTCCAACCTCCTTGGTCCTTCAGGATACAGAAATTTAGGTGACACCAGTTCCTCCCACTGCCCAGTGGAAGCAGTCAGTGTTATAATACTAATAATTCACATGTAGACAGCACTTTAAGGCTTAACAAATACTTTGCATATTAGAGGGGTGATCTGGAGGACACTGACAAACTACTTCCAATCAACTTGGTGAGAATACAAAACCTTTGGAGACATCTAGGGAGCATCTTCCCATGAAATGTAGATATGTTCATTGACATCTTGCTGATGAGATACAAGTAACTCAGGATGATAGCCTGAGATATTCTTATCTGGAGACACTGGCCCTAATAGTACATGAAAGTAAACTTTTTTTATTTATTTATTGGCTAGGCAATGGGGTTCAGTGAGTTGCTCAGGGTCACACAGCTAGTAAATGTTATGTGTCTGAGGCTGTATTTGAACTCAGGTCCTCCAGAATCCAGGGCCAGTGCTTTATCCACTGTGCCATCTAGCTGTCCCTGAAAGTAAACTCTTAAGACTAGATCAGTTTCTTGTTTATGTTTTCTCCCTATTCGAGGTTCCTTTTATGCCTCTTGTCTTAAGCCATTTTCCAGAGAGCAGCAAAGGTTTAAGGAGGGAATTTTGCCCCAACCCTACAGGAGCAGTTGGTGACTTTCAGCAGAAGTAGATGACAGAGATAGTCATGCTTGCACATGTCTGGAGGAGCTCATGGGCAATTTCCTGAATCCTCATGTCCTATATGTGGGGTGTGGGTGCAGTTTTGTACTTCCTAGGCAGTATGACCTTGGAATCTAGCATTCTAACCAGATAAGGAATCATGTCTGAGCAGCACCAGCTTTTGGAATTTTCTTGTGGGTACCTTCAAGTTCAAGAATTCTTAAGTTTGACAACTCTGAGGTACCATCCCACACATGTTATAATGGCTAATATGACAGAAAAGGGAAATGACAAATGTTGGAGAGGATTGGGAGAATTGAGACACTAATGCACTGTTGGTGGAATTGTGAACTGATTCAGCCATTCTGGAGAGCAATTTTGAACTATGCCCAAAGGCCTATAAAACCATAAAACTTTGACCCAGGAATACCACTAATAGGCCTCTGTCCCAAAGAATTAAAAAAAACAACAAAAAAAAAGGAAAATGACTTGTAAGCACAAAAATAGTTATAACAGTTCTTTTGTTAGTGTCAAAGAATTGGAAATTGAGTGGATGCCCATCAATTAAGGAATGGCTGAACAAGCTGTGATACATGATTATGATGGAATACTATTGTACTATATGAAATAACAAGTAGAATGCTCTCAGAAAAACCAGGACTTACACGAACTGTTGTAAAGTGAAATGAACAGAACCAGGAGATCACCGTACACAGTAACAATGATATTGTAATGGTGATCAGCTGTGAGTGGCTTGGCTATTCTCAGCAATACAATGATGTAAGACAATTCTGAAGCACTTATGAAAAAGGTTATCTAGCCCTCAAGGAAGAATTGATGGAATCTAAATGCAGATTGAAGCATACTTTTAAAAAAGCTTTCTTTTTCTTTTTTTGTTTTTTCTTGGTCTATGTTTGATTTCACAACATGACTAAAATGGAAATGTTCTGCATGACTGCACATCTATCAAATTGCTTGCCTTCTCAATGAAGAGGATGGGGAGAGAGGAAGAGAGAGAATTTGCCACTCAAAATTTAAAAAAAAGAATGTGAAAAATTGTTTTTACATGTAATTGGAGAAAAAAAGTTAAATAAAAAATTTAATTTCCAACTTTGAGAGGCCAAGGGATTGGTCCTTACAAAGAGAGATTTCTTGATGCAGTGGTTTCCTTAGAGAGAGGGTCTCATAACAATCCTAGATATTATTGCTATTTTACAAATGATGTAATGATGCTCAGAGAGATTAAGACCTACCCATGGTGATACAGGTTCTAAGGGTCAAAGTGAGACTTTGCACCCGGATTTTAGTGGTTCCAAATTCAATATTTTATGAATTGAACTAACTCTCAGTGATCTTGCAACTATAATGAATGAAAGGAATTGGGGAAAAGTCCTTTAAGAAACCTATGCCAACTTCTTTCCATCCCAGAAAAGAAAAGGTCATTCTCAAATTCATGTTTAGAGCTGAGGCTTTATTTCATTTATTTCTTTTCAAGGAGGACTTCACCTGCCCCAGAACCCTTAGGATGACCTGTATCAGCTTGCTGTAACCCAGAATCAGGATCAATGAGTGACTTGAGGGACAGAGAGAATTAATTGCCATATCTAACAGTCTAGCCACATTATCCTCAGTCGAAGGGCAGCTCTTGACAGTGAGAAGGGTGCCCAAATAGTACAGTACAAAGAGGTTGTATGATAAAAGAGACCACTGTCTTCATCACTCTTACATGGGCCTCTGTGCTGGGATCTTTGGAGCCAGTGACATTGAGCTTTGTTTGCCGAGTATGTTTCCACAGGGAAAGGACTAACAGGAAAGAAGAGATTATGGCCAGAGTGCTGGTGTTCAGACTTAGCGAGCTGAGGAAAACCTGGACGACAAGGTGCTTACTTGTACTCATTTGGACTTCTTAGGATGCATTCCTTTGACTTTCTTTACTAAAGATTCTGTGATAGTAATAAGCTCTCTGTACCAGCAGAAAGCCAGTGGACCAAGTGATGACTAATGGTGCCACTAAAACTGTGGGGACCACTCTGTTGATTTTCCACTTCAACCAGAGGAAGAGAGAGTGGGAAGGGAGAGTTGGTGATTTTTAATAACGCAGTTAGTAAGCCAAACATTTGAATAATGGGCCAATATCCAGAAGAGATCAATGATTCTCATTTTATCTGTAGTTGATTCATCTGTCCAGAACATGATTCGTAAGCCATTCCATGTTATTTTGCATAACAATGATTCAGGATATGGCAAAATTGACAAGGATTAGATCAACTATTGAGATTTTCTTGCTCTTGGACCAGTCTATGCAGTTCACTAATGCAACAAACTCATTCTCAAGAATCCCCGTGAGAAAGTCTCCAGTTATCAGAATCAGAAAATTTTCTTCTTTGGATTTGACATGTTGAGAGATAGAAAACCACCTAGAAATTATAGATGTCTCTAATATTTCTTCTGCTGTTGTTGTTGGATTGATTTCCAACCAAAAGGGTCCATGGAATGAAACTTATATTCCTGATACTTGACAAATTCAGTAGCTTTTTTCCTCTATCTTAACTGCGACTGCTATCTCAAGTAAGAAAATGTTTAGCCCTGTTAAGGTCATCAGAACCTTAACTGCTCAACAGCTCAGTTAATGTCGTCCAACCTAATCACTATCTCTAGGTGGCAATTT
Organism: Vombatus ursinus; assembly: GCF_900497805.2. Lineage (NCBI taxonomy): Eukaryota > Metazoa > Chordata > Mammalia > Diprotodontia > Vombatidae > Vombatus > Vombatus ursinus. The sequence continues at coordinate 219,669 of NW_020954586.1, read as the reverse complement.
TTATTAAATTAATGAATTTTTAGTTTTCAGCATTCACTTCCATAAGTTTTTGAGTTTTAAATATTTTCCCTCTCCCTCCTTTCTCCCTCTCCCCAAGATGGCATGCAATCTGATATGGGCTCTAAATGTACATTCATATTAAACATATTTTCACATTAGTCATATTGTAAAGAATTAGAATCAATTGGAGGAATGACAAGAAAGAAGAAACAAAACAAAACAAAGAGAGCAAATAGTATGCTTTGATTTGCATTTAATGGATGTGGATAGCATTTTCCATCATGAGTCTTTTAGAATTGTCTTAGATCCTTGCATTGCTGAAAAGAGCCAAGTTTATCAAAGTTGGTCATTGCACAAAGTTGTTGCTGTGTACAGTGTTCTCCTGGTTCTGCTTACTTCACTCAGTATCAGTTCATGTAAGTCTTTCCAGGTTTTTCTGAAATCTACCTGCTCATCATTTCTCATGGAACAATAGTATTCTATTACATTCATATACCACAACTTGTTCAGCTGTTTCCCAATGGATGGGTGAGCCTCAATTTCCAATTCTTTGCAACCACAAAAAGAGTTGCTATAAATATTTTTGTACATGTAGGTTCTTTTCCCATTTTTATGATCTCTTTGGGATACAGACCTAGTAGTGATATTGTTGGATCAAATTGTTGGATCAATTGTTGCATACTTTTATAGCCCTTTGGGCATAGTTCCAAATTACTCTGCAGAATGGTTGGATCAGTTCATAACTCCACCAATAATGCATTAGTGCTCCAATTTTTCCACATCTTCTCCAATATTTATCATTTTCCTGTTTTGTCAAGTTAGCCAATCTGATAGGTGTGATATAGTACCTAAGAATTATTTTGATTTGCATTTCTCTAATCAATAGTGATTTAGAGCATTTTTTATAGGAGTATAGATAGCTTTAATCTCTTCATCTGAAAACTGCCTGTTCATATCATTTGACCATTTATTGGGGAATGACTTGTATTCTTATAAATTTGATTCAGTTCTCTATATACTTTAGAAATGAGGCCCTTATCAGAGACACTGGTTGTAAAAATTATTTCCAATATTTCTGCTTCCTGCCTAGTCTTGGTTGCATTGGCTTTGTTTGTACAAAACCTTTTCAATTTAATGCAATTAAAACTATCCATTTTGCATTTCATAATGTTCTCCATCTCCTGTTTGGTCATAGATTCTTCCATTCTCCATAAATCTGACAGGTGAACTATTCCTTGCTCTCCCAGTTTGCTTATAGTATCAGCCTTTATATCTAAACCAGGTACCCATTTTGACTTTGTTTTGGTATACAATGTAAGATGCTGGTCTATGCCTAGTTTCTGACATACTCTTTTCCAGTCTTCCCAGCAGTTTTTGTCAAATACTGATTTCTTATCCCAGAAGCTGGGGTCTTTGGGTTTATTAAACAGTAGATTACTATAGTCACTGACTACTGTGTCTTGTGTACCTAACCTATTCCACTGATCCACGACTCTATTTCTTAGCCAGTACTAAGTTGATTTGATGATTGTCACTTTGTAATACAATTTAAGATCTGGTATAGTGAGGCCACCTTTCCTACCATTTCTTTTCAGTAGTTCCTTTGATATTCTGGACCTTTTATTCTTCCAGATGAATTTTGTTATTATTTTTTCTAGCATTATAAAGTAAATTTTTGGTACTTTGATTGGTATGGCACTGAATAAGTGAATTAATTTAAGGAGAATTGTCATTTTTATTGTATTAGCTAAGCCTACCCATGAGCAACTGATATTTTCCCAATCATTTAGATATGACTTTGTGTGAAAAGTGTTTTATAATTTTGTTCATATAGTTCCTGGGTTTCTTTTGGTAGGTAGACTCCCAAATATTTTATAATTTATAATTTTATAAATGGAATTTCTTTTTCTATCTCTTGATATTGGGACTTGCTGGTGATATATGGAAATATCAATGATTTATGTGGGTTTATTTTATAGCTTGCAACTTTGCTAAAGTTGTTTATTATTTAAAGTAGTATTTTTTTTTAACTTTATTTTCTAGGATTTTCTAAGTATATCATCATATCATCTCCAAAGAGGGATAACTTTGTTTCTTCTTTGCCTATTCTAATTCCTTCATCTAGGTGGCATTTTGATTTTCTTTCTTTTTTTTGTGATGGTTCTAGAAAGGCTTAATCACTTACTAGGATGCAAATGGAGTACAGCTTGTCTTTCAGTGTTTTGCTTTTCTGCTCAGATTAATTTGAATTCAAACACATGAAAAGTCAATGATGAGATTACTTCATGATTTTGGGAATTCAATCAAGCCCCAAATATGGAGATGAAATTCCTCCACTTCATCATCTTCATTGCTCTCATCATCACCAGTACTATTATGGACACTGCCACCAAAAGCAATTGTAAGGTAGTCACCCAATGAGTGTAAAGCAAATTTAGAATTCTGTGATATACAATGAAATAATATAAACTATACCATAATATATTCTACAGGTAATAAAAATGATGAATCTAGAGGCTCTGATTAATAGAAAAGAGTAAACAGCCCTGAAATATATGCACATTTACATATTTATCAGAATTTGAAATAGATGAAAAATAAAAATTGGAAGGGAAAAAAACCTAGTTGTTCCAAAGATAAAGTTCTCATCTGCAATTGAATAAAAGGTTTACATTCCAGGGAAGTATAATAATTAATTGTTTGTAAATAAATATAACTTGTTTCATTAACCAAGTTTAATAGTATATATTTGTGTGTATATAGATGTGTGTGCGTGTGTATAGCCAAATTGAGTTCATACCCTCCAGACAATATTAAGAATCATAAGAAGAAAATTATAGAAAACAAATTAAATTTGTTATCTATAAAAATAATTTTAATGGTCTTAATTCACTTACTAAAATAAAAAAGTTAGAGAAAAGATAAAGAACAAATTCATCAAAATGTCTTTATGGGAAATATTTTTTAAAGTACATGTTGACTGAAGTTAAGAGATTACTCTAAAAATATATCGTGCAACTATAAGATTAAAGAACGTAGGAGTAATCATAATGATATCTGATAAGATAAAATTCAAACTAGGAAATTTTGATAAATGAACAACATCATATAATGGTGAAAGAAAGTGAATAGCAAGTGTATAAGAATTTCCCAATTTTTTTTAATCCAACAATTGTTGTCTTTTGTTTTCAAAGAGGATTGATGACATCATGGGGTGATGTATTGACTTGTGCATGAGTTGAATTTTAGTGAGTCAGAGTTACACAGTCATCAGTCTCATTCTCTTTTTTAGTCATCAAGTCCGGTGGCAAGACAAAAGTCAAAATGACTAGTGATGGCCCAGGATGCAGTGGATGTTCCTGGCATCTTGGATTTCTGACCAAGCTCTAAGTACTCCACAGCACCTGCTTCAGTCACCTTTGAGGCAGTTGAAACAAATTGTTCTCATCAACCCATTCCACTAAAGGAAGTCTTCACATGCTTGGGATAGACATCCTCCAACTCACAAATGGATTTGAAGCCTGTCGGTTATCTTTAACCTGGTTTAGACCATCTATCATGATGGTTTTTACTGGAGTGTGGTTACTGCATATGCTACAACTTCTTGTAGTCACAGGTGAGACTCGAGTGAAAAGTGGAAACCAAAGGCGGGTGAACAGTCCTGAATAGGGCTCAGGCAAGCCCTCACATCAGAGGTGCTAGTCCTCCCTGAGCAATTATACAGATAAACTAATATTTAATATATCACTGGCATTCACTTGTCAAACTGACATTGACTTATATGTTCACTAAGTTCCCACAAAAAGTAGCTATTACTAAACTCATGGTTGTAGGGGTAACCGTATGGGTGGCTATCCTCCTAAACTCTTTTTCATGAGCCCCTCACCAGTTTTTCCCATTAACAATCAGGCAGCAGACTCATTTCCTTCTTTGGCAAGGGCATTTGCTCAAATTGTATAACAAGAACATTAGTTACAGAGCATTCCCTCCAAAAACAGAGGTACACCATCCTAAAAATATCCCAAGAGTCCAGAAAGGGAGGGAGAAAATGAGCATTGAGAAAAACAGTTATTTCTGTCTTACACTAACAATCAATTATTGAATTAGGACTAAGGTTTTTCCCCTTTTTTACTTTTTCATTCAGCAGTCAGCCTTTCAAGGTTATTCAGGCGGCCTTTGAAGTACAAAGCTGATAATGAGAGGGAAAACTCAGACCAAAAGGTAAATAAGTTTTAGTTTAGGTGAACTGATGGAATCTGGCCCATTCTGTTTTGCTCAGACAGGTCTGGGAAAAAGTGGATTCTCCCTTTTTTCTATATTACCCTAAACAGGATGATATGGGTGTAGATAAGTCTCACTGACCAAGACTGAGTGATTAGATTTACACCTTAGCCCCTCATTAGAATAGGTCCACCTTCCATTATAATATCCATTCTTCTCACTAATTGTTAACCAATCAGAGTTGAATTTCACCCTCAGGAACACCCACTCTTTCAAAAGCATATAAGGGTAGAATGGGTTCTATGAGGGATGTTTGGCATTTGAGAGTGCCATTGACCCTTTTATTAGTTATATGTTAACATGATTGATAAAATGATTACCCAGAAGTTATGTCTCTTGAACTTTTTATACATCACAACTTAAATACAATGGTAATGAGGCACATGTTTAGCTGATGCACCAACCAGAGCAACTCATAACGCTAAAATAATAGGTCCTTAATGTCCTTTATCTCTCCAGAAGTATCTCATGAAGTTCACTGCAGGTGTCTCTGCAATTCATCTAGGCTTTTTCTACAAAGGGCAAAGTGTTTGGGCCAGCATCTCTTAGACTGTGGTATCTTGGCTGGATGTCCTATCTGGTGTTGGGCTATGCTGGGAATTCACTGGATGTAATAACTGCCAGACATGGCTGAGGAAGCCACTTTGCCATTGGCCATTGGCTGTCAGTTGGGACCAGGCAGGTCACTCTTTGGTCAGGCAGCTACTTGTTGCTGGATTGTGCAGAATGACCAGGCAGGTTGCTCTGCCCCAACAGCTGCTTCCCAGCTGTGATGGGGTGAACAGGTTGCTGGGCTTTTTTCCAGGCATGGCATTTCTGCCAGACAAGTTTAATCCACTGGTGTCTCAGGGTTGCCGTTTGATGGACAACTGCAGTCTTTTGTCCACCTATAATCACTGTCAGGACTGGGAGATATTGCCCTCTCTCTTCTGCTGGAGTATTGCCACGCTCTTTTCAGCAACCCAGTTTTTTGGTTAGGATAATGATCAATAGCTGGGGATTGGTAGGAGTTTCTTCCCTTTGATTCTCTCAAAACTGAGGTTCTGTTATTATTTGTCATCTCCAGGCAGAAGGGATAGATTTACCTCTGCTTTCAATAGATTCTTTATTAATTAAAATCAAAACCTACTGCATGTTGCCTTAGGGCGATTAGTTTCAGTTCAATTTTTTTTTAACCTTCCTACTACTTTGGGAATCTTATGTAGATGGTAGCTAGAGACAAAGGTGTTCATGCAGTCTATGTCTTAGCGAAACACTCATTGCTTTTACAAGCATTTAAAGCATTCAAGCCTCATACCCTTGTTGTTGATCAGTGGTGACCCCATTTCAGGTTTTCTGGGTAAAGATTCTAGAGCAGTTCACCATATCCTTCTTCAGCTCATTTTACAGATGAAGAAACAAAGGCCAGGGTTAAGTGACTTGTCCAGGGTCACACAGCTAGTGTCTGAGGCCAGACTTGAACTCAGGAAGATGAATCTTCCTGACTCCAGGGCCCGCACTCTATCCACTGTGCCACCTAGCTGGCCCCTGCAGAATTGCAGTGAGGATAAAATGAGTGTGTGTGTGTGTATGTGTGTGTACACATGTATACACATATATATACACACACAAACTGCTTTGCAGACATCAAAGTGCTACATAAATGCTTTTATATATCTATCTGTTTATTTATTTATTTGCATCTAAAGACTTTTCCTTTTGCTATTTAATGTCTCAACCACTCAGCCTCTGAAGACCTTCAATTTTTGCTGAAGTCTTACTGGGGCACCCCCTTCCCTCTGACTTCATACATAAAAAAAAAGAATAGCAGCAACACTGGAAGAAAGAGAACTATACATGAAAAATGGTAAAAGATTTCAAAACTCCATTATTAGAATATAAAAAATTAAGTAAAATGATTAATAACTAAGAAATCACTGATCTACCTACTCAGGTGACACATTGGGATGAATAGATATATGGAAAGAACTAAATGGAAGAGACGGGGAAGGTATGCACATTCTTTTAAAAATGTTAATAAAATCAATCTCATTAGATTATAGAGAAGCCTTGCAAAAATTTGGAAAGCTAGACATGATATGTTGCAAATTTTTGGATCAAAACATTTACAATAAATAACAATAGCAGTAAAATGTTATAAAATTACTTGGAAATGGAAAAAAAAACTACCTATTAAGCAAGGATTGGGTGAAAGAAGACACCTCATAAAATAATAACAGAATGTTTAAAAAAAGCCTGTAACAGATTGTGTACCATCTTGTGGAAGGAGGTGGGCAGGGACAGGGAGAAAAATTTAGAACTCAAAAGCTTATGGAAGTGATTGTTGAGAAATCAAAACAAATTAATAAAAAGTCCCTTCCCCACCCTATCCCCCACTTTTCTCACCTCTCTAGAAGTTCAGAACACTTCTAAACCTGTTCGGATGTACACTTTGTTTCCCCACCCTATCCCCCAGTTTTCTCACCTCTCTAGAAGTTCAGAACACTTCTAAACCTGTTCAGATGTACACTTTGTTTCCTCTTCAAAACAAATGAGAGTAAGGGTCCTACATTACTAGTCCTGCACCTCTACCTGTTTCCTCTGTATTAGTTCTTCATTTCATGCCCCGTTTTTATGAGATGATTGATCCTTTTTTACCTTTTCCTACCCAGTTTTGTTTTTTTTAGAATCACCCTACCATACACAACTCAGTCACAATCTTTCTTTCAAACTACCTTAGTAATGATAAGTTTTAAGATACTGATAACATTTTCCCATAGTATAAGTAAATAATTTAACCTTTATCAGTATTTTTAATGATTTCCTTACATTTCTTCTGGATCTTTTATATAAAATCTTCCATTGAGTTGTGGTCTTTTTGTTACAAATCACTGAAAGTCTTTTAGTTCATCAAATATCCATTTTTAAATTTAAGATTGTACTCAACTTTGCTGGATAAGTTATTCTTGGATGCAACCCCAGTTCCTTTGCTCTTTGAAATATAATGTCCTAAGACCTATGATCTTTTTGTGTACAAGCTGCTTAGGGCTTGTGAAATAATGATGGGTTTATTTTCATAGCATTGATTTTTTTTTCCTGTTGATTGCAATATTTTCTCTTTAACATGGGAATTTTGAAACTTGGCTATGACATTCTTGTGAGTTTTCTTCCTAGGATCTCTTTCAAGTGAAGATTGGTGGATTTTTCTATTTTTATTTTACCTTCTTGTCCTAGGACTTCAAGACAATTTTCCTTAACAATTTCTTGTGATATTGTATCCAGATTCATTTTTTGATCACAACTTTGAGGTAGTCTGACAGTTCTTATGTTGTCTCTCTTTGAACTGTGCTCCTGATCAGCTGTCTTTCTAATTAGATGTTTCAGACTATCTTCTATTTTTTCTAGCTTTATTACGTCTTCATGTCTTATAATGTCATTGGATTCCATTTGCCCAATTCTAATTTTCAAGGAGTTATTTTCTTCCTTAAGATTTTGTATCTCCTTTTCTAAATGGTTAACTTTGTTTTTTTTTTTTAATAATTTTCCTGCATTGCTTTTATTTTTTCTAATTTTTTCCTTGTTCTCTCTTATTTGATTTTTGAATTCCTTTTTATTTTTTCCTTACAATTTTGTATTTCTTTTTTAATTGGTTAAGTTTCTTTTCATAATTTTCTTGAATTGCTCCCCCCCCCAAGTTTTCCTTGTTCTCTATCATTTGATTTTTGAATTCCTCTTTAAATCCTTCCAAGATTTCTTTTTGGGCTTGTGATTGCATGATTTACTCTTTAGGGTAGAAGTGACTTTTTTTTTTAACCTCACTATCTTCCTCTGAATATGAATCCAGATCTTTTACACCAAAGTAGCTATCAATGGTTAGGTTCTTTTTCCTTTGCTTACTCATTTTTATTTTAAATTTGAATTATTTTATTTTTAAGCAGCTTAATATTACTATCAAGTTTTAATCCCAAGTTTCTTTCAAGCCATGCCTGTTATTTATAATTTTGTAACATTAACTTTTTTTTTTTTTGGTTAGGCAATGGGGTTAAGTGACTTGCCCGGAATCACACAGCTAATAAGTATCAAGTGAATGAGACTGGATTTTGACTCAGGTCCTCATGACTGCAGAGCCAGTGATTTATCCACTGATCCACTTAACTGTCCTGGTAACATTCACTTTGATTTTGGTTGTCCTTCCCATTTATATTACTGTAGATATTGTGTCTATTGTTTGCTTAGCTCTGTTTATTCCCCTCTGCATTAGTCTATGTTGATCCTTCTGTGTTTCTTTGTACTTGACATGTTCATTATTACTTACAGCAAAATAACATTCCAACATTCCACAATAATAAACAAATCACAATTTGTTTAGCCATTCCCTAATCAATAAGCATCTAGTTGTTTATAATTCTTTGCTCCCACAAAATTTCTGCTACATATGCTTTTGTGTATGTGGGGACTTCTTTCTTGTCAGTGGCTTCCTTTGTAATGGAGTTTCTGTATCAAAGTGTATAGACATTTTAGGCACTTGGAATGATTTCAAATTTCTTTCCAAAATAGATGTTTTGATTCATAGCTCCACCAACAATGAAGTAGTGTGACTGTCTTCCCCCAACCTTGACAACATTGAACATTTTACCTTCTGTAATTGCTTCTATTCCTTGTTTGGTTAAGAATTCATCTCTTACCAATACCTGTGAGAGCCAGATGATCTGTTTCTCTTCTAATTCTTCACATATCATGATCATGCATTCATTTAGGATGTATTGTGGGATATAGCATAAATATTGGTATAAGACTAATTTCTGCCATTTTGAATCTTGAATTGCAATATTAATTGAATTATCTTTTAAATCATTCTGGACCAAGATTTTTTTTTAATATAAGGAAGTGTTTGAAGATAATCCTCTATTTCTTTTAAATTTTTAGTTTTGCTAGCATATAATTGGGTCTTATAATTCTTTGAGTTCTTTTCTTTTTGTTGGAATTACTCCTAGTTCATTTTTATTGTTTATTTGACTTTCTTCCTTCCTTTTAAAAATCAGTTTAGCAACAAGATTACCAATTTTGTTAATCTCCAAAAACAATTTTTAATTTTGTTGGTTATTTCTATAATATTTTTGTTTTCTAGTTTTTTAAATGTATTTTTAGGATTTTTTGGTGCTTATTTTGGATTTGCTTATTCATTTTTATCACATATTTGGTTCATTAATCTCCCATTTTCTACTTTGTTATTTTGTATGTTTTAAGGACTGCTTTTGCTGCAATTATTTCTATGTTTTTTTCTATGACTCATTCATTACTTTTTAAATCTTTTTTTCTTAGGATAAATCATTTCCATAACATAGTGCAATAAAACAATGATTGTACATGAAACTGCATATCTACTATGCACAACTTGCTATTTCTTTCAAATACACAACAAAATTATCATTTAAATTTCCTTTTTTCCCTCCCCCTCTTCCCCTGCCCTAGAGATGGCCACCATTGTAAGTAAATAGGTATGTATGTATGTAAAATTACTCTATATATACACTTTTACCTATCAGTTCTTTCTCTGGATGTAGATAGTGTCTTTCCTCATATGTCCTTTATAGTTAATTTGTGTATTTATAATAGAAAAGTCACTTTTTAAAAAAATTTATTTATTTTTAGATTTCAACATTCACTTCCACAAGATTTTGAATTTCAAATTATCTCCCCATCTCATCCCTCCCCCCACCCCAAGACAGCATGCATTCTGAATACCCCTTCCCCTAATCTGCCCTCTCTTCTATCTCTCCCTGCCTTCTCTCATCCTCTTCCCCTTCCATTTTCCTGAAGGAAGGATAGATTTCTATACCCCATTTCCTGTATTTCTTATATCCAAGATGTATGTGAAAACAATTTTTTTAAACTTTTGTTTTTAAAACTTTGGGTTCCAAATTTTCTCCCTTCCTCCCTCCCCACCCACCCTCATTGAGATGGCAAGCAACTCGATACAGATTATACTTGTGTAGTCATGCAAAACACTTCCATAGTAGTCACGTTGTGAAAAACTAAGTCTATTTCCCTTAATCCTATCCTGCCCCCTCATTTATTCTATTCTCTCTTTTGACCTTGTCTCTCCTCGGAAGTGTTTGCTTCTGATTACTCCCTCTTCCAATCTGCCCTTTCCTCTATCATCCCCTTGCTCTCTTGTTCCCTTCTCCCCCTACTATTTTCCTGTAGGGTAAGATAGATTTCCATACCCAATTGAGTATGTATATTATTCCCTCCTTAAGCCAAATCCAACAAGAATAAGATTCACTCATTCCCTTTCACCTTCCCTCATTTCCCCTCCATTGTAAAATTCTTTTCTTGTCTGCTTTATATGAGATAATTTACCCTATTTTACCTCTCCCTTTCTCCTTCTCCCAGTATAATCCTCCCTCACCCCTTAATTTTATTTTCCAGATATCACCCCTTCATCTTCAACTCACCCTGTGCCCTCTATCTATCTATCTCTATGTATACATACATATAATTTTTTCCCTCCAACTACTTTAATACTGACAAAGGTCTCATGAATTACAAATATCATCTTTTCATTGAGGAATGTAGACAGTTCAACCTTAATAAGTCTCTTATGACTTCTCTTTCCTGTTTACCTCTTCATGTTCCACTTCAGTCTTGTATTTGAAAGTTAAATTTTCTATTCAGCTCTGGTCTTTTCATTAATAATGCTTGAAAGTCCCCTACTTCACTGAATGACCATTTTTTACCCTGAAGGATTATACTCAGTTTTTCTGGGTAGGTGATTCTTGGTTGTAATCCTATCTCCTTTGACCTCTGGAATATTATATTCCTTGCTCTGCAATCCCTTAATGTAGAAGCTGCTAAATCTTGTGTTATCTTGATTGTGTTTCTATAATACTTGAATTGTTCCTTTCTGGCTGCTTGCAATATTTTCTTCTTGACCTGGGAACTCTGGAATTTGGCTATAATTTTCCTAGGAGTTTTTCTTTGGGTATCTCTTTCAGGAGGTGATCAGTGGATTCTTTCAATTACTGTTTTGCCCTCTGGTTCTAAAATATCAAGGCACTTTTCCTTGATAATTTCTTGAAATTATCCAGGCTCTTTTTTTGATCATGGCTTTCAGATAGTCCAATAATTTTTATATTCTCTCTCTTGGATCTATTTTTCAGGTCATTTTTTTCCCCAATGAGATACTTCATATTGTTTTTTTATTTTTTCATTCTTTTGGATTTGTTTTACAGTGTCTTGATTTCTCATAAAGTCACTAGCTTCCAATTGCTCCATTCTAATTTTTAAGGAAGTATTTTTTTGAGTAATCTTTTGGACTTCCTTTTCCATTTGTCTAATATTGCTTTTTAAGGCATTCTTCTCCTCATTGGCTTTTTGGACCTCTTTTGCCATTTGGGTTAGGCTATATTTTAAGGTGTTACTTTCTTCAGTATTTTTTTGGATCTCCTTTAGCAAGCTGTTAACTAGTTTTTCATGCTTTTCTTGCATCACTCTCATTTCTCTTTCCAGTTTTTTGTCTACTTATCTTACTTGTTTCTCAAACTCCTTTTTGAGCTCTTCCAGGGACTGATTCATACTTTTCTTGGAGGTTTTGGATATAGAAGCTTTGACTTTGTTGTCTTCTGGTTGTATGTTTTGATCTTCTTTGTCACCAAAGAAAGATTCTTTGGTCTGACTTTTTTTCACTTTTGTTTATTACTTGAGTTATAAATTCTTTGTTAAGGTAGGGATCTGCTTCCAGTGTGGAGAATGTACTGTCCCAAGGGGTTTTGTGCAGCTGTTTTCAGAGATACTTCTAGGGATCTGTAAATTTTCTGTTCTTCCAAGGTAGTATGATAAGGGGTGAGGTGTTTACTCCTTTCCTGGCCTGAGTTCTAGTTTATGAGTGACCATAAGCACTCCTTTCTGCCTTGGAACTGTGAGGAGGATTTCCTCCCCACCACCCTTACAAACTCCACTACTGCAGCACTCCTTCTCACCCCAGGACCACCACCCAGAACTATGACCCAGATCCAAGCATAGGCAAAGCAATAGAATCCTGCTTCAGCACCAGCAAAGACATCCTAGCTTGGGGACTGGGGCTGGGACCACCCTTTTCTCTCACCACAGTCACAGACTTTTCCCACTGACCTAAGTTTTCTTTGGCTTTTGTGGGTTAAGAAGTCTGGAAACCGCCACAGCTTCTGGCAATTCAGTCCTCTAAGGCCTGCTCCAGGTTTGCTGAGGCCTGTTTTGCCTGTGCACCCATGCCCAACTGTGCTTTTCTCCCTGCCTGGCATGATATACCTTTCTGATCAACTATCCAGGCTGTTTTGGGCTGTAAATTTGTTTTACTATCTTTTTGTGGATTCTGTTGCTTTAGAATTTGTTTACAGCAATTTTTTTTTTTTGCTTTTTAGGCAATTGGGATTAAGTGACTTGCCCAGGGTCACACAGCTAGAAAGTGTCAAGTGTTTGGTCTGAAGCCAGATTTGAGCTCAGGTCCTCCTGACTTCAGGGCTGGTGCTCTATCCACTGTACCACCTAGCTGCCCCTAGAACAATTTTTTACAGTTATCTGGAGGGGTTTAGGGGAGAGTTCAAACAAGTCACTGCTTTTACTCCGCCATCTTGGTTCTGCCTCTCAAAGTCACTCTTAAAAGAATGTTGCTATTACTATATACAATGTTCTCTTGGTTCTGCTCATTTTATTTTGCTCAAGTCTTTTCATATTTTTCTAAAATCATTGAGCTCATCATTCCTTATATCACAGAAATATTCCATCACAATCATACACCACAACTTGTTCAGCCATTCCTCAATTGATGGGAGGGAATCCCTACAATTTCCAATTCTTTGCCACCACAAAGAGAGCTTCTATAAACATTTTAAGATATGTAAGTTCTTTTCCATTTTTCCTAATCATCTTTGGAAATAGACCAAGTAGTGGGACTGCTGGGCCAAAGGATATTGGTAGTTTAATAATTCTTTGGGCATAATTCCAGATTGCTCTGCAAAATGGTTGGATCATTTTGCAATTCCACCAACAATGAATTAGTGTCCCAATTTTTCCACATTCTCTCCAGTACTGTCACTTTCTTCTATCATTTTAGCCAATCTTATGAGTGTAAAATGATATCTCAAGGTTGTTGTAATCTGCATTTCTCTAATCATTAATATTTTAGAGCAGTTTTATATGACTATAAATTGTTTTGATTTCTTCATTGGAAACCGCCTGTTCATATCCTTTGACTATTTATCAAGTGGAGAATGACTCATGTTTTTATAGATTTGGCAAAGTTCTTTATATATTTTAGATACGGGACCCTTATCTGATAAACTGTCTGTAAAAATCCCCACCCCCCAGTTTTCTGCTTTCCTTCTAATTTTGGTTATATTTGTTTTATTTGTACAAAAGCTTTTAGTTTAATGTAATTGAAATTATCCATTTTACACCTAATGTTGCCCTCCATCTCTTCTTTATTCATAAATTGTTCACCTATTCATAAGTCTGATAAGTAATACGTTCCATGTTCTAATTTTCTTATAAAATGTCTTTTCACATCTAGGTCATGTATCCATTTTGACCTTATCTTGGTAAATGGTGTGAGACATTGGTCCATGCCCAATTTCTGCCATACTGCTTTCCAGTTTTCCCAACAATTTTTACCAAATATTGGATTCTTATCCCAAAATCTTAAATCTTTACACTTGCCAAATACAAGGTTATCATATTTATTTGCTGCTGCAAATTATGTGTTTACTCTATTCCATTGATCTACCTTTCTATTTCTTAGATAACATTATGAGATACTTCATTATTGAGGATGTCATTGTTAAGTCTTCATTTGGGTCTGCACCTTTTGATGATGTTCTCTGTATTAATTATTTATTATTGAATTATATTCCACAAGAGATATGTTAATATTTCTCCTTTATAAAAAGCATTTATTTATGTATAATTTTATAATAATTAGGCACATAGGTGGTGTAGTGGGTAGAGCACTGGGCCTGGAGTTGGGAAGATCTGAGTTCAATTCCAGCCACAGATGCTTATTGGCTGCGTGACCCTGAACAAATCGCTTAACATCTGTCAGTCTCGATTTCTTCAATTGTAAAATGGGGACAATAATAACATCTATTTCATAGTGTTGTTGTGAGCATCAAATGAAATAATGATTGTAGAATATTTGTAGCAAAATGTCTGGCACCTAGTAGATTCTTAATAAATGCTTGTTTCTTTATCTCCTCTTGTTCCCAGGCCCAGTCTATTTTTTGCAAAAGTATGATGTCATGCTGGTACACGTATATTCTCTAATGTTCTCATTCAGAAATGATACGGTGGAATGAGTTCTAGTTCTAGAGTCAGAAGACTTGGGTGCAAAGCCTGCTTCTGATGCTTATTAGCTATGTGGCCTTGTACAAGTCACTAAACTTCCTCGGATCTCAGTTTCCTTATGTGATGAGAAATGAAGGTTTGGATTACATGACCTCTTAGGTCCTTTCCAGCTCTAGATCTGTGAAATTATGAGTTTGAAAGCCTTTCAGCTTTAAATTTTCCAACTGTAACCTGAAATCAAGTCTATTTGTATAAGACTCTCCTCATGGGTGGAGAATTATTGATGTATGTTCCCTGTCTGAGTGGGAGATGGACTTGGCGAAAACTTGGAGAAGAAGCAATCCTTTCTCATCTGTCTTCCAGCTTTGAGAGAGCACCTACAGTTTCTAATTCCCTTTAGAGAGAGGTCCCTGGAAGGAGAGATGGAACCCAGGAGTAAACATACGTGTAGAGAAGCTGGCACCTCAGTCATGTCTCTATCCCTATCTTATCATACTAGAGACTTTACAGAATTTTCCCTCAAGTGAGATTAAGAGTTATTGGAACTACAAGACTGGCCTTTCTGCTCTCCAGTGAGAGGGAGTATCCAGGCTAGAATTTTGTCTATCAATCCCTTCCTCCAAATATAGCTAGATTAGGAGAAATAAATTTTACATTCAAACTGACCTTCTTCTTCTTATCCCTTTAACATGGAAGGAGTGAATCTAAGGCAAAGGCTTGACTCTCTTCCCAGTGTCAACTCCACAAACACCATCACACATGTGGAATAGCAAATAAAGTTATCCAAGCTAATAGCCAATGGAAATCAAAGAAATTCAAATTAGATTATAGCAGACAATATACAGAGTTAACAAGTTCTCCCTCTGGGAATGAGAGAATCCCTGATCTCACCCAAGGAGAAATTCCTTGAAGTCTTTAGTGAGTAAACTGGGGATAGGGCCATCAATGAGGTGCTGACTTCTCAACAAGTCAGCATCTTGCTGTAGTCTTTCTCCACTCCCAGAGCCTCTCCTGAAGGTAACCTGGAACATTTTGTGCCCTTTCTTGTAGGTGGAAACCACAACAAGGATTTCCCCTCTCCCAAGTTCACAACTCCACCCCTTAAACAGAGACAGAGTATCTAGTGATCATTCTCTATGAATGGTGAGAATCTTAGGCAAATTGGAAATTTGGGTTATATGATAATTTTTTCAGTTCTAAATTTTCCCCATAAAAAATCTTTTAACTTTGGGAAATGAAAATTAAAGGCTTTTACTATTATTATTATTATTATTATTATTTATTTCTTTTTAAAATCAAGCTAACTTTTCCTTTGTGAATTTAGTGTATATATCTTTACTATGGTATTTACTACTTACTCCATTGTCTTTATCTTATTTATTCTATATGTAATACTTTTATTGGTTCACTATCTATGTTGCTTAAAGATTCAATAGTTTACATGTTTATTTCTATGAATACTAAGAATTTTTTTTTGCTTTGTCAAATAACATGATTGCAGCTTCTGACTTTTCAATCAATCAATAAACATTTATTGAGTACTTCCTATATACCTAGATAGTATCTACTGAGATAAGTACTGGGGTTACAAAAAGAGAGAAAAGATAATCCCTGCCCTCAAGGAACTTACAGTCTAATAGGGGTGACAACATGTAAACAGAACTCCACAAAGCCAGATGTATGCAGCTTAAATATGAAATAATTAACAGAGGAAAGGCATTAGAATTAAGAGGGGTTGGGGAAGGCTTCTTGTGTAGAAGATGGGATTTTAGTTGGGACTTAAAGGAAGCCAGAAAAGTTAGTAGGCAGAGTAAATGACAGAGAGTATTTCAGGCATGGGAGACATCCAAAAAATTGCCTTTTTAAATTTCACTTAATGAATGATGATTTTTTTAGCTTCTCATTTTCATTCCATATGTCATTAGATTTTCAGATGTGTTTCTTGCAAAGAACAGATTTTTAGGTCTTATTTTCTTAGTCAATGTGCTATTCTCTTTCATTTTGTGCTAGTGTTTAGTACATTAATATTTGAAGCCATGAGTATTGGATTTCTATTTGTTTCTTTAGTATTGCTTGAAACAAGAACTTTTTTTTAAAAGTCAGTACTTTATTCCTGAAATTTGTTTTCCTTAAGTTATTTGGATGTTAATTTGTTTCTCCTGGCTTATATTCCCTTTCCTGTTCATTTTTCATGTCCTTTCCCTAATTTTTAGATTGCAACTAAATCATTAATTATTCTTTGTTTTCTTTATTTATTTATGCATTTCAGACTCTCTTGTCCTCTTTAGCTTCAGCTAAGTGATTAATATGAAACCTTCCTTTCCTTTCCCTCATACACCTTCTGGTTGTTATTAATTTTATTTTTCAGCATCTTTTTTTTCCTGAGAAGTTTTTCTTTACTTTGTTCTCTCTTATTTCTCTTCCAGTCTATTCTGGATTTTATTTTTCAACTTGAGGGCTATAACTTAATTTGCTCCTTCTTTATTCTCTCTGTGTCTTCCATAGGATTTAAAGCTTCTCAAGTATGAGGTTTGAGTATGATTGTGTTTCTGCTGCTGACATGTAGAGTCTGGTAGGTAAGAGACCCTGACAGAGTACGCTAATTGTGATATTTCTTCAGAATTAATTTATAGAAGTTTTAAATTCTCAAGAATTCTGACTTTCGTAGATTTATCTATAAGTACTCTTCATCTGGTGCATAATTATTTTGGTGCTGGGATTAGAAGGTTGAAACTATTTGAAGAAATAGGAGGTGAGTAGTTTGTTTCACCTTCAGTCCTTTGGACCTGTCATTGATCATTGTCTTCACTGGAGTTCTAAAGCCTTCATTTGCTTTTATTTGTAATTTTGTTATTATTTTTAAAGTGTTCTCCTTGTTCTGCTGACTTTATTGTCCATCAGTTCATGCAAACCTTTCCAAGTCTGAAAATGTCACTTTCATAATTTCTTATGGTATAATAATATTCATTACATCCATATGCTGTAATTTATTCAACCTTCCCTCAGCACATAGGCACCCCTTAGCTTTTAGTTTTTTTCTAGTCCAAAATTAGTTGTTACAAATACATATATATATATATATATATATATATATATATATATATATATATATACGTGTGTGTGTGTGTGTGTCTTTTTTTTCCTTCATCTCTTTGGAGTATAGATCTACTAATGGTATGGTTGGGATAAAAAGGCATGCATGGCTTAGCAACTTTTTGCTCATAGACGCAATGGCTGGACTAATTTCTATCAATGATGTATTAATGTACCTATTTTCTCACAACTACTGCAATTTCAAAGCAGCTGATGGCATAATGGATAGAATACAGAGCCTGGAGTCAGGAAGACTCATCTTTGTGAGTTCAAATATGGCATCAGATACTTACTAATTGTAAGTTAGTTCACTACCTGGACAAGTCACCTAACCTTGTTTGCCTCAGTTTCCTCATCTTTAAAATGAGCTGGAGAAGGAAATGGCAAACCACACTTTGCTAAGAAAACCTCAAATGGGGTCATGAAGGGTCTGAAATGACTCAACAACTGCAACATTTCTGATTTTCTTTTTTTTGTCATCTTTATTTAAAAATTTCTTGACTTTCCACTATGAGCCAGGCACTCATGTCTATCTGACCCCTGTTGGGAGGGTGAACTTTCCCATTCTGTGTCCTCCCATCACTACTCCTTTACCTCTCTTGTGTCAGAACCCATCATGATGAAGATACTGCTGCTGGCAATGAAGGGATTAAAGCTTCATTCCCATATTTCATTTTTCCTTTATTCCCTGCATCGTAGATTGTGGCCAGAATCTGTGTTTCATGGATACAAATTAGTCTGAGAAAGAACAGGCAAACCATGGAAAGATAATCTGTCACTCTTTTGCATTTTCTGATTCAAATGCCTTGAGTTGTGAGCCTTCAGTCTTTACCTTTGTTTGATTGGTGGAAATTTGGGAAGTTAGGAAATCTCAAAAGAGATTTACAAAAGAAATCATTCCTAGGCCAGCTTAACTGCAACACTACCACAGAACCATAGAATTTCATATATGAAAGGGACCTCAACAGCCTTTTCATTTAACCTATATCCCCAAAAGAAGCACAGCTCAAGCTAGCTGAGAGCTAGATTGACTATCTAGCATCTATTCAGAGAAAGCCAAGTAGTCAGCACCCAACTCCTCTCCAAGTAGTCCCACTCTCACTGTTAGGGCCCTTTCCCCAACATGAATCCAATACTGACTTCTTTACTTCCTCCCCGCCATGACTCCTAGTGGCTTTACATTTTCTCTAGTGCTAGTTATCCTTGACATTCACCCTGATTCCACGCAAAGGTCTTACGCCTTCTTTGATTTTCCTTTTTTCTTCCAATGTAGTTTATAAAAAAAAAGAAACAAACAAACCTTTTGTGGTGCTTAATTTCCCTCACCAGCATCTGCTTGTTCTGGGCTTCAGTATTCCCCATATATTTTTGATAGGACTGTGTCATTTTCATATTGTCTCTGCTATCTGGACTTGCTTCCATAACTTTACATTTCTTTTGAAAATTTCAATGAATAAATAAACACTTATTAAACACCTATTATGTACCAGGGACTCTCCTAAGAACTGGGAATGGCAAAAGATCGTCACTGCCCTGAAGTAGCTTACAGTCAAATGGGGAAGTCAATATGCAAACAACTATATAAAAAATAAGCTATATACAGGAGAAATAGAAAATTATAAAGAGTGGGAAGGCAATGCAATTAAGAAAGGGAAGGAAGAAAAAAAAGAAAGGTAAGGAAGGCTTCCTTTAGAAGGTGGAATTTTTGAAGTTGGGATTAATGAAAACAAGGGAGGTGAGTAGTCAGAGTAGAGGAGGGAGAATATTCCAGGCATGTGGGACAGTCAGAGAAAATGCCCACAGGTGAGAGATGGAAGGTCTTGTTCATGGAAAAGCCAGGAGGCCAGTGTCATCAGATTGAAAAGTACTTTTTGAAGAATAGGATGTAAGACTGGAAAAGTAAAAAAAAAACAAGAACTGGAAAGATAGGAGGGGGCTAGGTTATGAAAGGGCTTTGAAATAGGAGAATTCCATGTGCATCCACATCATTTTTTTCAAATAAATCCCATCTTTCCTCCTTCCTGGAATGATTTCCCTTTGTTTCTTCAAAATTTCATTCTTGAGCATCACCCATCCTTTCTGGCCTAACTTCCCTTGAAGTGTTTTAGTCCAGGGCACCTATCTATCTCTCCTATGAAGCCTTTGAAATCTGCCCTCCAAAAATCTACGGTTCCTATCATGATAGGCCCAGATTTCTTAATCTTCTGGATCACAAATTTTATGATTAGTAGTCACTTCCCCACAAGGATCCCTTCATTTCTACAACAGAAGCTAATTCTTCTCAGATAGTGAGAAGTAGATCCAGACTAGAATGCCACTTTATTGGTTTGTCGGTCTTTTAAAGGATGAAATTAGCAGAAGGAGAGCTCCAGGCAGCGTTTGCTACCTGGAGTTTCTCTATCACCACTATGTTGTGCCTCTCTCAAGCCTGTGGTTTGTATCCTAATTGTTACTGCTGCCGTTTAGTCCTTTCAATCATTTCTGACTCTTTCTGATCACATTTAGGGTTTTCTTGGCAAAGACACTAGAATGCTTTGCCATTTCCTTCTCCATAAGGAAACTGAGGCAAACAGGGCTAAGTTAGTTGCCCAGAGTCATAAGCCCCAGATTTAATCTCAGATCTTTCTGACTCCTGGCCCAGTGCTTTATCTACTGCACCACCTAGCTGTCCTCCAAACTCTTGTATACCAAACTATTCATCTATGCAATCTTTCTTTCTTTTCCATTTCATCTTTAACTGATTATTCTTTGACTTCCTCTAGGCCTTCTGGGTTTCTTAGTTGACATCCTCCTTCCAGGGTTAGGATCACCATGTTCTTTGAGATTCTGAGCACTGGATTTTCATAGCCATTAATGGAATCTTAGGACAGAATTCTAGGGAGGTTCAAGTATCCCCCAATTTCTTGGTCTGAGTGCCACCAGGTCTCTCAGGTCAAGGTCAAGTGCATGTTACTGTCTCAAACACTGGAAGAGGAAAAGAGGATTCCTCAAGAGGCAGTATTGTCTCACTTACAAGAATCTGTGCATGAACTATGATACCTGGGAGACCTCCCATTGTCTCTTAGCCCTTTTCTTCCACCTTCTTTCTTCAATGGCAACTAAATATACAGAAGAGCAGAGAAAAAAATATATCTCCCTTCTAGATAGTGTAAACCAAAACATACCAATTGCACTTCCCGAAGAGCTGAAAAACGCTTGATATCAGTGAACCTCTGACCAGCTTGGTGAGTGCTCCTATCCACTGGATGAGGTTGCATAGTTGGGGCCTTGAGAGGCATCCCAGGAGCCCCTCCCCTATGAAATGTCTATATGACCACTGGTGCCTTACTGACCACACTCAGGGAACTCAAGATGATATGCTGGGCTCAAGGGGTCAGACTCCCTCTGCGGAGAACTACCATTTCTGCTTTCATATTATATGAAAGTGAGCTTTGACAACTACCCATCCATTTTTTGCCCTCTCTCTCTCTTCAGAGCTTCCTCTGCCTCACATTTCTCTAATGTGTAGCATGGATGTGAGGAAGAAAACTCCATATATAAAGAGCAGTTGATGGTGACTTGCAGCAGAAGCACATATCAAAAGCAGACATGCTTTCACATGGTCGGGAAGAGAAGTTCATGGGCCATGTTCTAAAAGCCAAACTCTTGTAATGAGCAGGAGAGATTTGGAATTTACTATGCATGCTGCTACTGAAATCCCACTTTCTTTCTAGGGAAGGGAGACTTCCTGAGTAGCATCAACTTCAATGGGGCTTTGAATGTATTAATGAATGAAAGAAAGAAAGAATGCAAAAGCATTTATTCAGATCATTATTTAATAATAACAATATTATAAAGACAAACAACTCTGAAAGACTTAGAAACCCTGAGCAGCGTAGTGACCAGCCACAATTCCTGAAGACTCAATGAATACGCTGCCCACCATCTGATAAAGGGGTGAAGGACTGAGAGTAAAGAATTAGACATACATGTTTTTTTTTACCTGGCTAATGCAGGAATTTATTTTGCTTAACTATACATGTTTGTAATAAGAGTTTTCTTTTTCTCGTTTTCTTTATTGGGAGGGTAATGGTGGGGTGGGAGGGAGACAATGTAGATCCTAAAATAAAATAAAATTTCATTTAAAAATGGAAAGAATAATATATGTCAGGAACTCTGGAAGGTATCAGAAATACAAGCATTAAAATCAAGATATACAAACAATAAAATCCTTACCTTCTAGAGGCTTACATTATAATGAAGGAGAGAATACATATAGGTAGTGCCACCAGGGAAGTGTGTTGCTTTTTTTTTTTCAAGGAAGTTACAGAGATGGCAACTGGCATCATAGGGCAATTGATTGATATGTCTTTCCAGAGTGGTAGAGTGGTAATGTTGATTAGATTGCTGTTCCCCAATTAGAGGCAGAGAAAGGGTCAAAGGAAGAAGGGAACACACAGAGAAGTATGTCATGATAATGGCTGGGATGGGCTGGGCTGAGTGGACTGGACCTGATTTGAGCTCGTCCTGATGCTCATTCCTTCACCCATCAGTAGCCCAGGGCCCATAGGTAGAGTTAGAGTTGGAACACAATGTCTGAGGTTTAGGTTGGATTCATCATCATCATCATCATCATCATCATCATCATATTCTTCTTCTTCTTCTTTGTCTTCTCACTATTCTACAGATGAGGATTCTAAGAGTCACAGAGCTTAAGGGAGCTGCCTGTGGTCACACAGGTAGTAAGTGACAAAATTGGATATTGCACCAAAGTCTTTCTGTCTCCAATTCTAGGTTTTGAATCAGAGTTCAGTGGTCTTGCTGCTACCAAGAATGAAAGAGATCGGTAAATTTCTTTAATGCCTTCAATGTGACTTCTTCCTCCCTAGAAAATGCCAGATGATCCTTAGAGGTATCCAAAGGGCTTGTAGATGACATTCTTTCTGGCAGCACCACATCAGCCGTGACACCCTCAGAGCAGCCTTTCTCAACTTACTGTTCCACAGAATCAAAATCACCGAGTGACCAAACGGAAAGAGCAACGTGATTGGCGTACCCAACATGGAAGCCACCTTACTCTTTTCTTCTGTCAAGTAGTTGACATAGAAACCCACATAGTACAATAAAAAGAAGATGATGAAAGAAGACGTAGCTTTCATGACTTGAACATGGGCTTCTGTGCTAGGGTCTCTGGAACCTGTGGCACTGCATTGCATTTGGCAGGTATGCTTCAACGGGGAGAGAATGAATAGGGAGAAGGAGATTGTAGGCAGAGTAAAAGTAATAAGACTCCTAAGGCCAAAGAGAACCTGGAACGTGAGAAACATACTTTTACTCACTTGGACCTCCTGAGACACATTTCTCTCCTTTCCTATACTAAAGTGACTGCCATAGTAATAATACATTCTTTCTATCATTGGAATGCCAAATGAAAAATAGATAATCAAGGGCCCCATAAGAACCACAAAGACCATCCTGTCAATTCTCCTTTCCATCCAGAGGAAAAGGGGATTAGAGAAGTTGGCGATCTTCAGGAAGTAGAAGATGTTGAGGACAGTGGTAAACCAAATATTTGAATTATGAGTCAGTACCAAGAACATGTCAATTATTCTTACATGGGTGCTTACATCAATAGAGGTAACAATTAAATAACTATTCCATGTTTTTGCACATGACAGTCCAATTCTGGAGATGGCCAAGTTGACCAGGATGAGATCACCTGGTGACAATTTCTTGCTGTTGATGCTGTCAATGCAATTCACGAAAACTATGAATCCATTTACCAGAATGCCCAATAAAAACTCACTGGTTGCCACAGCCATAAAGATTTTTTCCCCACTACTTAGCATGACAGCAGAAAGGAGATCACTTCAGAAGTTACCAATATTTAAAATACTTTTGATGCTACTACAGTTGGATTAATTTCCAGGCAAAATAAGTATGGAATGATATGTACTTCTGATATGTGGTGGTGCAGTAATTTTCTTCTCTGTCTTTAATAAGGTTTCTGTCTTAGGCAAGAAAATGTCTAGTCCTCTGTTGGAATATCTGCATGAAAATATCCTATGTGCCTTCCCAACAGCTCAGTTAAATCTGCCCAGGCAAGACACACTTTCTCTGTGACATTTCTATTTCTTTTTGAGAGGTGATCATGGAAAGGATTAGAGTCCTATGTTAAGATGAGAATAGGGAGAGTCATCCTTCAATATTTTCCTCTTTGTTTCTCAGCCTATTTTGTATCCAAACATGTGAGCTGTGTATGATGAACCTGTCCCAATGATGCATAACATAGGCAATGTAACAAAGCCCTAAATGTAGAGATTATGCTTCAGCTCCATCATTTCTCACCATATGAATATTGATATTACCATCAATTGTTTATAAAATCAAATTCATGCATGGTATTTCTGGTAAGTCACATTTAGGTTTGAAAATTTATAATGAATTGTAATTTAATGGGCCACTAATATGAGTAGTTCACTCTCAAAAGATATACCTTTCTTTCAGTTTTCATGGTAACTCAGACAAAAGAGTAGTATATCATGCTAATTCTTCTATAAAGACATACCACTAGCATCAGGCAGGAAAACTGGGACTGTTTGTCAACCACCATCTTTTTGTTGAGTTATGTGTACTATAAGCTTAGAGAGAATGATTATTAGATAATGATTCAATGTTTCTAGTGTGTTAAGTTTTCCAAAGTACTTTCTTTGTAGGAACATTTGGAGGTGTGAATTCAAGGGCTATTTCCCCTTCTATTAACAGATTAAAAAAAAACAGGTTTAGCAAGGTGAGATGACCTGTCCAGGCATCACAGAATTAAAAGTTTGAGCTAGGATTTTGACCCTAGTGTATACTGATGGACAGCCAGCTAGTGGAAGTAATCACCTACTTAAAAACCCACTGATTTATTATAAATGCAATATTAGGCACCTTTCCCTTAATCAACTTTTCACTTCTGAAACCCACAGTTGGGTTTGAATGCTTGGCAGTTCAGCTCAAGAAAAGATTTCATTGCATTTCTAGGTGTTTTTCAGAATCATTCTAAGACAATTTAAATGGAAAGAGTTCAATTTTCTGGCATGGCACTGGTAAACTGTCCAAGTTTCATGTGCATATAGCAATGAGATCAGCACAATGGCTTTGTGCTTTCTCCCAAGATTTTTAGCATGATGTTTTTAGTGATGTTGTCAGATACCTTTAACAAGGATGAAAATGGCATCAGGGTCAGTTACTGCACAGATGGTAAATTGTTTATCTTGCAAAGGTTAAAACCCAAGAGTAAAGTGGAGAGACAATTGGTGGGTGACTTTCTGTTCGCAAAAAAACTGTTACTTTGAATGTTGTGGATAAGTTCATTTACTTTGGCAGCATACTTTCCAAGGATATACACATAGATGATGAGGTTGATGCATGCATTGCCAGAACAAACTCAGTGTTTGGGAGGCTCAAAGGAAGTGTGAGAGAGAAGAGTTAATACGTTGCCTGTGAAACTGAAGGTGTACCAAGCCATTGCGCTGACCTCATGGTTACATGTTTGTGCAACCTGGGCAGTCTTACCAGAGCGTCGCCAGGAAATTGAAACACTTCCATTTGAATTCTCTTAGGAAGATTCTGAAGATCACCTGGCAAGATAAGGTGCCAGACAATGAGATCCTTTCTTGAACTGAACTGCCAAACATTCAAGCTCTGCTGCAGAGAGCACAACTCCAATGGGCTGGTCATGTTGTTCAAATGACAAACATATGTTTACCTAAAAGATGATTTCACAGAGAATTCACATGAGGTAACCTCAGAAGAAGAATTTCATGGATACTCACCAGGTCTCTCTAAAGAACTTTGAAATCAATTGTGAGACATGGGAGACCCTGGCACAGGACTGTGTAACATGGAGTGCCTGCATCAAAGAAGGCACTGTGTTCTATGAGCAAAGCACAATTGCAGTGCTTCAAAAGATGTACAAATTTACAGACATCTCCATTCCAAATGTTTATGTGGACTATTTATGCCCAACTTGTCAAAGAGCCTTGTGAGCTCAATCAGCCACAGTTGAACACACTACACATTGACCTCAACATAGAGACATCATTTGGGTCCTCTTTGAGAAGGAAGACACCAACCACCACCAAATTCTTTGCCTTCTATCAACAACGCTGCTGAAAAAAAGTCACTTGTGCCCCTGAGCTTTTTATTTCCTTGACAAAGATTTCATAATTTTCTATTTTAAAAGGAAAGAAAGTACATAATTTTTTATTTCTGTAATAGAAACAATCAAATTACAGTTTTAGTTAGAGTAATAAAAAAGAAAAAGGAGTTTTAGAATATTCATGTTTATTTACTTAAAAGCACTTAAATTAGAAATAATAGCAAAATAAAAGGGGGGAGGAGTAAGAGCTAGTCATCCCAAGGGCAAAAATTTCTCTTTTTTTTTAAAGATTCATTAATTTATTTATTTTTAGTTTTCAACATTCACTTCCACAAGATTTTGAGTTTGAAATTTTCTCCCCATCTCATCCCTCTCCCCACCCCAGAATGGCATTCATTCTGAATACCCTTTTCCCTAATCTGCCCTCCCTTCTATCTCCCCCTCACTTCTCTTATCCCCTTCCTCTTCTATTTTCCTGTAGGGCAGGTTAAATTTCTATACCCCATTTTCTGTATATCTTATTTCCCACTTGCATGTGAAAACAATTTTTTTTTTAACATTTGTAAAACTTTTGGTTCCAAATTTTCTCCCTCCCTCTTCACTGACCCTCATTGAGAAGGCAAGCAAGTTGATCCAGGTTATACTTGTGTAGTCATGCAAAACACTTCCATAGTAGTCATGTTGTGGAAAACTAACAATATTTCCCTTCATCCTATCCCACTCCCTGTTTATTCTATTCTTTCTTTTGACCTTGTCCCTCCCCAGAAGTGTTTGCTTCTGATTACCCCTTCTCCCACTCTGCCCTCCCTTCTATCATCTTCCCACCCCACTCTCTTATCAGCTTGCCCCCTATTTTCCTGTAGGGCAAGCTAAATTTCCATACCCAATTGAGTGTGTATGGTATTCCCCCCTTAAGCCAAATCTGATGAGAGTAACATTCACTCATCCCCTCTCACCTTCCCCTACTTGCCCTCTACTATAAAAGCTTTTTCTTGTCTGTTTTATGTAAGATAATTTACTCCATTCTACCTCTCCCTTTCTTCTTCTCCCAGTATAATCCTCTCTCACCCCTTAATTTTATTCTCCAGATATCACTCCTTCATCTTCAACTCACCCTGTGTCATCTATCTATCTGTCTATCTATCTATCTATCTATCTATCTATCTATCTATCTATCTATCT
>NW_020954586.1:94106-192679 GCF_900497805.2 Vombatus ursinus | reverse complement strand
TCTATCTATCTATCTATCTATCTATCTATCTATCTATCTATCTATCTATCTATCCATATAATTTTTTTCCCTCCAACTACCCTAATACTGACAAAGGTCTCATGAGTTACAAATAGCATCTTTCCTTGTAGGAATGTAAACAGTTCAACCTTAATAAGTCCCTCATGATTTCGCTTTCCTGTTTACCTTTTCATACTTCTCTTGAGTCTTGTATTTGAAAGTCAAAATTTCCATTCAGCCCTGGTCTTTTCATCAAGAATGCTTGAAAGTCCTCTATTTCACTAAATGTCTATTTTTTTCCCTGAAGGATTATACTCAGTTTTGCTGGGTAGGTGATTCTTGGCTATAATCCTACCTCCTTTGCCCTCTGGAATATCATATTCCAAGCCATCTAGTCCCTTAATACAGAAGCTGCTAAGTCTTGTGTTATCTTGATTGTGTTTCCACAACACTTGAATTGTTTCCGTCTGGATGCTTGCAATATTTTGTCTTTGGCGTGGGAGCTCTGGAATCTGGCTACAATATTCCCAGGAGTTTTCCTTTGGGGATCTCTTTCAGGAGGTGATCGGTAGATTCTTTCAATTTCTATTTTACCCTCTGGTTCTAGAATATCAAGACAATTTTCCTTGATAATTTCTTGAAAGATGATTTCTAGGCTCTTTTTTTGATCATGGCATTCAGATAGTGCAATAATTATAAAATTATCTCTCGGATCTATTTTCTAGGTCAGTTGTTTTTCCAGTGAGGTATTTCACATTGTCTTCTATTTTTTCATTTTTTTGGTTTTGTTTTATAAAGTCTTGATTTCTCATAAAGTCACTAGCTTCCAATTGCTCCATTCTAATTTTTAAGGAAATATTTTCTTCAGTGAGCTTTGGGACTTCTTTTCATTTGGTCAATTCTGTTTTTGAAGTCATTCTTCTCCTCATTGGCTTTTTGGGCCTCTTTTGCCATTTGGATTAGGCTATTTTTAAAGTTGTTATTCTCTTCAGTATTTTGGGGGAGTTTCCTTTAGCAAGCTGTTGACTACTTTTTTCATGATTTTCTTGCATCACTCTCATTTCTCTTAGAGTTTTTCCTCTACTTCTCTTACTTGCTTCTCAAAATCCCTTTTGAGCTCTTCCAAGGCCTGGGACTGATTTATATTTTTCTTGGAGGCTTTACATGTAGGAGCTTTGACTTTGTTGTCTTCTTCTGGTTGTATGTTTTGATCTTCTTTGTCACCAAAGAAAGATTCTATGGTCTGACTTCTTTTTTTTTTTTTTTTGCATGGTTTTCTCATGATCCCAGCCAATTACTTGAGTTTTAAAATCTTTGTTAAGGTAGGTGGTCTGTTTGGAATTAAAGTTAGGAGGACTTGATTTTGAATTCTGCCTCCTTCCATATTTGGCCACTGTATGACCATTGACTAGTCACTTAAAATGTTTGGGATTTTTCTAAATATATAAAATGGGTACAATAATAACTGTACTCTCTATCTCTCGGGGTTGTTGTGAGGCTAAAAAGAGATAATGAAGGTAAAGTTCTTTGAAAAGCTTAAATTTCTAGATAAATGACAGATGTGATTATCTTATCTAGACTATTAATAATTATAATAAAATATCTAAAAATAAGAATTCAAAGAATTGCATGTAATCATAGCCTCTCAGAGTTTAAAGGTATTTCAGTGACTTCTAGTTTAACTCTTACTTCAAAAATAATTCTAGCTACCACATCCCTAGCAGGTGTTCATCTGTTCAGTCTCAATTTGAAGAACTACAATGAAGAGAGACCATTAATTTATGGGCAGAAGCATACCTAGGACTTCATGCCAAGTTGAAGAATTCAGAGGGTATTGATGTCTCAGTAACCTGGGAAGTGGAGTGGGATAGGTCCTCCCCTTTCCGTCTGGTCAAGGATGGTGGCATCTGCCACTGTACTTACTCATCAAAGTCTTTCCTACCTTGATCAGGGGCTAAAGCAATAGTAACTCACTCTTTCTTTCCCCTCAGCAGTAGAAATGATAGCTAGGTAGAAACCTTGAAATATAACAGAGTTGTGTTTCCTTTCTCCTAATCTATGACCCAAGCGATCTCCTCTGTCCCAACACCTACATACCCCAGGTAGAAATTTGACTATTTATAGCTTTCTTCCTGAATTTAAAATGAGCAAAAATTTGTGAATAATACCCTCCTTCCAAGACTGGCACTTTTCCCCCCAACCTCTGATTTTTTCCAAAATATGAGCAGTGAAATTTTTTTCCTTCAGTGATATGTTCTTGCCCACAGTACAGATTCCACTCAAGGCCTTCAGTAGGAGAGGAATCATGCTGTCAGTGGAGGGTCCTCTGTCCAGGTGGTGCTTATACTTGTTTGCAATAAGACTCAAATGTTCTCCTTACTTGGGAAGTCAACTTTCACCCCCAATATCCTTGCCATCATCATCCCACCATAACTGACATTGCCTCCCAAGCCAATTGTCTATAAAACAGCCATAGTCTGTATCTTTCTAGCAAGTCACTTTTAGATGTGAATATTATCACTGAGTTGTGATAGAGTCAGCAAATGATCTTGGTATTTCATGTTCTAAGGAAGCATTTTTCTTTTTTCATTCCCATAACCCATGAACAAAGTTCCTTTACCAAATGAACTACAAAAAGACAGTGCAGTAGTCAGTGAATCATTCAGTCAGAGATTATTCATCACATGCCTTCTTGTTGTTGAGCTCTATGTACCAGAAACTAATCAAGGCAAGAAAACGATAATTTATATTTATATAATTCCTTAACTTCTTGAAATCACTTTCATCCCTGTGAGATATATAGTATGAGTACATTTAGTCCATTTTACAGATGAGGAATATGAGGCTTGAAGTAAGAAGGTACTTACACAGGGCCAGAGTGAAGAATGTCAGAGTCATGAATCAAACCCAGCTCTTTTCTGACTAAGAGTCTACTGCTAGTCGACCAAATGAGATATTATTTCTTAAACATTTAGTACAAGATCTGGTATATGGCAGTTGTTTAATAAATATTCATTCCCTTTCCTTCAACCAGCAGTAGTTGACTAATTAAAATAATAATAAATGGAGGTGGTTTATTATAAATGTATTATCAAATACCCTGAAACTATCTTTTGACCAGACATTCACTTCCCCAATACATATTTGTATCTCTGTTCTGAAGTCTTTAGCTTTTATCAACAATAGAGATAAAAATTTTGCCTTATGCCTCTACCATTTTGAATTTCTTGCTCAACACTTCCTAATCATGTGAAGCTATTTTACCAAGAAAAAAAGCACAAAATTTTTCAAAATTCTAATAGAAACTATAAAATGAGAATTTCAGCTAAGATGTGTATTGTGATTAACACAAAAGGGTCAAGAAGACTGAAATATACTTACCTTAAATAATTATAAGGCATTTAACATTGATAACCAAACTATCACAGCAGATGATTTTAGTACTTCATTATCAGAAAGATGTGTCAAATAAAATATTAATAATGAACAAATCATAACTGAACTGTTTATTTAGTAAGTTGTAATTAAAATACATGGAGAGAAATAAATTGAAGACACATGGAATACACATTCTTTCCAGATCCTTGGGCAATATTAACAAAAATTCAACATGTTAACCACTTCATAGGGAAGCCTTTTATAGATTGAAAGGGAAACGATTATATGTAGTGTATTTTCAGGTATACAAAGAATAAATGGGAGATAATATGCAGGATAAATAGAATATGATCAATGGAAGAAAGGCACCAGAATGAAAAGAGACTGGGTTTCAGCGGTGAGAATGGAAAGAAGGAAATTATAAGAGAAGTTATAGTATAACTGTTTTCCTAGCTCTTCTTCATCTCTCTCTGCCTTTCTGTTTCCCCTACTACACTCCTAGCTCAAGTTATCTTGCTTATCATTCACCTTTAGCATTATAGTGCCTTTTTAATTTATCTTTCTCCCTCTAGTGTCTTCTCCTTCCACTTCAGCCAAATAACCATGTTACTTAAATTATCTTCCTTATCCACAGCTTTTATAACACTCTTTGGTTCAAAAATCTTCAAGGCTCCTCTAATTTGTTGTTGTCCAGTCATTTCCAGTCACGTTTGACTCTCCGTGACCCCATTTGGGGTTTTCCTGGAAAAGATACTAGAGTGGTTTGCCGTTTCCTTCTCCAGCTCATTTTACAGATGAGGAAACTGAGACAAACAGAGTGAAATGACTTGCCTAGTGTCACACAGCTGGTAAGTGTCTGAAGCCATATTTGAACTCAGGTCTTCCTGATTCCAGGTCTGGTGCTCTATCCACTGTGCCACTCAGTTGCTCCTGGAAACCTTCCCACCTAGACATTAAAGTTCAAACCCTTTATCCTAGCAATCAATATTTTCTGTTTCCTGGGCTCAATTTTCCTCTTTTCAGCCTTCCTCTTACCTTCTTCTATGCCCTAACAAAACTGTACACTAGGAACAACAATGTATTCTGCACTTCCCAAATAAATCTTGTATTTCCTTTCCTTTGAGTCTTTGCTCACAAGGTTTCCTCAGCTTTACCTACCCTTCACTTTATTTCCATCTGTCAAAATCTGACCCATCATTCAAGGCCTCTGCTAAATGCCATTGACCAAATTACAATAGTTTTTTTTTTAATTTATAATTATTTTTACCTCTTTTGCCCACTACCCCCATTGAACAATCAAAATAAAACCTCTCTAGGAATTATCTATTGTCCAGCAAAATAAATTTGTCCATTGAAGGACCAAAAATGTCTGCATTTGGAATCCATCATCTCTCTAACAGGAGGTGAATAGTTTGTTTCATCTTTGGTCATCAGGACCTGTGATTGACCATTGTCATCACTGGAATTCTAAAGCCTTCATTTGTTTTTATTTGTAATTTTGTTATTTTTTTAAAACTCTTCTCCTTGCTCTGCTCACTTCACCCTCCATCAATTCTTGCAAGTCTTCCTAGGGCTGAAAACATCACTTTCATAATTTCTTATGGCACAATAATATCCATTACATTCATATGCCCTATTTTGTTAAGCCATTCCCCAGCATGTAGGCATCCCCTTAGTTGCTGGTTTCTTTCTGGTCCAAACAATAGCCGTTATAAATATTTTAATACTTATACATCTTTTGTTTTTCTTTCTTTGATCTCTTTGGATTACAGACCTACTAATGGCACGGCTGGGACAAGAGGTACTCAGGCTTAGCAACTTTTTGGTCATAGATGCAAATTGCTTTCCAGAATGGCTGGAATAATTTTTTATCAATAATGTATTAATGTACTTATTTCCCTACAACTACGGTAACTTTAGAGCATCTAGGTGGCACAACGGATAGAATACTAGGTCTGGAGTCAGGAAGACTCATCTTAATGAGTCCAAATATGGCCCCCAATACTTAGTAGCTGTGTG
Organism: Vombatus ursinus; assembly: GCF_900497805.2. NCBI lineage: Eukaryota > Metazoa > Chordata > Mammalia > Diprotodontia > Vombatidae > Vombatus > Vombatus ursinus. Next base: position 187,282 of record NW_020954586.1, on the reverse strand, counting down.
ACTCTGGACAAGTCACTTAACCTTGTTTGCCTCAGTTTCCTTATCTTTAAAATGAACTGGAGAAGGAAATGACAAACCACTCTGTGATAAGAAAACCTCAAATGGGATCATGAAGAGTCTGAAATAACTGAACAAGTGCAACATTTTTGATTTTCATTTTTTTGTCATCTTTATTGAAATATTTGTTGACTTTCTGCTATGAACCAGATACTCATGTCTATCTGACCCCTGGTTGGAGGGTGGACTTTCCCATTCTGTGCTCTCCCATCACTACTCCTCTACCTCTCTTGTGTCAGAACCCATCATGATGAAGATGTGGCTGCTGGCAATGAAGGGACTAATGCTGCATTCCTATATTTCATTTTCCTTCATTCCCTGCATTGTAGATTGTGGCCAGAATCTGTGTTGCGTGGATACAAATTAGTCTGAGGAAGAACAGGCAAACCATGGAAAGATAATCTGTCACTCTTTTGCATCTTCTGATCCAAATGCCTTGAGTTCTGAGCCTCAAGTCTGTACCTTTGTTTGATTGGTGACCCTGGAAATTTGCAAAGTTAGTAAATCTCAAAAGGGATTTACAAAGGAAAGTAGTCCTAGGCCAGCTTAACTGCAACACTATCACAGAACCACAGAATTTCATAGATGGAAGGGACCTCAACAGCCTTTTCATTTTACCCATATCCTCAAAAGAATCCCAGTTCAAGCTACCTGAGAGCTAGGTTGTCTGTGCAGCATCTATTCAGAGACAGCCAATCAGTCACCACCCAGCTCCTCTCCAAATAGCCCCACTCTCATTGTTAGGGCCCTTTCCCCAACATGAATCCAATACTGGCTTCTTTGCTTCCTCCCCCCATGACTCTGAGTGGCTCTGCCTTTTCTCTGGCATTAGTTATCCTTGACATTCACCCCAATTCCATGCAAAGGTCTTATGCCTTCTTTGATTCTCCTTTCTCTCCCAATGCAGTTTACAAAAACAAACAAACAAACAAACCTTTTGTGATGCTTAACTTTCTTCACCAGCATCTGCTTGTTCTGGGCTTCAGTATTCCCCCAATATTTTTTTTTGATACAATTGTGTCATATTCATATTGTCTTTCATATCTGGACTTGCTTCCATAACCTTACATTTCTTTTGAAAATTTCAATAAATAAATAAACATTTATTAAACACTTATTATGTCCCAGGGACTGTACTAAGCACTAGGGATGGCAAAAAATGGTCACTGCCCTCAAGTAGTTTACAATCTAATGGGGGAGACAATATACAGACAACTATATACAAAGTAAGCTATTTACAGGAGAAATAGAAAATTATTAAGAGAAGGAAGCCACTGGAAATAAGAAAGATAAGGAAGGCTTCCTGTAGAAGGTGGGATTTTTGAAGGTGGGGTTAAAGAAAGAAAGGGAGGTGAGTAGTCAGAGTAGTGGAGGGAGAATGTTCCAGGCATGGGGGAACAGCCAGAGAAAATGCCCAGAAGTGAGAGGTGGAAGGTCTTGTTCATGGAAAAGCCAGGAGGCCAGTGTCATTGGATTGAAAAGTCCTTTTTGTAGATTAAGTTGTAACTCTGGAAAGGTAGGAGGGAGCTAGGTTATGAAAGGGCTTTGAAATAACAGAATTCCATGTGCATCTACATTACTCTCTTCAAAGAAATTCCACCTTTTGTCCTTCCTGGAACTGTTTTCCTTTGTTTCTTCAAAATTTCATTCTTGAGTTTAACCCATCATTTTTGGGCTAACTTCCTTTGAAGTATTTTAGTCCATGGCACCTATCTATCTCTCCTCTGAATCCTTTGAAATCTGCCCTCCAAAAATCTAGGGCACCTATCTGGATTTCTTATTCTTCTGGATCACAAATTCTATGATGGAGGGGTCACTTTTACACAAGGTTCCCATCATTTCTACAACAGAAGCCAACTCCTCTCAGATAGTGAAAATTAGATCCAGAATAGAATGTCACTGTATTGATTCCTCTGTCTTTTAAAAGATGAAATTAGTAGAAGGAGAGCTCCAGGCAATGTTTAGTAACTGAAGTTTCTCCATCACTACTATGTTGTGTCTCTCTCAAGCCTCTGATTTGGTCCTAACTGTTCTTGTTTTTGTCCAGTCCTTTCAATCATGTCTGACTCTTTCTGACTCCATTTAGGGCTTTCTTGGCAAAGTTAGTAGAATGTTTTACCATTTCCTTCTCCAGCTCATTTTATGGAAAAGTAATCTGAGGCAAACAGGGCTAAGTTACTTGTCCAGGGTCATTCAGACATTAAGTACCTGAGTACAGCTTTGAACTCAGGTCTTCTTGTCTCCAGGTTCTGTGCTATATCTACTGCACCACCTAGTGGTCCCCCAAACTTTGTATTCCAAAGTCTTCATCTATTTCCTCTTGTCATCTTTAACGGGTTATTCTCTCACTCCTTCTAGGTCTTCTGGGTTTCTGAATTGACTTCCACCTTCAAAGGCTGGGATCACCACATTCTTCAAGTTTCTGCCCACTGGATTTTCTTGGCCCTCTCTGGAATCTTAGGACAGAATTTTAGGGACTTTTGACCCCCTGAGTGTCCTGGTCTGAGTGCCACCACATCCCTCTAATCCAGATCAAGTGCATGCTACTTTCTCAAATACTGGAAAAGTAAGAGAGAATACCTCAGAAAGGTTGCCTCACTTTAAAAAAAAACTGCTTGGTTCGTGACACCAAGGTGATCTCTTACTCTTTCTTAGCCCTTTCCTTCTACCTTCTATCCTCTGTGGTGCCTAAATACACAGAAGAGCAGAAGAAAAAAATGTGGCTTCACATAGTGGAAGCCATAAGTAGAACAATAATAGTAACTTGTATGCCAATTGCATTTTCTAATGAGTTGAGAAACGTTTGACATCTGGGAGCCTCTGACCAGCTTGGTGAGGTTGCATAGTTGGCACCTTGAGAGAGTCATTCAATGAGCTCCTCCTCCATGAAATGTGTATGTGACCACTGGTGCCTTACTTACCCTGCCCAGGGAACCCAAAATGATAGACTGAGACTCAAAAGGTCAGACTCCCATTCAGGAGCACCATTGCTGTTTCTCTATTATATGAAAGTGAGCTTTGAGAACTGCCCAACCAGTTTTTGCCCTTTCTTCCTCTTCAGAGCTTCCTGTGCCTCACTTCTTTCTCCAAAGTGTAGTATGCATGTGAGGAAGGAGCTCCCACCTTACCCCCATATAAAGGGCATTTGATGATGACTTGCAGCGGAAGCACTTGTCAAAGGTAGACATGTCTTTACATGGTCTAGGAGAGAAGTTCATGGGCCATGTTCCTGAAGCCAAACTCTTGTGATGAGCAAGAGGGATTTAGAATTCACTTTGTGTGATGCCACTGGAATCCAACCTTCTTTCTAGGAAGGGAGACTTCCTGAGTAGCATCAATTTCCATGTAGCCTTGAATGTATTAATGAATGAAATAAAGAATGCAGAAGCATTTATTAAGACCATTATGTAGTAATAGCAATATTAAAAAGACAAACAACTCTGAAAGTCTTAGAAACTCTTGAGTAACACAACGACCAACCATAATTCCTGAGAACTCAATGAATATGCTGCCCATCATCGGATAAAGAGGTATAAAACTCAGGGTAAAGAATTAGACATTTTTGTAGCTGGCTAATGTAGGAATTTATTTTGCTTAACTACGCATGTTTGTAATTGTAGTTTTTTTTTTTTCTTGTCTTCTTATTTGGGAGCAATATGGTGAAGTGGGAGGGAGACAATGTTGATCTCAAAATAAAATAAAATTTCATTTGAAAATGGAAAGAGTAACATGTGTCAGGAACTCTGCAAAGTGTCAGGTATTCAAACATTAAATTGAAGGCAGTCCTCATCCTCAAGGTGCTTACATCATCATAGGGGAGAGAGTACATATAGGTGAATCCCATAAAGAAATGTGATTTTCTCAAGGAAGCTACAGATATGGTGACTGGCATCATAGGGTAATTGATTGTTATGTCATTTCCAGGAATGCTAGAGTGCTAATGTTGATAAGATTGCTGTTCCTCAACTAAAGGTTGAGAGAGAGTCAAGGGGAGAAGGGAACACACAAAGAAGTATGTTATGATGATGGCTGGGATGGGCTGGGCTTGATGTACTGGACCTGATTTGAGCTCATCCTGATGCTCATTCCTGCACCCATCAGTAGCCCAGGGCCCATAGGTAGAGTTAGAGTTGGAACACAATGTCTGAGGTTTAGGTTGGATTCGTCATCATCATCATCATTATCATCATATTCTTCTTCTTCTTTGTCTTCTCACTATTCCACAGATGAGGATTCTAAGTGTCACAGAGCTTAAGGGAGCTGCCTGTGGTCACACAGGTAGTAAGTGACAAAGTTGGGTATTGCACCAAAGTCTTCCTGTCTCCAATTCTATGTTTTCAATCAGAGTTCAGTGGTCTTGCTGCTACCAAGAATGAAAGAGACTGGTAAAATTCTTTAATGCCTTCAATGTGACTTCTTCCTCCCTAGAAAATGCCAGATGATCCTTAGAGGTACCCAAAGGGCTTGTAGATGACATTCTCTCTGGCAGCCCCTCATCAGCCATGACACCCTCAGAGCAGCCTTTCTCAACTTGCTGTTCCACAGAATCAGGACCATTGAGTGACCAAATGGATAGAGCAACATGATTGACCTACCCAACATGGAAGTTAGCTTATTATTATCCTTTGAGTTGCCCCAGTAGCTGACTAAGAAACTCATGTAGTACAACAAAAAGAGAATCAGGAAGGAAAACACAGCTTTCATGGCTCGAGCATGTGCTTCTGTGCTAGGGTCTCTGGGACCTGTGGCATTGAGCTGCATCTGTCGAGTATGCCTCCACAGGGAGAAAGCAAATAAGGAGAAGGAGATTGTAGACAGAATAAAAGGAATAAGATTCAAAAGGCCAAAGAGAATCTGGAACATGAGGAATATGTTTTTGCTCTCTTGGACTTCCTGGGACACATTTCTCTCCTTTCCTCTATTAAAGAGGCTGCCATAGTAATGATACGTTTTCTCCATCATGGGAAAGGTTATGGAAAAATAGATAATCAAGGGACCCATAAGAAGCATGACAACCATCCTGTCAATTCTCCATTTCATCCAGAGGAAGAAGGGATTAGAGAAGTTGGTGATCTTCAGGAAGTAGAAGATGCTGAGAAGAGTGGTAAACCAAATATTTGAACCATGAGACAGTGCCAAGAGGATATCAATCATTCTTACTTGGTTGGGTACATTAATAGAGGTAACAATTAAATAGCTATCCCATACTGTTGTACATAACAGTCCAATTCTGGAGATTGCCAAACTGAGCAGGATGACATCACATGGTGGCAATTTCTTGCTCTTGACCCAGTCAATGCAATTCACCAGAACTATGAATCCATTTAACAGAATGCCCAATAGGAATTCACCACTTGCCAGAGCTATAAAGATTTTCTCCTCACTACTAAGCATGGCAGCAGAAAGGAGATCACTTAGGTAATTACCAATATTTTTAATACTTTTGATGCTACTGCTGTTGGATTAATTTCCAGGAAAATGAGTGTGGAATAATATGTCCTTCTGATACTAGGTGATGCAGTAATTTTCTTCTCGGTCTTTAATTAAGTTTGTGCCTTAGGCAAGAAAATGGCTATTTCACTGTTAGACTGTCTTCATTAAAATATATTTGTGCCTTCCCAACAGCTCAATTAAATCTGCCCAGCCAAGACACACTCTCTCTGTGGCATTTCTATTTCCTCTGGAAAAGTGATCATAGAAAGGATTACAGTCCTATGTTAAGATGCAAATAGGAAGAGGTCATCTTTCAATATTTTTTTCCTCGTGTCTCAGCCTATTTTGTTTCCAAACACATGAGCTGTGTATGATGAACCTCACCCAATGATGTATATCATGGGGAATGTAATAAAGCCCTAAATATAGAGATCATGCTTCATCTTCATCATTTTCCACCATACTGACTATTGATGTTACCACCAATTGTTTATAAAATCAAACTCACACTTGGTTTTTCTGGTAAGTCATATTCAGCTTTGAAAATTATAAATGAATTGCATTTTAATGGGCCACCAATCTGAGTAGTTCATACTCAAAAGAAACACCTTTCTTTCAGTTTTCATGGTAACTGAGATAAAGCAGGACCCCATGTCTATTCTCCTATAAAGACATAGACTTAGCATCAGGCAGGAAAGCAGAAAATAATTGTGAACCACTACCTTTTTGTTGAGTTCTGTGCACAATTATTGTATAAAGATGATAATAACATTTATCTAGTGTCTTGTTTTCCAAAGTACTTTTTTTGTAATAACCTTTGGAGGTGTGGATTCAAGGGCTATTTTCCCTCTCTTTAGAGATAAAAGAACAGGTTTAGAGAGGTGAAATGATATATCCAGGAATCACAGAATCAAGAATCTGAACTTGGATTTTGACCCAGGTATATGTTGATGGACAGCCAACTAGTAGAATTCATCACCTACTTACAAACCAACTGATTTATTATAAATATAATATTAGACACCATTTCCTTACTCAACTTTTCACTTCCTAAACCCATAGGTGGGTTTGGATGCTTGGCAGTTGAATTCAGGAAAGGACCTCATTTTCCCATATCTTATCTTCCCAGATAATTGCAAAATTCTCCAAAGACAATTTAAATGGAAATGGTTTAATTTTCTGGCCTGGCACTGGTAAACTGTCCAAGTTTCACAGGCATACAATGAAGTCAGTACAATGGCTTTGTGCTTGCTCCCAAGCTTTTTTTTTTTTTCAGCCAAAGACAAGGTTTACCAGAACATCAATTGAGAGTGGTGAGATTTAAAGAATCCACCATATTGACCAGACTCTTAAGGAATCTAAGCATTTGTATGGCTAATGCAAGCAGGCCAGATCTTAGGAATCTGAGCACCTTAATGGAGGCCAGATGGACCTTATATACAGAAAGACTGTGGGATTGATCCAGGAGTGTCCAAGTAGTCTGGGGTGACTGGAGAAGGAGTCTAAAGAGGATCTGAATGGGAGTGGTCAGTAAATTACCATGACTGTGACGTAACAGAATTCCAGGGATCTGGACCAAGTGGCCAAGGGAGAAAAGAGCCTATATAGGATTAAGAGTGGGAAGTGGCAGGGGGCCATAGGGAGGTAAGACAATGGAAGTCTAGTTTAGGTTAAGGGTAACAGAGAATTGGGAGATTGTGCATAGGTGATAATGAAAGGCTAGTTGATAGGATTGTAGACTCAGGTGAACACCAGAGATTTGGCCATGTGGGAAAATGCAGGGCTTTTCCTTTTTTGGAGTCCAGATCCCAAAGACATGGTCTTTTCCTTTTAGAGGTTCAGATACCATCCCCATAATTTCTCCCTCAAACAAATGGGTCCCAAATTCTTTTTGAGTAAGGGGTGAACGTCTTGGCTTCTGAAACTGCTTCCTGCTGGCAAGGGGCATAGAATTGTCCCTGCCTCGAGGGAAATGTATTATTACTATGGCAGCCTCTTTAATAGAGGAAAGGAGAGAAACGTGTCTCCAAAGAGGAGGTTGACTGGAACCAAGCACAGGCTGAATCCAGGAGATGATGGAGGGACATTGACTGGTACCCACTCTTTGCTACCAATTTTTGGTGCATGGCCTATAGTCTGGAAGACATAAGTCTGACATAAAAGACTTCAGGGCCCAGATACAGGAAGAAGTAAAAGTGTAAGAGCCTCATTAAAATCATTTACACTTGACCTGCGGGATTATCTGATCATGTTACTTTTTCAAAAGTTTAAGTAACACTTTTGCGGGTAGAAGTTTTCCACCCCAGGTTCAATAGTTACACAAATGAATTTGCCGAGAAACTGACTTTCACTTCAATTATCACTGAAATTTTCCTCCCCAAACCAAACTGAAGATATTTCTTACTTCATTTCAGTTGTTTGGGGGTATTGCGTGACTGCACATTCAGATCAAAACAGCAAAATCTCACACACTTGTATTGTGCTTATATCTTTTGCTGCCTATTTGCTTTGGCTATAGAAATTTGCCAACCATGCAGTACCAAATCCACCTTATAGCCAGACTCAGGAATAGCCAAGTGAGTAGTATTCCTTTTCAAAGGAACATAATGGGGAAACTGGACCCAGAGTGTCTCATCTTGGACTGAGGCTAAAACTGTCCTATAAGTTTTTCCCAATACTGACTTCCCACCAGTATCACATGCTCTCTGAGTAGCTTGTGGCATTTATCTCAAATGGTAGATTATTGATTATTGATTTATTATTATGAGCCATCAGACAACTCACAATCCTTGAAGGAAGATCCAGGGATGTAGAGGGAAGGGAGTAAGGAAGCCTCATGGAACCAAAAAAGCACCTGCAGTTGTCCCAATTCCCTAGAACCAAGATAACTGACAGAATTTGGCATATGCTTCTGGATAGGGCATCCATCCTTGTCCTCTGTGTGGTGGAAGGTGTACCCAGGTCCATGACCTTGACCAAACCAGTGGACCAAAAGCCTGACAGGGTCAGGATGAGTTTGAGACAACCTTGTAACTACACCCAAAAAGCACTTCCAAGCCTTCCTAGGTGCTTGGAAAGTGACCCCAACTGCAGGGCAAGAAAGAGAGAGGAAGCTTACATACCTTCCAATCTTTGCTGGAGAAGAGCTTGGGGTTAGGCAGCTTCCCTGTATAGGCCACCAAAATGTTGAGGTTTAGAGGTCTAGGGGTCCTAGGACCCCAAAATTACAACATGTTAGTCCTGCCCATATGAATTCCACACAAGTCTTCTTTCAGCCAAAGACAAGGTTTTTTAAAGATCAGTCATATTGGCCAGACTCTTAAGGAATCTAAGCATTTGTATTGCTAATGCAAGAGGGCCTGACCTTAAGAATCTAAGCCACTCCCAAGCTTTTTAGCATGATGTTTTCAGTGATGTTGTCAGACACCTTCAACAAGGGTAAAAATGGCATCAAGGTCTGCTAATGCACTGTTTATTTATAAAGTAAATTATTCAACTTAAAAAGGCTACGAGCCAAGACTAAAGTGATGAGAGAATTGGTACAAGATTTTTTGTTTGCAGATAATTGTGAATTCCATACAGCTTCTGAAGCTGAAATGCAATAGAATATGGATTGATTCTCTTACACTTGTGCTAATTTTGCCCTGACATGTAACATCAAGAAAACAGATTACCCACCAATTCTCACTGTACCATCCAAATATCTCTAAATGTTTACATGAATAAAATAAAAAAAAAGGAGATTAATGAATTGGGTATACAACTAAAAAAAAAACTAGAAAAAGAACAAATTAAAAATCCTCAATTAAACATTAAATTAGAAATACTAAAAACCAAAAGAGAAATTAATAAAATTGAAATTAAGAAAACTATTGAGCTAATAAATAAAACTAGGAGCTGGTTTTATGAAAAAAAAAACACAATAAAATAGATAAACCTTTGGTTAATTTAAAAAGAAAGAAAAAGCCAAATTAGCAGTATCAAGAATGAAAAGGGTGAATCGACCACCAAGGAAAAGGTAATTAAAACAATAATTAGGAACTATTTTGCCCAACTGTGTACCAATATATATTTACAAAAATGTAAATTGCCCAGATTAACAGAAGAGGAAATAAAATAGTTAAATAACCCCATCTCAGAAAAAGAAATTGAACAAGCCATTGATGAACTCTCTAGGAAAAAATCTCCAGGGCTAAATGGATTTACAACCAATTTTATCAAACATTTAAAGAACAATAAATTCCAATACTATATAGAGTATTTTGGAAAACTGGTGAAGAAGGATTCTTACAAAATTCTTTTTATGATACAAATATAGTGCTGATGCCTAAACTGGGAAGAGTCCAAAGAGAGAAAGAAAATCATAGAACAATTTCCCTAATGAATATAGATGCAAAAATTTTAAATAAAATATTAGCAAATAGATTATAACAACTTATCACAAGAATAATACACTATGACCATGTAGGATTTATACCAGGAATGCAGGGCTGGTTCAATATTAGGAAAACTATCAGCATAATCGATCATATCAACAACAAAACTAACAGAAACCACATGATCATCTCAATACAAGCAGAAAAAGCTTTTGACAAAATGCCACATGTATTCTTATTAAAAATGCTGGAGAGCATAGGGATGAATGGAGTCTTCCTTAAAATAGTAAATAACAGCTACCTAAAACCTTCAGCAAGCATCAAATATAATGGGGACAAGCTAGAAGCATTTCTGATAAGATCAGGGGTAAAACAAGGATGTCCATTATCACCCCTGTTATTCAATATCGTACTGGAAACGTTAGCTTTAGCAGTAAGAGAAGAAAAAGAAATTGAAGGTATTAGAATAGCCAAAGAAGAAACAAAGCTATCACTCTTTGCAGATGATTTGATGATATACTTAGAGAATCCTAGAGAAACAAGGAAAAAAAATACTTGAAATAATAAACAATTTCAGCAAAGTTGCAGGCTATAAAATAAACCCACATAAATCATCAGTATTTCTACACATTACCAACAAAGCCCAACAGCAAGAGATAGAAAGAGAAATTCTATTTAAACTTACTGTAGACATTATAAAATATTTAGGAGTCTACCTCCTGAAACAAACCCAGGAACTATATGAACACAATTACAAAACACCCTTCACACAAATAAATCAGATATAAATAATTGGAAAAACATCAGTTGCTCAAGGGTAGGCTGAGTTACTATAATAAAAATGACAGTTCTCCCTAAGCTAATTTACTTATTCAGTGCCATACCAATCAAACTACTAAAAATTATTTTATAAACTTAGAAAAAATAATAGCAAGATTCATTTAGAATAACAAAAGGTCCAGAATATCAAGGAAACTAATGAAAAGAAAGGCAGAGGAAGGGGGCCTAGCCATTCCAGATCTTAAATTGTATTATAAAGCAGCAATCATCAAAATTGCTTGGTACTGGCTAAGAGATAGAGTGGTGGACCAGTGGAATAGGTTAAGTATGCAAGACACAGTAGTCAATGACTATAGTAATCTATTATTTGATAAACCCAAAGACCACAGCTTCTGGGATAAGAACTCAGTCTTTGAAAAAAAAACTGCTGAGAAAACTGGAAAAGAGAATGCCAGAAAGTGGGCATAGATCAAAATCTCACACCATATACCAAAATAAAGTCAAAATGGGTTCATGACTTAGATATAAAGGCTGATACTGTAAGCAAACTGGGAGAGCAGGAATAGTTCACCTATCAGATTTACGGAGAACAGAAGAATTCATGACCAAACAGGAAATAGACAACGTTATGAAATGCAAAATGGAAAACTTTGATTATATTAAATTGAAAAGTTTTTGTACAAACAAAGCCAGTGCAAAGAAGATTAAAAGGAAATAGAAAATTGGGAAAGAATTTTTACAACCAGTGACTCTGGTTGTAATAATGGACTCATTTCTAAAATATATAGAAAATTAAGTCAAATTTATAAAAATACAAGCCATTCTCCAATTGATAAATGGTCAAAGGATATGAATAGGCAGTTCTCAGATGAATAAATTAAAGCTTTCTATAGTTATATGAAAAAATGCTCTAAATCACTATTGATTAGACAAATGTAAATCAAAACAACTCTAAGGTACCACATCACACCTATCAGATTGGCCAATATGATAAAACAGGAAAATGATAAATGTTGGAGAAGATGTGGGAAAATTGGAACACTAATGCATTGTTGGTGGAGTTGTGAAATGATCCAACCATTTCAGAAAGAAATTTGGAACTATGCCCAAAGAACTATAAAAATATGCATAACCTTTGACCCAGCAAAAGCACTCCTAGGGCTATATCCCAAAGAAATCATCCAAATGGGAAAAGGACCCACATGTACAAAAATCTTTATAGCAGCTCCTTTTGTGGTGGCAAAGACTTGGAAATTGAGAGGATGCTCATCAATTGGTGAATGGCTGAACAAGTTGTGGTGTATGAATGTAACATAATATTATTATGCTATAAGAAATGATGAACAGACTGATTTCAGAAAAACCTGGAAATACTTGCTGTGATGCTGAGTGAAATGAACACGCCCAGGATAATGTTGTACACAGTAACAGTCACATTGTGTGATGTCTAATATTTATAGACTTTAATTTTTCCCAGCAGTACAAGGATCTAAGATCTCATGATGGAAAATACTATCCACATCCAAAGAAAGAACTATGGAATTTGAATGCAGATCGAAGTATACTATTTGCTATTTTTTTCTTCAGTTGTGTTTAGTTTCTTCTTTCTGGAGGTTCCTCCTATTGGTTCTAATTCTTACTTATAACATCACTAATGTGAGAATATGTTTAATAGGAATGTATACGTATTGTCTAGATCAGATTGTGCGCCATCTTGAGGAGGGAAGTGGAGAGACAAGGGGAGAAAAAATTAAAGCTCAAAAGCTTATGGAAGCGATTGTTGTTAAAGCAAAATAAATTAATAAAAAAAAAATACAACCAGAAGAAGACAACAAAGTCAAAGCTCCTACATCTAAAGTCTCCAGGAAAAATGTGATTTAGTCCCAGGCCATGGAAGAGCTCAAAAAGGATTTTGAGAAGCGAGTAAGAGAAGTAGAGGAAAAACTGAGAGTGATGCAAGAAAATCATGAAAAACAAGTCAACACCTTGCTGAAAGAGGCCCACAAAAATACTGAACAAATTAACACCTTAAAAGTAGACTAATCCAAATGGCAAATGAGATCCAAAAAGTCAATGAGGAGAAGAATGTCTTCAAAAGCAGAATTGGCAAAATGGAAAAGGAAGTCCAAAAGCTCACTGAAGAAAATAATTCCTTAAAAATTAGAATACAGGAAATGGAAGCTAGTGACTTTATGAGAAATCAAGACATTATAAAAAATCATAATAATGAAAAAAAATAGAAGACAATGTGAAATATCTCACTGGAAAAACAAATGACCTGGAAAATAGATCCAGGAGAGAGAATTTAAAATTATCGGGCTACCTGAAAGTTATGATCAATAAAAGATACTAGCCATCATCTTTCAAGAAATTATCAAGGAAAACTGCCCTGATATTCTAGAACCAGAGGGTAAAATAGAAATAGAAAGAATCCACCAATCACCTCTTGAAAGAGATGCCCAAAGTAAAACTCCTAGATATATTATAACCAAATCCCCGAGTTCCCAGGTCAAGGAGAAAATATTGCAAGCAACAAGAAAGAAAAAAAAAATCAAGTATTGTGGAAACACAATCAGGATTACACAAGATTTAGCAGCTTCTACTTTAAGGGATCACAGGGCTTGGAATATCATATTCCAGAGCTCAAAGGAAACAGGTTTACAGCCAAGAATCACTTACTCACAAAACTGAATATAATCCTTCAGGGGAAAAAATGGACATTCAGTGAAATAGAAGACTTTCAAACATTCTTGATGAAAAGACCACAGCTAAATAGAAAATTTGACTTTCAAATACAAGACTGAAGAGAAACATGAAGAGGTAAACAGGAAAGAGAAATCATAAAGGACTTACTAAAGTTGAACTGTTTACATTCTTACATGGAAAGATAATATTTGTAACTCATGAGACCTTTGTCAGTATTAGGGTAGTTGGAGGGAAATATATATATATACACACACATACACAGAGGACACAGGGTGAATTGAGGATGAAGGAATGATATCTAAAAAAGAAAATTAAGAGATGAGAGGATTATACTGGGAGAAGGAAAAAGGGAGAGATAGAATGGGACAAATTATGTCACATAAAATAGACAAGAAAAAGCTTTTACAGTGGAAGGGAAGTTAGGGAAGGTGAGAGAGAATGAGTGAATCTTGCTCTCTTTGGATTTGGCTTAAGGAGGAAATAACATACACACTTATATGTGGATGGAAATTGAGTATGGGATAAGGGGGGGATGGTAGAATGGAGGGCATATTGGGGGAGGGGGAAGTCAGAAGTAAACACTTTTGAGGAGGGACAGGATCAAAGGAGAGAATACAGTAAATGGGGGGTGGAATAGGATGAAAGGAAATATAGTTAGTTTTTCACAACATGACTATTATGGAATTGTTTTGCATGACTACACATGAATAACCTGTATCAAGTTGCTTGCCTTCTCAATGAGCATGGGAGGGGAAGGAGGAAGGGATAGAATTTGGAACCCAAAGTTTTAAAAACAAATGTTAAAAATTGTTTTTACATGCCACTGGGAAATATGATATATAGGCAATGAGGTATAGAAATCTATCCTGACCTACAGGAAAACAAAAGAGGAAGGGGATAAGAGAAGGGGGGGAGGTGATAGCAGGGAGGACAGATTAGGGGAAGAGGTATTAAGAATGCACACTGTCTTGGGGTGAGGGGAAGGGAGAAATGGGGAGAAAATTTGGAATTCAAAATCTTGTGGAAGTGAATGTTGAAAACTAAAATAAATTAATTAAAAGAAAAGAAAAACAAAACAAAATAAAAACCTTTCTGGGTCTTCTCATTTGTTGTTGTCCAGTCATTTCCAGTCATGTCTGATTTTCTATGACCCCATTTGGGGTTTTCCTGGAAAAGATGCTGGAAAGGTTTGCTATTTCCTTCTCCAGCTCATTTTACAGATAAGGAAAAGGAGGAAAACTGAGTGATGTGACTTGCCCAGTGTCACACATTTAGTTAAGTGTCTGAAGCCAGATTTCAACTCAGGTCTTCCGGACTCCAGGTCTGTTGATCTATCCATTGCGCCATCCAGCTGCTCCTGGACAACTCCCAATCTAGGCATTAAAGTTCAAACCCTTTATTCTAGCATTCAGTATTTTTTGTTTCCTGGGCTTGACCTTCCTCTTTTCAACTTTCCTCTTACCTTCCTCCATGCCCTACAAAACTCTACACTAGGTACGATAATGTATTCTGCACTCCTCAAATAAATCTTGTAATTCCCTTCCTCTGAGTCTTTGTTTACAAGATTCTACCAGCTTTACCTACCCTTCCCTTTATTTCCATCTGTCAAAATCTGACCTATCTTTCAAGGCCCCTGCCAAATGCCATTGCCCTAATTATAAGAAAGTATTTGGGTTTTAAAAATAAATTATTTTTTACAATCATTTTTATCTCTTCTTTGCACTGCCCCCATTGAACAATCAAAATAAAACCTTTCTAGTAATTATCTATTGTCCAGCAAAATAAATTCTTCCTTTGAAGGACCAAAAATGTCTGCATTTGGAATCCATAATCTCTCTAACAGGAGGCGAGTAGTTTGTTTCAACTTTGGCCATCAGGACCTGTGATTGACCATTGTCATCACTGGAGTTCTAAAGCCTTCCTTTGTTTTTATTTGTTATTTTGTTAATATTTTTAAACTCTTCTCCTTGCTCTGTTCACTTCATTCTCCAACAATTCTTGCAAGTCTTCCTAAGGCTGAAAACATCACTTTCATAATTTCTTATGGTACAATAATATCCATTACATTCATACGCCCTATTTTGTTAAGCCATTCCCTAGTGTGTAGGCACCCCCTCAGTTGCTGGTTTCTTTCTAGTCCAAAAAATAGCTGTTATAAATATTTTAATACTTATACATCTTTTGTTTTTCTTTCTCTTTGATCTCTTTGGATTACAGACCCACTAATGGTATGGCTGGGACAAGAGGTACTCAGGTTTAGAAACTTTTTGGTCATAGATGCAAATTGCTTTCTAGAATGGCTGGAATAATTTCTATCAGTAATGTATTAATGTACCTATTTCCCTACACCTACTGCAACTTTAGAGCATCTAGGTGGCACAATGGATAGAATACCAGGCCTGGAGTCAGGAAGATTCATCTTAATGAGTCCAAATCAGGCCTCAGACACTTAGTAGCTAAGTGACCCTGGACAAATCACTTAACCTTGTTTGCCTCAGTTTCCTTATCTTTCAACTGATCTGGAGAAGGAAATGACAAACCACTCTGCACTAAGAAAACCCCAAATGGGGTCATGAAGAGTCTGAAATAATTGAGAAACAACTGCAACAATTGTGATGTTCCTTTTTTTTTCATGTTTATTCAAACATATGTTGAGTGTCTAGTACGAAGTAGACACTCATGAGTGTCTGATTCCTGCTCAGAGGGTAGATTTTCTTGATCTGTGCTCTCCCATCACTATTCCTCTACCTCTCTTGTGTCAGAACCCATCATGATGAAGATGTGGCTGCTGGCAATGAAGGCATAAAAGCTTCATTCCTGTATTTCATTTTCCTTCATTCCCTTCATTGTAGATTGTGGCCAGAATCTGTGTTGCGTGGATACAAATTAGTCTGAGGAAGAACAGGCAAACCATGGAAAGATAATCTGTCACTCTTTTGCATCTTCTGATTCAAATGCCTTGAGCTCTGAGCCTCAGGTCTCTACCTTTGTTTGATTGGTGACCCTGGAATTTTGAGAAGTTAATAAATCCACAAAGGAAAGCGTTCTTAGCCCAGCTTAACTCCCACGCTAACACAGAACCACAGAATTCCATAGATGTAAGGGATCTCAACAGCCTTTTCATTTAATCCATATCCCCCAAAGAATCCCAGTTCAAGTTACCTGTCAGTTAGGTCATCTATCCAGTATCAGTTTGGAGACAGCCAAGCAGTCAGCACCCATCTCCTCTCCAAGCAGCCCCACTTTCATTGTTAGGGCCCAACATGAATCCAGTACTGGCTTCTTTACATCTCCCCCTATCGCTCTGAGTGGTTCTGCCTTTTCTCTGGCCTCAGTTATCCTTGACATTCACCCCAATTCCATGCAAAGGTCTTATGTCTCCTTTGATCCTCCTTTCTCTACCAATGTGGTTTACAAAAACAAACAAACTTTTTGTGGTGCTTAAGTTCCCTCACCAACATCTGCTTGTTCATTCTGCGCTTCAGTATTCCCTACATATTTTTGATCTGACTGTGTCATATTCATATTGCATCTGGTATCTGGACTTGCTTCCATGTCTTGTACATTTCTTTTTAAATTTCAATAATAAATAAACACTTATTAAACAGTTATGTACCAGAGACTGTGTTAAGCACTGGGAATGGCAAAAGATCATTCTTGTCCTCAAGTAGTTACAACCTACCAGGGAGATAATATGCAAAAACTATATATATACAAAGTAAACTATGTAACGTAAATTAAAAACTATTAAGAGAGAGAATACAGTGGAATTAAGAAACATAAGGAAGACTTCCCATAGAAGGTGGGATTTTAGAAGGTGGGATTAAAGAAACCAGTGGTGTTAAACAGTCAGACTGGAGGAGGGAGAATGTTCCAGGCATGGGGTACAGCCAGAGAAAATACCCAAAGTGAGAGATGGAAGGTCCTGTTCATGGAAAAGCCAGGAGGCCAGTGTCATTGGATTGAGAAGCCCTTTTTGAAGAATAAGTTGTAAGACTGGAAAGTTAGCCTGGAACTAGGTTCTGAAGTGACTTTAAAATAGTAGAATTCTATGTGCATCTACATCATTCTTTTCAAAGAAATCTCATCTTTCCTTCCTGTAACTATTTCCCTTTATTTTTTCAAAATATGATTCTTGAGCATCACCCATCACTTTTGGGTTAACTTCCCTAGAAGTGCTTTAGTCAATGGGCTCTATCTCTCTTTCCTCTGAACGCCCAAATTTATGGTGCCTATCATGATATGCCAAGATTTCTTATTCTTCTGGATCCCAAATTATATGATGTAGGGGTCACTTCTAAACAAGGTTCCCATTATTTCTATAATATAAATCAATTGCCCTCTGTTCCAGAATAGAATGCGACTTTATTGGTTTGTCTGTCTTTTAAAGGATGAAATTAGTAGAAGGAGAGCTCCGGGCAAAGTTTGGTAATTGAAGTTTCTCCATCACCACTCTGTTGTGCCTCTCTCAAACCTGTGATTTGTATCCGAATTGTTGTTTTTGTTCTGTCCTTTCAATACTCTTTCTAACCACATTTATGGTTTTCTTTTTTTTAATTAATTTATTTTGAATTATCAACAATCACTTCCATAACTTTTGAATTTTAAATTTTTCTCCCCTTCCCTCTTCACCTCCCTCCCCAAAACGGCTTGCAATCTGATATAGACTATACATATACATTCCTATTAAACATATTTTCACATTAGTGATGTTGTAAGTTAGAATTAGAACAAATAGGAGGAACCACCAGAAAGAGGAAAAAATCATAACAGAAGGAAAAAAATAGCAAATAATATGCTTCCATCTGCATTCAAACTCCATAGCTCTTTCTTTGTATGTGGATAGCGTTTTCCATCATGAGGCTATTGGAGATGTCTTAGATCCTTGTATTGCTGAGAAGGGTTACGTCTATCAATATTAGTCACACGATGTGGCTGTTACTGTGTACAACATTCTCCTGGCTTCTATTCATTTCACTCAGCATCAGAGCATACAAGTTTTCCAGGTTTTTCTGAAGTCAGCCTGTTCATCCTTTCTTATAGCACAATAGTATTCCATTACATTCATATACTAAAACTTGTTCAGCCATTCACCAATTGATGGGCATCCTCTCAATTTCCAAGTCTTTGCCACCACAAAAAGAGCTGCTATAAATATTTTTGTACATGTGGGTCCTTTTCCCATTTGGATGATCTCTTTGGGATATAGCCTTAGAAGTGCTATTGCTGGGTCAAAGGCTATGCATATTTTTATAGCACTTTGGGCATAATTTCAAATTGCTTTCCAAAGTGGCTGGATCATTTCACAACTCCACCAACAATGCATTAGTGTCCCAATTTTCCCACATCTCCAACATTTATCATTTTCCTGTCTTGTGTCATGCTGGCCAATCTGATAGGTGTGATATGGTACCTCAGAGTTGTTTTGATTTGAATTTGTCTAATCAATAGTGATTTAGAGCATTTTTTCATATGACTATAGATGGCTTTAATTTCTTCATCTGAGAACTGCCTGTTCATATCCTTTGACCATTTATCAATTGGAGAATGACTTGTATTCTTATAAATTTGACTTAATTCTCTCTATATTTTAGAAATTAGTCCATTATCAGAGTCACTGGTTGTAAAAATTCTTTCCCAATTTTCTACCTTCCTTCTAATCTTAGTTGCATTGGCTTCGTTTGTACAAAAACTTTTCAATTTAATGTAACCAAAGTTATCCATTTTGCATTTTGCAATGTTCTCTATCTCCTGTTTGGTCATGAATTCTTCTGTTTTCCACAAATCTGATAGGTAAACTATTCCTGCTCTCCCAGTTTGCTTACAGTGTCAGCCTTTATATCTAAGTTATGAACCTATTTTGACTTTACTTTGGTATATGGTATGAGATTTTGATCTATGCCCACTTTCTGCCATACTCTTTTTCAGTTTTCCCAGCAGTTTTTTTCAAAGAGTGATTTCTTATCCCAGAAGCTATGGTCTTTGGGTTTATCAAATAATAGATTACTACAGTCATTGACTACTGTGTCTTGCATACTTAACCTATTCCACTGGTCCACCACTCTGTTTCTTAGCCACTACCAAGCAGTTTTGATAATTGCTGCCTTATAATACAATTTAAGATCTGGAATGGCTAGGCCCCCTTCCCCTGCCTTTCTTTTAATTAGTTCCCTTGATATTCTGAACCTTTTGTTATTCCAAATGAATCTTATTATTTTTTCTAACACAAATAATTTTTGGTAGTTTGATTGGTATGGCACTGAATAAGTAAATTAGCTTAGGTAGACTTGTCATTTTTATTATATTAACTCAGCCTACCCATGAGCAACTGATGTTTTTCCAGTTATTTAGATCTGACTTTACTGGTGTGAAAAGTGTTTTGTAATTGTGTTCATATAGTTCCTGGGTTTGTTTCATGAGGTAGACTCCTAAATATTTTATAATATAATGTCTACAGTAACTTTAAATGGTTATTTCTTCCTGTAACTTCTTTAACTTCTCCTCTAAGAATTTAGATGACATAGTACTTGGTGCATATGTTTAGTAATGATACTACTTCATTGTCTATGGTGCCTTTTAGCAGGATATAGTTTCCTTCCTTATCTCTTTTAATAAAATGTATTTTGCTTTTGCTTTATCTGAGATCATCATTGCTACTTGTGCTTTTTTTTTACTTCAGCTGAAGCATAATATATTTTACTCCAGCCTTTTACTTTTATGTTGTGTGTTTTCCCTCCATTTCAAATGTGTTTCCTGTAAACATTTTGTAAAATCATGGTTTTCAATCCATTCTGCTATCCACTTTCATTTTATGGGATGAACTCATTCACATTCACAGTTATGATTACTATCTGTGTCTTTCTCTCCATCTTATCTCCCATTGTGTATGCTTTTCTTTCTCCTTTCTCTCTTTCCCTCCTCACTAGTGTTTTGCTTTTGACCACCACCTCCCTCAGTCTCTACTCCCTCAGTCCCCACTCCCTTCTATTAGTTCCTCCCTTTTCTTCCCTTTTACCCTTACTACCTCTTCCCTCCCTTCTACCCCCCCTCCCTCTTCTTTCTTTTTTTTCCCTCCTATTGCTTATAGGGTAAGTTAGATTTCTATACCTAACTGATTATGTTATTCCGTCCTTGAGCCAAATGTGATTAGAATAAGGTTCAAACAAAGCTTGTCTACCTCCTTTCTTTCCTTATACTATAATAGGTTTTTGTGCCTTTTCTTGTAATATAGTTTACCATTGTGTGCTTCCTCCTTTCCTTTTCTCCCATCTACTTACTTAGATCCATTTAAACCACTTAATTGGAATTTTTTTTCTCATTACATCAAAGTCAACTTATACCCACCCCCTCTGTCTATGTATACCCCCTTTAAAATGGTGTAATAATAATACAGTTTTCAAGAGGTACAAGTATCATTTTCTTTTCTGGGGATATAAACAGTTTGCCATTATTAGTAACATGTTATTTTTTCTGTCCTGTTTACCTTTTAACGTCTTTCTTGAGTCTTGTATTTGAAGATCAAATTTTCTCTTGAATTTTTTTTTTATATCAGGAATATTTGGAAGTCCCCTATTTCATTGAATGTACATCTCCTCCCCTAAGAGATTATGCTCATTTTTCCTGGGTAGTTTTTCTGTGGTTGTAATCCAAGCTCCTTTGCCTTACTGAATATCATATCCCATGCCCTCTGATCTTTTAATGTAGAAGCTGCAAGGCCCTGCATAATCCTGACTGTGGTTCCATGGTATTTAAAGTATTTCTTTCTGGCTGCTTGCAGTATTCTCTCTTTGACCTGGTAGTTTTGGAATTTGACTACCATATTCCTTGGTGTTTTCAATTTAGAATCTCTTTCAGGAGATGATTGGTGGATTCTTTCTATGCCTATTTTACCCTCTGGTTCTAGGACCTCAGGGCAATTTTCTTTGACCATTTCTTCAAAGATGCTTCCCAGGCTCTTTTTTTTTCATCTTGTTTTTCAGGTAAACCAATAATTTTTAAATTGTCTCTCCTAGATCCATTTTCCAGGACAATTGTTTTATCAATGAGGTATTTTACATTTTCATCTATTTTTTTCATTCTTTTGTTTCTGTTTGACTGATTTTCATTCTCTCATAGAGTCATTAGCTTCCGCTTGCCAATTCTAATTTTTAATGAATTGTTTTCTTCTATTAGATTTTATACCTCCTTTTCCATTTGGCCCATTTTATTTTCTAAGGCGTTCTTCTCCTCGGTGAGTTTTTGTGCCTCCTTTTCTGTTTGGTCAATTTTGCTTTTTAAGGACTTGTTTTTTCAGTGCACTTTTTTTCCCATTTGACCAATTATATTTTTTTAAGGATTTGTTTTTTATAGTTAATTTTTGTCCTTCCTTTTCCAAGTTAGTGACTCTTTCTTGCATATCTCACATTTCTTTTCACATTTTTTCTTCTACCTCTCTTATTTGACTTTGAAAATCCTTCTTGAACTCTTCCAAGAAAGCTTTTTTGCCTTGAGATCAGCTCATATTCCTTTTTGAAGTTTTGCATTGGGTTTGTTGGTAATGTCCTCTCCTGGATTTCTTTCTTGATTGTCACTGTCCCCATAATAAGAATCTATGGTCATGGTATGTTTCTTTTTGCTCATGGTGTTTGCTTATTTCCTGACATTTAAAAAGAATTGAGTTCTCCTGCTGGGGAGCAGGGGGCACTGAGCCAAGCTTCTTGTGCTGTGAGCCTGGAGCCTGATCACTGGCTTTGTGTGCTGGGGCCTCAGATGCTGGCAGTTGGAGGCTGGAGGGTTCTTGGAGCTTACCTGGTGTTAGACTAGAATCAGCAACACTGGAGCACTAGGGGTAGGGATGGGGAGTCTGGCCCCTGGAGGATGCCTGCTCACCCAGGCCTTTCACTCCTTTCTTTGGCTCCTTGCAGGTAGATATTTCCTGGCTGCAGGATGTTTCTCTGCCTGGAGCTTTTTCGCTGAGGCACCGGGAACCATGGCTGCCGGAGAATGCTGTGGTCACATGGTGGTTTATTGAGTCAGTTTTCACTGGTTACCTTTTCCTGTTCTGAGGCACTTGGGGTCCTGATGTTGGTATTTACCTGCTCCAGCACCCGGGGTTCAGGATCTCCCCCTGGCATGCTGAGATGGGGCTTTCCACCCGCTTGCTGGAATGCCTCCCATTTTGTATTGCTCTCCCTCACCCAGAGCAAGAAGGGTTTTTCTAGTTAATCTCCCCAACCCACCTGGGCTACAAGACTACTAAACCATGTCTTTCTGCTGGTTCAGTTGCTTTAAGGTTTTCCCTGGGGATGATATTCACTAAGCTTTCAGAAGTTAATAAGGGAGGGTGAGAGCAACTTATTTCTTACTCCCAAGGTGGAATTTTAGAAGGTGGGATTAAAGAAAGTAAGGAAGGTGAGTAATCAGAGGAGAGGAGGGAGAGTGTTCCAGGCATGGGGGAGAGCTAGAGAAAATGCCCAGAGGTGAGAGATAGAAAGTCTTTTTCATGGAAAAGCCAGAAGGCCAAAGCTATTGGATTGAAAATTCCTTTTTGAAGAATGAGTTGTAAGGCTGAAGGTAGGAGGGGTAGATTATGAAAGGGCTTTGAAATAGGAGAATTCCCTGTACGTCCACATCATTTTTTCCCCAAATAAATCCCTTTTAAACTCCTTTCTGGAACTATTTCCCTTTGTTTCTTCAAAATTTCGTTCTTGAGAATCACCCGTCCCTCCTAGGCTCACTTCCTTTGAAGTATTTTAGTCCATGGGATCTATCTATTTTTCCTCTGTACCCTTTGAAATCTGCCCTCCAAAAATCTAGTGTGCCCATCATAATACACCCAGATTTTTTGTTCTTCTCTATCATAAACTCTATGCTGGAGGAGTCACTTAATCACAAAGTTCCCATCATTTCTACTCCAGAAGTCAATTCCTCTCTGTTGGCGAGAATCATATCCAGAATAGCATGTCACTATATTGGTCCTCGGTCTTGTGAAAGATGAAATTAGCAGAAGGAGAGCTTCAGAAAGCATTTATTAAGTGAAGTTTCTCCATTACTACTCTGTTGTGCCTCTCTCAAGCCTGTGATTTGCATTCCAATTGTTGTGGTTTTTGTTTAGTTCTTTCTATCCTGTCTGATTCTAACTGACCCCATTTAGAGTTTTCTTGGCAAAGACACTAAGGTGTTTTGCCATTGCCTTCTCCAGTTCATTTTGCAGTTAAGAAAATTAGGTAAATGGGGCTAAGTTTCTTGCCCAGGGTCATACAGCCAGTATCTGAAGCCCATATTTGGACTCAGGTCTTCCTGACTGCACACTCAGTGCTCTGTCTACTGCACTACTTAGGTGTACCCCAAACTGTTGTATTCCAAACTCTTCATCTATTTCATCTTTCTGTCTTTTCCCTTTCACCTTTCACTAAGTGTTCTCTGACTTCCTGTAGGCCTTTCACGTTTTTGAACTGCCTTCTGCCTTCCAGGGTTAGGATCATCATGTTCTTTGAGTTTCTGAGCACTGGATTTTCATGACCCTTTAGGGAATCTCAGGACAGAATTCTAGGAACATTTAAGCACCCCCAGTGTCCTGCTCTGAGTGCTACCAGGTCCCTCTGGTCAAGGTCAAGTGCTTGCTGCTGTCTCAAACACTGGAAGAGGAAGAGACAGTGAGAGTTCTCAAGAGACTGTGTTGCCTCACTTTTCAAAAACTGCTTAGTTCATGATACTTGAGTGACCTCTCACTCTACATTAGCCTAAATATAGAGAAGAGCAGTGGAAAAAGGGTCTTCCTTCTAGACAGTGGAAGCCACAAGAAAAACAATAATAGTAACTTGTATGCCAATTGCACTTCCTAAAGAGTTGAAAAATGCTTGACATCTGGGAGATTCTGACTAGCTTGGGAAGTGTTCCAATTAACTAGATGAGGTTACATAGTTGGGCCTTCAGAGCCATCAGATGAGCCCTTCTGCAATGAAATGTGCATATGATCACTGGTGCCTTACTGACCACATCCAGGGAGCTCAAGATGATAGGCTGAGACTCAAGGGGTCAGACTCCCATTCAGGAGCATCATTTCTACTTCTATATTACATGAAAGTGAGCTTTGAGAACTCCTCACCCATTTTTTGCCCCCTCTCCCTCTTCTGAACTTCCTCTGCCTCATTTCTTTTCTCCAGAGTGTAACATGAATGTGAGCCAGAAAATTTCGACCTTATCCCCATATAAGGGGCAGTTGATGTTGATTTGCGCAGAAGTACATGTCAGAGGCAGATATGCCTTCAGATAGTCTGGGAGAGAAGTACATGGGCCATGTTCCAGAACCCAAACTCTTGTGATGAGCGGGAGGGATTTGGAATTCACTCAGTTTGATGCCACTGGAATCCAACCTCCCTTCTAGGGAAGGGAGACTTCCTGAGTAGCGTCAACCCCAAAGTTTCCTTGAACATATTAACAAATGAAAGAAAGAATGCAGAGACATTTATTCAGATCATTATTTAATAATGGCACTATTAAAAAGACAAATAACTCTGAAAGACTTAGAAACTTTGAGCAACTCAATGACCAGACACAATTCCTGAGGACTCAGTGAATATGCTGCCTGCCATCTGTTTTTTTTAATAATTTTTTTTTTATTTTTAGGCAATTGGAATTAAGTGACTTGCCCAGGGTCACACAGCTAGTAAGTGTCAAATGTTTGGTCTGAGGCCAAATTTGAACTCAGTTCTTCCTGACTTCAGGGCCAGTGCTCCATTATCCACTGTACCACCTCTCTGCTCCCTACCATCTGTTAAAGAAGTGAAAGAATCAAGACAAAGAATTGAACAGGGGGACTGAGCCAAGATGGCAGAGTAAAAGCAGTGACTTGCTTGTACTCTCCCCCAAAGCTTTCCAAATACCTGTAAAAAATGGCTCTAAACAAATTCTAGAGCTGCAAAACCCACAGAAAGACAGAGTGTAACAAATTTCCAGCCCAAGACAACCTGGAAGGTCAGCAGGGCTGGGAGAAGAGAGCAGTTCAGTTTGGGCCATGTAGGCTGCACAGGCAAAGACCAGGCCTCAGGGAGCCTGGAACAGTCCTCAGGGGATTGAATCAAGGGGAACTGTGGTGGTTTCCAGACTTCTTAACCCACAAACACCAAAGACAACTTGGGAAAGGTGTGTCTGACCATGGTGAGAGAGGAGCGAATGGAAGCTAATGATCTGATGACAAATCAAGAAATTATAAAATAAAACTGAAAGAATCAAAAAATAGCAAACTGTGTGAAATATCTCATTGGAAAAACAACTGGCCTGGAAAACAGATCCAGGAGAGATAATTTTAAAATTAACAGGCTACCTGAAAGCCATGATCAAAAAAAAAGCCTAGACATAGTTTTTCAAGAAATTATCAGGGAGTTTTACAAGCCAGCCCGTGAGCCTCTGCGCTCCCTCTTTGCAGCTCGCGCCGACCATGGGGTTCTCCCGGGACTACTGGCACAAGTGCCGCACGACCTCGGGCAAGCGTAAGCCCTACCGCAAGAAGGGCAAGTATGAGCTGGGCGGCCCACCGGCCAACACCAAGATAGGCCCCCGCTGCATCCACACGGTGCGAGTGCGAGGAGGCAACAAAAAATACGGGGCGCTGAGGCTGGACGTGGGCAACTTCTCCTGGGGCTTCAAGTGCTGTACCCGAAAAACAAGGATTACTGATGTGGTCTATAATGCATCCAACAATGAGCTGGTCCGGACCAAGACGCTGGTGAAGAATTGCATCGTGCTTATCGATAATACCCCATACTGCCAGTGGTACGAGTCCCACTATGCCCTGCCCTTGGGCCGGAAGAAGGGAGCCAAGCTGACTTCTGAGGAGGAAAAAAATTTTAAATATAAAGCTGTCAAAGAAGATCCAGAAGAAATATGAGGAACGGAAGAAGAATGCCAAGATCAGATCACTTCTGGAGGAGCAATTCCAGCAGGGCAAGCTACTTGCCTGCATTGCATCGAAGCCAGGCCAGTGTGACCGAGCAGACGGCTACGTGCTCAAAGGCAAAGAGCTTGAGTTCTACCTAAGAAAGATCAAAGCCCAAAAGGGCAGATAAACCCTAACTTGGACATTCTCTAATGGAATAAATCCCCAGATTGTCTGCCAAAAAAAAAAAAATCAGGGAAAACTGCCCTGATATTCTAGAACCAGAGAGTCAAATAGAAATTGAAAGAATCCACCAATCACCTCTTGAAAGAGATTCCCAAAGGAAAACTCCTCCAAAATATTATATTCCAAACCCTATGGTCCCTTAATGTAGAAACTGCTAAATCTTATGTCATCCTGCTTGTTTCCACAATATTTGAATTGTTTCTTTCTGACTGCTTGCAATAATTTCTCCTTGACCTGGGAACTCTGGAATTTGAGTATAATATTCCTAGGAATTTTCCTTTGGTAATCACTTTCAGTAGGTGAGTATGACAGTATTAAGGTAGTTGAAGGAAAATATATATATATATATATGTATGTAGATAGATAGATAGATAGATAGATAGAGGGCACAGGATGAGTTGAAGATGAAGGGGTGATATCTGGAGAATAAAATTAAGAGGTGAGAGAGGATTATACTGGGAGAAGGAGAAAGAGAGAGGTAGAACAGGGTAAATTATCTCACATAAAGTAGACAAGAAAAGGCTTTTACAGTACAAGAGAAGTGGGGGAAGATGAGAGGGAAATAGTGAATCTTATTCTCATTGGATTTGGCTTAAGGAAGGAATAGCATACACACTCAATTGGGTATGGAAATCTATCTTACCCTATAGGAAAATAGGAGGTAAGGGGATAAGAAAGTGGGGGGATGATAAAGGGGAGAGCAGATTAGGAGAGGGGATAATCAGAAGCAAACACTTCTGAGGAGGGTCAGAGTCAAAAGAGAGAATAGAATAAACAGGGGAGGGGGGCAGGATAGGATGAAGGGCAATATCATTAGTTTTCCACAACATGACTACTATGGAAGTGTTTTGCATGACTACACGTGCATAACCTGTATCAAGTTGCTTGCCTTCTCAATGAGGGTAGATGGGGAGGGAGTAACGGAGAAAATTTAGACCCCAAAGTTTTAAAAATAAATGTTAAAAATTGTTTTCACATGCAACTAGAAAATAAGATATACGGGCAATAGGGTATAGAAATCTATTCTGCCCTACAAGAAAATAGAAGGGGAAGGGAATAAGAGAAAAGGGGAGGGAGAGACAGAAGGGAGGGCAGATTAGGGAAAGGAGTATTTAGAATACACACTGTCTTGGGGTGAAGGGAGGGATAAACTGGGGAGAAAATTTGGAACCCAAAATCTTGTGGAAATGAAGGTTGAAAACTAAAAACAAATTAATTAATTAAAAAAGATTGGAGGAGGGGGTAATCAGAAGGCAACACATCTGAGGAGGGACAGGGTCAAAAGAGAGAATAGAATAAACAGAGGATGGAATAGGATGAAGGGAAATAGAGTTAGTTTTGCACAATATGACTACTATGACGTGTTTTGCATGACTACACATGTATAAACTGCCTCAAGTTGCTTGCCTTCTTAATGAGAGTGGGTGAGGAAGGAAGAAGGGAGAGAATTTGAAGCCCAAAGCTTTAAAAATAAATGTTAAAAATTATTTTTCCATGCAACTGGGAAATAATATATTGGAGTATAGAAATAATGGGTATATAAATCGATCCTGCCCTGCCAGAAAATAGAAGGGTAGGGCAATAAGAGAAGGTGGGGTGATAGAAGGGAAGGCAGATTAGAGGAAGGGGTATTTAGAATGCATGCTGTCTTGGAGTAGGGCAAGGGCAAGATGGGAAGAAAATTTGGAACTCGAAATCTTGTGGAAATGAAGGTTGAAAACTAAAAATTAATTAATTAATTAAAACAAATGAAAAAGAAAGAATTAAACATATTTTTGTTTACCTGGCTAATGCAGGAATTTATTTTCCTTAACTATATACGTTTGTCATAGGAGTTTCATTTTCCTTGCTTTCTTAATTGGGATGGATATAGTGAGGTTGGAGTGAGACAATGTAGATCTGAAAAGAAAAGAAAATTTCATTTAAAAATGGAAAGAGTAATATCTTTTAGGACCTGTGCAAGGCACAAGATATACAAACATCACAATCAAGACAGTCCTTACCCTCAAGGAGCTTACATCATCATAGGAGAGAATACATATAAGGGAACGTCATCAAGGAAGTGTGATTTTGTCAAGGAAGCTACAGAGATGGCAACTGGCATCATAGAGTAATTGATTGATATGGCCTTTCCAGGAATGCTAGAGTAGTGATGTTGATTGGATCACTGTTCTTCAACAGGAGGCAGAAAGAGGGTCAAGGGGAAAGGGTAACACAGAAAGACCTATGTCATGATGATGGCAGGGCTTGACTGTGCTGGGCTAAGTGTGCTGGACCTGATCTGAGCCAATCTTGATGCTCATTCCTTCTCCCATCAGTAGTCTTGGGCCCAAAATTCAAGATAGAGTTGGAACACAGTGTCTGAGGGCTAGGATAGATTTATCATCATCACCACCACCATCATCATCATTGCATTATTGTTATTATTCCTCAGAAGAGGATGATAAGGTTCATAGAGTTTAAGGGAGCTGTCAGTGATCACACAGGTAGTAAGTGACAAAGTTGGGTATTGCACCAAAGTCTTCCTGACTGTTTATATTTAGAATCAGAGTTCAGTGGTCTTGCTACTACAAAGAATGAAAAAGCTTGGTAAGATTCTTTAAGAACTCCAATATTACTTCTTTCCCCTTAGACAATACCAGATGATCCCTGTGTAAGGCCTGGGTAAGCAGACATCCTCCAGGGGCCAGACTCCCCACCCCTATCCCTAGAGTTCCAGTGTTGCTGATTCCAGCCCAACACCAGGTAAGCTTCCAGAAACCTACAGCCTTCAACTGCCAGCATCCGAGGCCCCAGCACACAAAGTCAGTAACCAGGCTATTGGCTCACAGCACAAGAAGCTTGGGTCAGTGCCCCCTGATCCCCAGCAGGAGAGCTCAATTTTTTTTTTTTAGAGTCAGGAAATAAGCAAACACCATGAGCAAAAAGAAACATACAATGACTATAGATTCTTATTATGGAGACAGGGAAGATCAAGGAAGAAATTCAGACGAGGACAACATTGTCAATATACCCACATCCAAAACCTCAAAAGGGAATATAAACTGGTCTCAATCCCAAAAAACCTTCTTGGAAGAACTCAAGAAGGATTTTAAAAATTGAATAAGAGAGGTAAAAGAAAAATTGGGAAAAGAAATACGAGATATGCAAGAATCAATAGCTTGGAAAAGAAAGAACAAAAATTAACTGTAGAAAACAAATCCTTAAAAAATACAATTGGTCAAATGAAAAAAAAGTACACTTAAGAAAACAACTCCTTTAAAAAGCAGAATTGGCCAAATGGAAAAAGAGGTACAAAAACTCACTGAGGAGAACTCTTTAAAAAGTAAAGTAGGCCAAATGGAAAAGGAGGTACAAAATCTAATAGAAGGAAAAAGTAAAGGGAGGGGGTTAATAGAAGGGAGGGAAAAAGTAGTAAGGGTAAAGGGGAAGAAAAGGGAGGGGGCAAATAGAAGGATGGGTGGAGTGAGGGAGGCAATGGTCAAAAGCAAAACACCAGTAAGGAGGGAAAGGGAGAAAGAAGCAAGAAAAGCATAAATGCATGAGGAATAGTATGGAGAGAAAGACACAAATAGTAATCATAACTCTGAATGTGAATGGAATGAGCTTTCCTATTAAATGGAAACAGCAGAATGGATTAAAAACTATAATCCTACAATATGTTGTTTACAAGAAACACATTTGAAACAGAGGGACACACACACACGGTAAAGGTAAAAGGCTGGAGCAGAATATATTATGCTTCACATGAAGTAAAAAAAAAAGCAGGGGTAACAATCCTTATCTCAGACTAAGCAAAAGCAAAAATAGGTGTAACTAAAAGAGATAAGGAAGGAAATTATATCCTACTAAAAGGCACCATAGACAATGAAGGAATAACATTACTAAACATATATGCACCAAATGGTGTAACATCCAAATTCTTAGAGGAGGAATTCAAGGAGTTATAGGAAGAAATAGACAGAAAAACTGTACTATTGGGGGACCTCAACATCCCCCTGCCCAAACTAAATAAATCTAATCACAAAATACACAAGAAAGAAGTTAAGAAGGTAAATAGAATTTTAGAAAATTAGATATGGTAGACCTCTGGAGAAAATTGAATGGGGATAGAAAGGAATATACTTTTTTTCTCAGTGCTACTTAACACAAAAATTGATCATGTACTAGGGCATAAAACCTCACAATCCAGTGCAGAAAGGTAGAAATATTAAATTCATCCTTTTCAGATCATGATGCAATAAAAATTATATGTAATAAAGGACCATGGAAAGATAGACTAAAAATTAATTGGAAACTAAATAATTTAATCCTAAAGAATGAATAGGTCAAACAACAAATCATCGAAACAATCAATAACTTCATCCAAGAGATTGACAATAATGAGACAGCATACTGAAACTTATGGTATGGAGCAAAAACAGTTCTTAGGGGAAGTTTTATATCTCTCAATGTTTACATGAATAAAATAGAGAAAGAGGAGATCAATGATTTGGGCATGCAATTAAAAAAACTAGAAAAAGAACAAATTGATAATCCCCAATTAAATACCAAATTAGAAATGCTGAAGACAACAGCCTCCTGGCAATGTGATTGCCACTTACAGGAAAATGCCATACCACCACCATTAGTGCATATGATCCCACCATGACAAACTCTGATGAGATAGAAGAAAAATTTTATGAAGACCTGGAGACTCCCATGATTAATGAACCAAAAGAGGACAAGCTTATAATTCTGGGAGACTTTAATACTAGAGTAGGCTCAGACTACCAGACTTGGCAGGGAGTCCTTGAGGGGAATGGAGTTGGAAACAACAACAGGAATGGTGACTTACTACCAAGGATTTGTGCCTCTCATGACCTTTTCATCACCAACACTGTCATCCATTTGCCAAAGTGCAATAAAACCTCATGAATGCACCCTCAAAGCAAACATTGGCATTCAATAGACTATGTGATTGTAAGGAGAAGAGACAGACAGGATGTGAGAGTGATGAAGGCAACATGTGGTGCACAATGCTGGACTGATCATAGACTTATCTCCAAGGTGAATATTCTCATTTACTATATCCAAAAGCAATGTCACCAAGGCAAAATGACTACCAGAAGAATGAATATCAATACATTAGAGCATTCTCTGAGCAGGACCATTTTCTTGCTAACTTGGATGAAAAGTTGAGCCAACATACAGTTGGCAACAGTGGAGCAGAAATGGAGTAGGCATCTTTCCGATATTTCATGTGTAGCACTGCATTTGCTCATCTAGGTCAGAACTCTTGGAAACATGAAGATTGGATTGACAAAAATGATGGGGGAATTCAGAAGGTGCTAAATGAAAAATGACAACTCTGCAGAGTTTACCAGCAAGATAATTCACCCATCTCTAAGAAGGTAGCACTTAATTGCATCAAAAGTAAAGTAAAAGCAAAGCTTAGAGAGATACAGGATTCTTGGCTCAGTAAGAAGGCAGAAGAAATTCAATTTTATGCTGATAGTAACATTCTAAACTGCTTTTGTGATGCCCTGAAGGGTATGTATAGGCCAAAGACCTTTGATATATATCAGTTACTCAGTGTTGATGGTGCCACCTTGATCAGTGATAAGGACATGATCCTAGAGAGATGGGCTCACCACTTTCATGCTGTTTTCAACAGACCACCATCAATCAATGCTGAAGCGATTGATGATTTACTTCAATTTGAAGTCAATCCCTTCTTAGTTGAAGAAGAGGTTTTGAACGACATTAAGCTCCTTTCACTTGGCAAAGCTCTTGGTGCTGATTCTATTCCAGCTGATATTTACAAGGCAGGTGGTCCATTGTTAATACAAAAGCTGACTGAAATTTTCTGGGTTATATTCAGGGATACCTCTATTTTCTATCTCTACAGAGGTAAAGGAAATAGATTGTCCTATGACAATCACAAGGAGGTCTCTGTCTTAGTCATTGCTGGCAAGATTCTTGCCAGTGTTCCTTTTTAACAGGCTTATACTTCACCTGGAAGATGGTCATCTACCTGAGAGCCAGTGTGGTTTCAGAAAGGGCTGAGTTATGGTCGATATGGTGTTTTATGCTCAATAACTCTAGGAGAAATGCGGAGAGCAAAACAGAGGTTTGTACACAATGTTGTTGATCTGACCAAGGCCTTTGAAAAACTCAGGTATGAAGGGTTATGGAAAATTATGTCAAAATTTGGTTGTATGGAGTTGATCAGTATAGTATGTCAATTTCATGATAGTATGTTAGCCAGAGTTCCGAATAATGGACAATACTTTCATGCTTTCCCAGTCACCAATGAAAATGGTTGATCTACCAATTTTTGGCTGAAGTCAACTCATAAAAATTTAAGAACTATTTTTAAAGTAGACATCACCATTTGAAATATTCATAATGACCAGGAAATATGAAATAAAAATCGTATAAAATATAACAGTTTATTGGAAGAACTCAAAATCATGGGGGGGGGTAAGGGGGAAGCAAGATGCAGTCCATGGCAGCCACATCAAGCTGTCCCCTATTGGATCAGTCTTAAAGGGTTTTTTAATGATCCTTCAGAAGATGAGCTTATATCACCATATTTTTACTCAATTACAAGAGCAGACATTTTATCCACCTCTGCAAACTCCATAGAACATTTAGGACAAGTGAATAATAGCAGGATCACTTCTCTTGGAATACCATGGGGAAAAAAATAACCATGAGAAGATAATGACAATAATTGTTGAAGGTTTAGAAAGAATTTTTCATATATTTTCTCACTTGAGTCTCATACCAACCCTGTGAGATTTAGGTTAGGATTATCTCCAATTTATATAGGAATACATTGAATCTCCAAGAGGTAAAAAGTCACTGGTCTATGGTCATACAGCTAGTGTCAAGATGAAATTGGAACTCAAGTTTCTATTGACTCCAAGTCCAGCTGGGAGAAATGTGCTGGGAAACCTGCAAGTAGTGGATCTAGGGGTGAGTGGCGGAAGATGCTTGCCATGCCCTTGAAAGTTTGATCTGCCTTATCAATATTTTCTCCATCACTTTCTTGTCTAAACAATCAACAAATCAAAAAAAAAAAAACCATTCCTCTGTATGTGGCATTTGCAGATTTCTGCAGTAGAAATGTTCACATGGAAAATGTAGCAATTATCTCTCCAAAGTGCTACAAGCTGACTCCTGACCATTTTTTGCCTAGTAGTTTTGCCTAGGCAGTTAGTATGAAAAGTAAACCTCCCTGTTGAACCTATTTTCAGCTTTCACATATACTAAAGATTTTAGTGTTTGGCATTGGAATTAGGAAGACTAGATTTTGAATTCTGCCTCCTCTCATACTTGGTCATTGTGTGATCATGGGCTAGCCACTTAAAATGTTTGGGCTTTTTCCAAATCTATAAAATGGGTAAAATGATAGCTGTAATATCTATCTCTCATGGGTGTTGTGAGGCTAAAATTAAGTAATGAAAGTAAAGTTCTTCAAAAAGCTTAAATTTCTATATAAATGGCAGATATTTTACTGGAGTGGTTTGCTATTTCCTTCCCCAGCTCATTTTACAGATAAGCAAGTTGAGGCAAACAGGTGTCCAGGGACACACAGCTAGTAAGTGTCTGAGGCCAAATTAGAATTCAGATCTTCCTGACTCCAGGCCTGGTGCTCTATCCACTGTGCCACCTAGCTGCTCCTAACTCTTCCCAGCTTAGACATTACAGCTCAAACCCTTTATCCTAGCATTCAATATTTTCTATTGCCTGGGCTCAACCTTCTTCTTTCCAGCCTTCCTCTCACCTTCCTCCACTTACTAAGACAAACTCCACACCAGGTATGAGAATGTATTTTGCACTCCCCAAATAAATCTTGTGCTTCCCTTCCTCTGAGTCTTTGTTCACAAGGTTCCCTCAGCCTTACCTACCCTTCCCTTTATTTCCATCTGTAAAAATCTGACCTATCATTCAAGGCACCTGCCAAATGCCATTGCCCTAATTAGAAGAAAGTATTTGGTTTTAAAAATAATTTTTTAGAATAATTTTTGTCTCTTCTGTCCACTGCCCCCATTGAAGAATAAAAGTAAAACCTGTGTGATAATTATCCATTGTCCAGCTAAACACATCACTCTATTGATTGAGTCCAAAAACGTACGCATTTGAAATCCATCATCTCTTTAACAGGTGAGTAGCTTGTTTCATCTTCAGTCCTCAGACCGCTTTAGCTTCCAGATCTTTTGCAGTCCAAAGTAGCTTATATATGTGTGTGTGTGTGTGTGTGTGTGTATGTCTGTGTGCAAATATATATGCCCCCCTTTTTAAAATTTCTTCTATCTATTTGGAGTATAGACCTACTAATGGTATGCTTGGAACAAAAGGTATACATGGCTTAGCAAGTATTTGGTCATACATACAAATTGCTTTCCAGAATAGCTAGACTAATTTCTATCAATAATGTATTAATGTACCTATTTTCCCACAACTAGGGTAACTTTAGAGCAGCTAGGTGGAACAATGTATAGAATACAAGGCCTGGAATCAGGAAGACTCATTGTCATGAATCCAAATCTGGCCTCAGACACTTACTAGCTGTGTGACCCTAGGAAAGTCACTTAACCTTGTTTGCCTCGGTTTCCTGATCTTTCAACCGAGCTGGAGAAGGAAATGGCAAACCACTCTGTGCTAAGAAAACCCCAAATGGAGTCATGAAGAGTCTGAAATGACTGAACAATAATTGCATTGTTTGTGGTTTTCCTTTTTTGTTTGTCATGTTTATTCAAATATTTGTTGACTTTCCACTATGAGCCAGGCACTCATGTGTATCTGATCCCTGTTTGGAGGATGGAATTTCCCATTCTGTGCTCTCCCATCACTACTGCTCTACTTCTCTTGTGTCAGGACCCATCATGATGAAGATGCTGCTGCTGGCAATGAAGGGATTAAAGCTTCATTCCCATATTTCATTTTTCCCTTCATTTCCTGCATTGTAGATTGTGGCTAGAATCTGTGCTGCATGGATACAAATTAGCCTCAGGAAAAATGGTTAAACCATGGAAAGATAATCTGTCACTCTTTTGCATCTTCTGTTCTAAATGCCTTGAGTTGTGAGCCTTCAGTCTCTACCTTTGTTTGATTGATGACCCTAAAATTTGTAAAGTTAGTAAATTCCACAAAGGAAAACATTCCTAGGCCAGGTTCATTCCCATGCTAACACAGAACCATTGAATTTCAAAGATGGAGAGGATCTCAAAGCCTTTTCATTTAATCCATACCCCCAAAAGAATCCTAGCTTAATCTACCTGAGAGCTAAGTTGTCTGTCCAGCATCTATTCAGAGACAGCCAAGTAGTCAGCACCCATCTCCTCTCCAACTAACCCCCCTCTCACTGTTAGTGCCCTTTCCCCAACATAAATCCAATACTAGCTTCTTTGCTTCCTCCCCCCATGGCTCTGAGCAGCTCTGCCTTTTCTCTGGTGTTAGTTATCCTTGACATTTACCCCAATCCCAAGCAAAGGTCTGATCCTCCTTTTTCTCCCAATGTAGTTTACAAAAACAAACAAACAAACCTTTGGTGGCACTTAGCTCCCCTCACCAACCTCTCTTGTTCTGGGCTTCAATATTCCCTACATATTTTTGATAGCACTGTGTCCTATTCATATTGTCTCTGCTATCCAGACTTGCTTCCATACCCTGAACATTTCTTTTGAAAATTTCAATAAATAAACAAACACTTATTAAACACCTATTATGTACCAGGGACTCTGCTAAGCACTGGGGATGGCAAAAAAAAATGGTAACTGCCCTCAAGTAGCTTAAAATCTAAAGGGGGAGACAATATGTAAACAAGTATATACAAAGTAAGCTATTTATAGGAGAAAGAAAATTATTAAGAGAGGGAAGGTACTAAAATTAAAAAAGGTAAGGAAGGCTTCCTTTAGAAGCTGGGATTATTGAAGGTGAGATTAAAGAAGGCAATGGAGGTGAATAGTAAGAGTGGAGAAGGGAGAGTGTTGCAGGCATAGGGGAACAGCCAGAGAAAATGCCCAGAGCATGAGATGGAAGATCTTGTTCGTGGAAAAGCCAGGAGGCCAGTGTCATTGGATTGAAAAATTCTTTTTGAAGAATAAGTCATAAGACTGGAAAGGTAGGAGGGGGCTATGTTATGAAAGGGCTTTGAAATAAGAGAATTCCATGTGCATCCACATCATTCTTTTCAAATAAATCCCATCTTTTGTCCTTCCTGGAACTATTTCCCTTTATTTCTTCAAAATTTCATTCTTGAGCATCACCCATCCTTCCTAGACTCACTTCCCTTGAGGTGTCATAGTCCATGGGGCCTATCTATCTTTCCTCTGAATTCTTTGAAGTCTGCCCTCCAAAAATTCATGGTTCCTATCATAATACGCCCAGATGTCTTATTCTTCTCTTTCATAAATTCTGTAATGGAGGAGTCACTTCCCCACAAGGTTCCCTCCATTTCTACAACAGAAACCAATTCCTCTCAGTTAGTGAGAAGTAGATCCAGAATACAATGTGGATTTATTGATTTGTCTGTCTTTTAATGGATGAAATTAGCAGAGGGAGAACTCCAGGCAACCTTTGGTAATTGTTTCTCCGTCACTATGCTGTTGGACTTCAAGCCTGGGATTTTTATCTCAATTTTTGTTTTTGTTCAATCCTTTCAATGCTATCTTTCCCTTTGTGAGCCCATTTAGGGTTTTCTTGGCAAAGATACTAGAGTATTTAGGAATTTCCTTCTCCAGCTCATTTTACAGATAAGAAACTGAGTCAAACAGGACTAAATTACTTGCCCAGGGTCATACAGAGAAAAAATATCTGAGGCCACATTTGAACTCAGGTCTTGTCAACTCCAGGCTCTGTGCTACATTTACTAGTTGTTCCCCAAATTTTGTATCCCAAACTCTTCATCTATTTCATCTTTCTGTATTTTTTCCTTTCATCTTTAACTGATTATTCTCTGAATCCTTCTAGCTCTTCTGTGTTTCTTAACTTCTGCTTTCCAGGGTTAGGATTACCATATTCTTTGAGTTTCTACACAATGCTGGTGCCTTACTGACCACACCCAGGGAACTTGAGATGATAGGCAGAGACTCAAGGGATCAGACTTCCATTTGGGAGCAACATTTCTGCCTCCATATAATATGAAAGTGAGCTTTGAGAACTATCCATCCATTTTTTGCTCTCTCCCCCTCTTCAGAGTTTCCTCTGCCTCACTTTTTTCTTCAGAGTATAGCATGGATGTGAGGAAAAGAGCTCCTACCTTACCCCCATATAAAGGTCAGTTAATGGTGACTTGCAGCAGAAGCACATGCCAAAGGCGGACATGCTTTCATATGGTCTGGGAGAGAGGTTCATGGGTCATATTCCTGAAGTCAAAGTCTTGTGATGAGCAGGAGGGATTTAGAATTCACTATGTATGATGCCACTGGAGTCCAACCTTCTTTCTAGGAAGGGAGACTTCCTGAGTAGCATCAACTTCAAAGTTGCCTTGAATGTATTAATGAATGAAATAAAGAATACAGAAGCATTTATTAAGACCATTATGTAGTAATAGCAATATTAAAAAGGCAAACAACTCTGAAAGTCTTAGAAACTCTTGAGCAACATTATGACCAACCACAATTCCTGAGGACTCAATGGATACACTGCCCACCATCTGATAAAGAGATGAAGGACTCAGGGTAAAGAATTATACATTTTTGTACCTGGCTAATGCAGGAATTTATTTTGCTTAACTATACATGTTTGCAACAAGAGTTTCATTTTTCTTGCTTTCTTAATTGGGAGGGATATGGTGAGTTTGGAGCGAGACAATGTAGATCTGAAAGTAAAATAAAGTTTCATTTAAAAAATGGGAAGAGCAATATGTATCAGAAACTCTGTGAAGCATTAGATATTGAAACATTACAATCAAGACAATCCTTCCCCTCAAGGAGCATACATCATCATAGGAGAGTGAGTACCTATAGGTCAATCCCATAGAGGAAGTGTGATTTTCTCAAGGAAGTTACAGATATGGTGACTGGCATCATAGGGTAATTGATTGTTATGTCATTTCCAGGAATGCTAGAGTGCTAATGTTGATAAGATTGCTGTTCCTCAACTAAAGGTTGAGAGAGAGTCAAGGGGAGAAGGGAACACACAAAGAAGTATGTTATGATGATGGCTGGGATGGGCTGGGCTGGGTGTGCTGGACCTGATTTGAGCTCGTCCTGATGCTCATTCCTTCACCCATTAGCAGCCCAGGGCCCAAAGTTTGAGGAAGCATTGGAACACAATGTCTGAGGTTTAGGCTGGATGTATCATCATCATCTTCATCACCATCATCATAATATTGTTATTATTATTCCTCAGATGAGAATTCTAAGGTTCACAGTGTTTAATGGAGCTTCCCATGGTCACACAAGTAGTAAGTGACAAAGTTGAGTATTGAACTAAAGTCTTCCTGATTCCAAGTCTATGTTTTGAATCAGATTTCAGTGGTTTTGCTACTACAAAGAATGCAAGAGCTTGTAAACTTCATTAAGGACTTCAATGTGACTTCTTTCTTCCTAGAAAATGCCAGATGATCCTCAGAGGTGCCCAAAGGGCTTCTAGATGACATCCTCTCTGGCAGCAACTCATCAGCCATGACACCCTCAAGGCAGCCTTTCTCAGCTTTCTCTTCCACAGAATTAGGATCACTGAGTGGCCAAAAGGATAGAGCAACATGATTGACATACCCAACATGGAAGTCAGCTTATTATTTTCCTTTGAGTTGCTCCCATAGCTGACAAAGAAACCCATATAGTACAACAAAAAGAGAATCAGGAAGGAAGATGCAGCTTTCATGGCTCAAACATGTGCTTCTGTGCTAGGGTCTCTGTGACCTGTGGCATTGAGTTGCATCCGTTGGGTATGCTTCCACAGGGAGAGAATGAATAGGGAGAAGGAGAAAGTAGACAGGGTAAAAGGAATAAGACTCAGAAGGCCAAAGAGAACCTGCAACATGAAGAAGATACTATTACTCACATGAACCTCCTCAGACACATTTCTCTCCTTTCCTCTACTAAAGAGGCCACTATAGTAAAAATACATTGTCTGCATCATTGGGAAGGCAATGGATAAATAGATAATCAAGGGCCCCGTAAGAAGCATGAAGACCATCCTGTCAATTCTCCTTTTCATCCAGTGGAAGAAGGGATTAGATAAGTTGGTGATCTTCAGGAAGAAGAAGATGCTGAGGATAGTGACAAACCAAATATTTGAACCATGAGTCAGTACCAAGAAGATATCAATCATTCTTACTTGGGTGGGTACATTAATAAAGGTAACAATTAAATAGCTATCCCATACTATAGTACAGGACTGTCCAATTCTGGAGATGGCCAAACTGACCAGGATGAGATCACTTGGTAGAAGTTTTTTCCTCTTGACCCTATCAATGCAATTCACCAAAGTAAGGAATCCATTTACCACAATGCCCAACAGAAATTCACCACTTGCCAGAGCCATAAAGATTTTCTCCCCACCACCTAGCATGGCAACAGAAAAGAGACCACTTAGATAGTTAGCAATATTCATAATAATTTTGATGCTGCTGCTATTGGATTAATGAGAATGAAATGAAAAGTCTTTCTGATGCTAGGTGATTCAGTGATTTTCTTCTCTGTCTTTAATAAAGTTTGTATCTTTGGCAAGAAAATGTATAGTCCCCTGTTAGACTATATTCATTAAGATATCTTTGTGCTCAGTTAAATCTGCCCAGCCAAGACACTCTATCTCTGTGTCATTTCTATTTCCTCTTCATAGGTGATCATAGAAAGGATTAGAGTACTATGTTAAGATGCAAATAGGGAGAGGTCATCTTTCAATATTTTCCTCTTTGTGTCTCAGCCTATTTTGTATCCAAACATGTGAGCTGTGTAAGATGAGCTTCACCCAATGATGTACATCATGGGAAATGTAATAAAGCCCTAAATATAGAGATCATGCTTCACCTCCATCATTTCCCACCATACTGAATA
The DNA here is from genome assembly GCF_900497805.2 of Vombatus ursinus. Lineage (NCBI taxonomy): Eukaryota > Metazoa > Chordata > Mammalia > Diprotodontia > Vombatidae > Vombatus > Vombatus ursinus. The sequence continues at coordinate 146,831 of NW_020954586.1, read as the reverse complement.
TTGATGTTACCACTAGTTGTTTATAAAATCAAATTCACACTTGGTATTTCTGGTAAATCATACTCAGGTTTGAAAATTATACATGAATTGCAGTTTAATGAGCCACTAATCTGGGTACTTCATACTCAAAAGAAAAAACCTTTCTTTCAGTTTTCATGATAACTGAGGCAAAGCTGTACCCCATGTCACTTCTGCTATGAAGATATAGACTTAACATCAGGCAGGAAAGTAGAAAGTATTTGTTAACCACTATCTTTTCATTGAGTTCTGTAAACAGTTAGAGAAAAGATGATAGTACTTCATATTTATCTAGTGTCTTGTCTTCTAGTGTTCTTTTTTTTTGTAGTAACCTTTGGAGGTATGAATTCAAGGTTACTTACCCCTCTTTTTAGGGATAAAGAAACAGGTTTAGAGAGGTGAAATGATATATCCAGCTATCACAGAATCAAGAGTCTGAACCAGAATTTTGACCCAGGTGTATGTTGATGGACAGCCAACTAGTAAAAGTAATCACCTACTTAAAAACTTAAAAATCATCTACTTAAAAATACTGATTTATTATAAATATAATATTGGACACCATTACCTTACTCAACTTTTCACTTCTTAAACCCACAGCTGGGGTGGGATACTTGGCAGTTGAGTTCAAGAAAAAAACCTCATTGTCCCATATCTTCCCAGGCAATCTTCAAACTCCTCCAAAGACAATTTAAATGGAAGTGGTTTAATTTTCTGGCATGGTGCTGGTAAACTGTCCAGGTTTCACAGGCCTACAACAGTGAGGTCAGTACAATGGCTTTGTCCTTGGTCCTAAGCTTTTTTTTTCTTCCAGCCAAAAACAAGGTTTATTAGAGCATCAGCGATGGGTGAGATGTAAAGAATCCACCACGTTGACCAGACTCTTAAGGACTCTAAGCATTTGTATGGCTAATGCAAGTGGGCCAGATCTTAAGAATCTGAGCACCTTAATGGAGGCCAGATGGTCCTTATATATAGAAAGACTGTGGGACTGATCTAGGAGTGCTCAAGTAATCTGTGGTGACTAGAGGAAGGGTCTCAGGAAAATCACTCAGGAGTGGCCAGTAAGATGGGGTGACTGTAAGGAAACAGAATGCCAGGGACCTGGACCACTTGGTCAAGGGAGAATGGAGCTTAGATGGGATTAAGGGTGGGATGTGGCAGGGGGCCATAAGGAGGTAAGACAATGGAGGACTAGGCTAGGTTAAGGGTAACAGAGAATTTGGAGATTGATTATAGGTGATAAAGAAAGGCCAGTTGTTAAGATTATAGCCTCAGGTGAACACCAGAGATTTGGCCATGTGGGAAAGTCCAGGGCCTTTTCTTTTTGGGGTCCAGATCACAAACATATGGTCTTTTCCTTTTAGGGGTTCAGATCCCATCCCCATCATTCCTCCCTCAAACAAATGAGACCAAAATTCTTTTGGGGTAAGGGGTGAAGGTCTTGGCTTCTGAAACTGCTTCCTGCTGAGAAGGGGTGTAGAACTGTCCTTGCCTCAAAGGGTTCCCAAAGAGGAGGTTGACTGGAACCATAGGCTGCATCCAGGGGTGATAGTGGTACATTGACTGGTACCTGCTGTTTGCTACCAACTGTAGGTGAATGCCTTGTAGTCTTGAAGACAAAAATCTGACAGAAAAGACTGCAGGACCCAGATATAGGGAGAAATAAGTATAAGAGCCCCATTCAAATCATTTATATTTGACCTACAGGATTATCTAATCTTGTTACCTTTTCAAAAGTTTAAGTAACACTTTTGCAGGTAGAAGTTTTCCACCCTGAGTTCAATAGGTACACAACTTAATTTGCTAAGAGACCGACTTTCACTTCAATTATCACTGAAATTTTCCTCCCCAAATGAAACTGAAGATGTTTCTGACTTAATTTCAGTTGTTTGGGGATATTGAATGACTACACATTCAGGTCAAAAGAACAAGATCTCACACACTTACATTGTGCTTATATCTTTTGCTGTCTATTTGCTCTGATTATAGAAATTTGCCAACAATGTAGTGTCAAATCCACCTCATAGCCAGACTCAGGAATAACCAGGTGAGTGGCATTCCTTTTCAAAGGAACTTAATGGGGAAACTGAGCCAGAAGGATCCCATCTTAAACTGAGGCTAAAACCATCCTCTCAGTTTTTCCCAATGCCAACTTCCCACCAGTATAACATTCTTTCTGAGAAGTTAATGGCATTACTCTCAGATAGTAGATTATTGATTATTGATGGATTATTATTATCCATCAGACAACTCAAAACAAAATCATTTACAATCCCATGAGCTTTTGCCTCAAACACCAAGTTTCATTAATCACAACTTAGGAAAAACTTTTTCTGGATTTACATCTCACATTTAAATTTGTTCTAGTGTAAAAAGCCAATTGTTAGATATTATTTCCATGTACTTGCAAATTCTCAGCAAGCCATAACCCAAACATGCTTTTTGACAACTTTACACATTAAAACAATAAGAAAATATCCAAATTGTTGTAGCAGTAATCAATTATGAAAAGCTGCATGACATAACTGATACAAAAAGTTTACCAATTTGAAACATGAAACAAACCCATTACCAATCAGATAACTGAAGCTTTGTTAAACTCATTTCCAAATTACTTTACACAGAGAATCAACATCTCATCATTAACAGTTAAAAATACAACTTTAGGGCAGAGCCAAGATGGTGTAGTAAAAGCAATGACTTGCTTGAGCTCTCCCCCAAACCCCTCCAAATACCTGTAAAAATGTCTGTAAACAAATTCTAGAGCAGCAAAACCCACAAAAAGACAGAGTGATACAAATTTCCAGCCCAAGACAACCTGGATGGTTGATTGGAAAGGTCTATTATACCAGACTGGGAGAGGAATTCAGTTCAGTGTGGGTGTGCAGGTGAAGAACAGGCCTCAGTGAACTTGGAGCAGGCCTTAGGGGACTGAATCATGAGCAGCTGTGGAGGTTTCCAGGCTTCTCAACCCACAAACACCAAAGACAACTTAGAAGGTCAGTAGGAAAGGTCTGTGACCACAGTGAGAGAGAAACTCAGTTTCAGCCCCAGTCTAGAAACAGTCCCAGATGATGGCTCCTTCCAGAGTTTCCAGTCTACAGACTAAGAGAGAATTGAGTGGCTGATCAGAGGGGGATTTCAGGGATCTCTTTGCTGATACTGAGGCAGGAATCCCTTGCTTTACCTGTGCTTAGATCTGGGTCACAGTCCTGAATGGTGGTCCTGGGGCAAGGAGGAGTGCTGACATGGTGAAACTTGTACTGGAGGTGGAAAAGAAATCCTCCTCACAGTTCCAAGGCAGAAAAGAGCGCTTGTGATCACTCATAGAGCAAAGTGCAGCCCAGGAAAGGAGCAAATACCTAGCCCTTGATTGTACCACCTTGGAAGAATGGAAAATTTATAAGTTCCTAGAAGTATCTGAAAACAGCTGCACAAAACCCCCGAAGCTTGGAACACTACATTCTCCACACTGGAAGCAGACCCCTCCCTTAACAAAGAGTTTAAAACTCAAGTAATTGGCTGGGATCATGAGCAATCAAAGGCATAAAAAAGTTAGACCACAGAATCTTTCTTTGATAACAAAGAAGATCAAAACATAAAACCAGAAGAAGACAACAAAGTCAAAGCTCCTACATCCAAAGCCTCCAAGAAAAATATGAATCATTGCAAGGCCATGGAAGAGCTCAAAAAGGAGTTTGAGAAACAAGTAAGAGAAGTATAGGAAAAACTGAGAGTGATGCAAGAAAATCATGAAAAACAAGTCAACAGCTTGCTAAAGGAGACCCAAAAAATGCTGAAGAAAATAACACCTTAAAAAATAGCCTAACCCAAATGGCAAAAGAAGTCTGAAAAGCCAAAGAGGAAAAGAATGCCTTAAAAAGCAGAATTGGCCAGATAGAAAAGAAAGTCCTAAAGTTCACTGAAGAAAATACTTCCTTAAAAATTAGAACTGAGCAATTGAAAGCTAGTGACTTTATGAGAAATCAAGATATTGTAAAACAAATCCAAAAGAATGAAAAAAATAAAAGACAATGTGAAATATCTCATTGGAAAAACAACTGACTTGGAAAATAGATCCAGGAGAGATAATTTTAAAAAAAATTGGACTATCTGAAAGCCATGATCAAAAAAACAGCCTTGATATCATCTTTCAAGAAATTATCAAGCAAAACTGCCCTGATATTCTAGAACCAGAAGGTAAAATAGAAATTAAAAAAATCCACCAATCACCTCCTGAAAGATCCCCAAAGGAAAACCCCTAGGAATATTGTAGCCAAATTCTAGAGTTCCCAGGTCAAGGAGAAAATATTGCAAGTAGCCAGAAAGAAACAATTCAAGTATTGTGGAAACACAATCAGGGTAACACAAGATTTAGCAGCTGCTACATTAAGGAACCACAGGGCTTGGAATATAATATTCGGGGGGTGGGGGGAGGAGATACGATTACAGCCAAGAATCACCTGTCTAGCAAAACTGAGTATAATACTTCAGGGAAAAAATGGATATTCAGCAAAATAGAGGACTTTCAAGTGTCCTTGATGAAAAGACCAGAGCTAAATAGAAAATCTGACTTTCAAATACAATCCTCAAGAGAAGCATGAAAAGGTAAACAGGAAAGAGAAATCATAAGGGACTTATTAAGGTTGAACTGTTTACATTCCTACATGGAAAGATGATATTTGCAACTCATGAGACCTTTGTCAGTATTAGGGTAGCTGGAAGGAAAAATTATACGTATGCATATATAGAGATAGATAGATAGAGGGCACAGGGTGAGTTGAAGATGAAGGCGTGATATCTAGAGAATAAAATTAAGGAGTGAGAGAGGATTATACTGGGAAAAGGAGAAAAGGAGAGGTAGAATGGGGTAAATTATCTCACATAAAATAAACAAGAAAAGGCTTTTACAGTGGAGCAGAATTGGGGGAAAGTGAGAGAGAATGAGTGAATCTTATTGTCATTGGATTTGGCCTATGGAGGGAATGCCATACACACTCAATTGAGTATGGAAATCTATCTTGCCCTACAGGAAAATAGGGTGAAGGGAATAAGAGAGCAGGGGGATGATAAAGGAGAGAGCAGATTGGGAGAGGGGGTAATCAGAAGCAAGCACTTTTGAGGAGGGACAGGGTCAAAAGAGAAAATAGAATAAATAGGGAGTGGGATAGGATGAAGGGAAATATACTTAGTTTTCCACAATATGACTACTACGGAAATGTTTTGCATAACTACACATGTATAACCTGTATCGAGTTGCCTGCCTTCTCAATGAGGTAGGTGGGGAGGGAGGAAGGGAGAAAATTTGGAACCCAAAGTTTAAAAACAAATGTTAAAAATTGTTTTCACATGCAACTGGGAAATAAGATATACAGGCAATGGGGTATAGAAATCTATCCTGCCTTACAGGAAAATAGAAGGGGAGGGGGATAAGAGAAGGGGGAGGGTGATAGAAAGGAAGACAGATTAGGGGAACAGGCATTCAGAAGGCATGCCATCTTGGGGTAGGGGGAGGGACAAGATAGGGAGAAAATTTGGAACTCAAAATCTTGTGGAAGTGAATGTTGAAAACTAAAAATAAATGAATAAAATAAAATTAAAAAATAAGAAAGAGATGAAGGACTAAGGGTAAAGAATTATATATATATATATATTATATATTTACAGAGCTGATGCAGGAATTTATTTTGCTTAACTCTACATGTTTGTAATAGGAGTTTTGTTTTTCTTGGTTTCTTAATTGGGAGGGATATGGTGGGGTGGGAGGGAAACAATGTAGATCTGAAAATAAAATAAAATTTCATTTAAAAATGGAAAGAGTAATATGTGTCAGGAACTCTGCAAAGTGTCAGATATTGAAACATTACAATCAAAACAATCCTTACCATCAAGGAATTTACATTATCATAGGGGACAGAATACATATAGGTGAATCTCATAAAGGAAGTGAGATTTTCTCAAGGAAGCTACAGAGATGGTGACTGGCTTCATAGTGTAATTGATTGATACATTGTTTCCAGGAATGTTAGAGTGCTAATGTTGGTTAGAATGCTGTTGCCCAACTAAAGGCAGAGGGAGGGTCAAGTGGAGAGGGGAACACACAGAGAAGTATGTCATGATGATGGCTGGACTGGGCTGGGTTGGGTATGCTGGATCTGATTTGAGCTAGTCCTGAGACTCATTCCTTCACCCATCAGTAGCTCTTGGCCCAAAGGTGGAGTTAGAGTTGGAATACAATGTCTGAAGTTTAGGCTGGATTTATCCTCCTCCTCCTCATCATAATATTGTCACTATCCCTTACATGAGGATTCTAAGGGTCACAGAGCTTAAAGGTGCCACCCATGGTCACACAGGTAGTAAGTGACAAAGTTGGGTATTGCACCAAAGTCTTCCTGACTACAAGTCTATGTTTTGAATCAGAGTTCAGTGGTCTTGCTACTACCAAGAATGAAAGAACTTGGTCATATTTTTCAAGAACTTTAATGTGACTTATTTCTCCCTAGAAAATTCCAGATTATTCTCAGAGGTACCCAAAGGGTTTGTAGATGACATTTTCTCTGGCAGCACCTCATCAGCCATGACACCTTCAGGGCAGCCTTTCTCAGCTTGCTATTCTACAGAATCAGGATCACTGAGTGGCCAAAGGGAGAGAACAATATAATTGACATACTCAACATGGATTCCAGCTTACTCTTTTCTTCTGGCCAGTAGTAGACATATAAACTCATAGTACAATAAAAAGAGGATGTTGAAGGAAGACACACTTTTTATGGCTCAAATGTGGGCTTCTGTGCTAGGGTCTCTGTGATCTGTGGCATTGAGCTGTATTTGTTGGATATGGCTCCCAAGGCAGAGAATGAATAGGGAGAAGGAGATTGTAGACAGAGTAAAAGGAATAAGACTCATAAAGCCAAAAAGAACCCGCAACATGAGGAAGATACTTTTGCTCACTTGGATCTCCTGGGAGACATATGTCTCTTTTCCTCTACCAAAGTGGCTGCCATAGTAATAGTATGTTCTCTCCATCTTTGGAAAGGCAATGGAAAAATAGATAATCAAGGGCCCCCATAAGAAGCATGAAGACCATCCTGTCAATTCTACTTTTCATCCAGAGGAAAAGGGGATTAGAGAAGTTGGTGATCTTCAGGAAGTAGAAGATGTTGAGGACAGTGGTAAACCAAATATTTGAATTATGAGTCAGTACCAAGAACATGTCAATTATTCTTACATGGGTGCTTACATCAATAGAGGTAACAATTAAATAACTATTCCATGTTACTGTATATGACAATCCAATTCTGGAGATGGCCAAGCTGACCAGGATGAGATCACTTGGTGGCAGTTTGTTTCTGTTGACCCTGTCAATGCAATGCACCAAAACAATGAATCCGTTTACCAGAATGCCCAATAGAAACTCACCAGTTGCTACAGCAATAAATATTTTCCCCCCACTATTTAGCATGGCAGCAGAAAGGAGATCACTTCAGAAGTTACCAATATTTATAATATTTTAGATGCTACTGCTGTTGGATTGATTTCCAGGCAAAATGTGTATGGAATGATATGTGCTTCTGATATTTGATGATGCAGTAATTTTCTTCCATGTCTTTAGTAAGGTTTCTGTCATAGGAAAGAATATGTCTAATCATATGCTATAATATCTTCATTAAGATATCCTCTGTGCCTTCCCAATAGCTCAGTTAAATCTTCCCAGCCAAGACATTCTCTCTGTGGCATTTTTATTTCCTCTTGAGAGGTGATCATGGAAAGGATTAGAGTGCTATGTTAAGATGCAAATAGGAAGAGGTCATTTTTCAATATTTTCCTTTGTGTCTCAGCCTATTTTGTATCCAAACATGTGAGCTGTGTGTGACAAACCTCACCCAACAGTGTATAACATAGGCAAGGTAACAAAGCTCTAAATTTAGAGATTATGTTTCACTTCCATTATTTCCCTCCATTCTGAGTATTGATATTATCACCAATTGTTTATAAAATCAAACTCATGCATGGTATTTCTGGAAAGTCACATTTATTTTTGAAAAATATAAATGAATTGCAATTTAATGGGCCACTAACATGGGTAGTTCATTCCCAAAAGAAATACCTTTATTTCAGTTTTCAGTGGTAACTCAGACAAAGCAGTATACCATACTAATTCTACTATAAAGACACAGCCTTACAATTAGGCAGGAAAGCAGAAGTTATTTGTCAACTACTATCTTTTTGTTGCTTTCTGTGGAAAATAAACTTATAGAAAGAAGTTGATAATAATTCAAAATTACCTAGCTTCTTAAATTTTCCAAAATACTTACTTTGCAGTAACCTTTGGAACTATGAATTCAAGGGCTATTTTTCCTTCTCTTCATGATAAAAGAACAGGTTTAGCAACATGAGATGACATGTCCAGGTATCACAGAATCTAGAGTCTGAACTAGGATTTTGACCCAGGTGTATGTTGATGGACAGTCAGCTAGTAGAAGTAATCACCTACTTACAAACCAACTGATTTATTATAAATGTAATATTAGGCACCATCCCCTTAATCAGCTTTTCACTTTCTAAACCCACAGTTGGGTTTGAATGCTTGGCAGTTCAGCTCAAGAACTCATCTCATTGTCCCATGCCTTATCTTTCCAGGTGATCTTCAGAATTCTCCTATGACAATTTAAATTGAAACAGTTCAATTTTCTGGCATGACACTGGTAAACTGTCCATCTTTTACATACATGTAGCAATGAGGTCAGCACAATGACTTTGTGCTTGATTCCAAGTTTTTCAGCATGCTGTTTTCAGCAATGTTGTGAGACTTCTTCTGCAAGGATGAAAATGGCATCAAGGTCAGCTACTGAACCGATGGTTAATTATTTAACTTGCAGAAGCTACAAGCCAAAGCTAAAGTGGAGAGAGAATTGGTGGATGACTTTCTGTTTGCAGAAAATTGTATATTCAATGCAGCCTCTGAGGATGAAATAACATAGAGTATGGATTGATTCTCTGACACTTGTGATAATTATGCCCTGACAATTAACACCAGAAAACAGAGGTTCTCTGCCAGTCAGCACCGCACCATCCATATGTGGAACCATTAATTCTAGCAAATGGAGAGACTTTGAGTGTTGTGGATAAGTTCACTTACCTTGGCAGCATCCTTTTCTAGGATATATGCATAGATGATAATGTTGGTGCCCGAACTAGCTCGGTGTTGAGGAGGTTCCAATGAAAGTGTGAGAGAGAAGAGGCTGACTATCAAACTGAAGGTGTACCCCAGCCATTGTGCTGACCTCATGGTTACATGTCTGTGAAACTTGAACAGTCTACCAGTGCCTTGCTAGGAAATTGAAACATTTCTATTTGAATTGTCTGAGGAAGATTCAGAAGATCACCTGGCAAGATAAGGTAGTAGACAATGAGTTCCTTTCTTTTTCTTTTTCTTTTTCTTTCTTTCTTCTTTTTTTTGCAATTGGGGTTAAATGACTTGCCCAGAGTCACACAGCTAGTAAGTGTCAAGGGTTTGGTCTGAGGTTGAATTTGAACTCAAGTTCTCCTCACTTCAGGGCCAGTGCTCTATCCACTGTGCCACCTAGCTGCCCCAGCGAGGTCCTTTCTTGAGCTGAACTGCCAAGCTTTCAAATTCTACTGCAGAGAGCACAACTCCAAATGGTTGGTGGTGTTGTTCAAATACCAAACATATATTTGCTCAAAAGATTATTTCATGGAGAATTCACACAAGGAAACACTCAGACAAAGGTCAAAAGAAGCATTACAAGGACACTCTCAAGGTCTCTCTGAAGAACTTTGGAATCAATTGTGAGACGTGGGAGACAATGGCGCAGGACTGTCCAGCATGGAGTGCCTGCATCAAAGAAGGCACTGTGCTGTATGAGCAAAGCCGAACTGTAGTGCTTCAAAAGTTGAACAAATTTAGAGACCTCTCCATCCCAAATCTTCACATGGACTATTTAGGCCAAACCTGTTGTAAAGACTTGTGAACTCACATTTGGACACACCACAAATTGACCCAACACAGTGATATCATTTGGGTCCTCTTTGAGAAGGAAGACACCCACCACCACCAAATTCTTTGCCTTCTCTCAGCAATGCTGCTGAAAAAAGCCACTTGTTCCCCTAAGCTTTTTAGTTCCTTGACCAAGATTTCATAATTCTGTATTTTAAAAGAAAATATATAATCTTTTATTACTGTAATAGAAACAATCAAATTACAGTTTTAGTTAGATTAATATAAAAGTGAAAAGTTTTAGAATGTTCAGATTTATTTCCATAAAAGCACTTAAATTAAATTAGAAATAATAGCAAAATAAAAGGGGGGGAAGGAATAAGAGCTAGTCTTCCCAAGGGAAAAATCCCTATTTACAATAAAAAGGGTATTAAACCTCAGGGAAAGATAGGAACAGATACATTAAAGAAGAAAAAAAATAGCTTCTCATTTTCATTCTGTATTTCTTTAACTTTTCAGATGTTTTTCTTGTAAACAACAGATTTTATGGTCTTATTTTCCTATCCATTGTGTAGTTCTCTTTCACTTTGTGGTAATGTTTAGTACATCAATATTTAAAGTCCTGAGTATTGGATTTCATTTTGTTTCTTAAGTATTGCTTTAAAAAAGAACTCCTTTTTTAAAGTCAGTACTTCATTCCTGAAATTAGTTTTCCTTAAAGTATTTTGATGCTAATTTATTTCCATTGGCTTATTCCCCACTCCTTTTTCATGTCCTTTCCCTAATTCTTAGATTGTAATTAATCATTATTTTTTCTTTGATTTCTTAATTAATGAGGTATTTCAGACTCTCTTTTCCTCTTTAGCCCTCAGCTAAGTGGATAATATGAAATCTTCCTTTCCTTTCTCTTATCTATCTTCTAGTTGTTATTAATTTTATTTTTCTGCATCTTTTATCTGAGAAGTTCTTCTTTACTTTGTTCTCTTTTACTTCTTTCCCAGTCTATTTTGAATTTCATTTTTCAACTTGAGAGCTATAACTTAGTTTATTCCTCCCTTATTCTGTTGCCTCCATAGGATTTAAAGCTCCTGAAGTATTAGGTTTGAGTGTGAGTTTTCTTCTGCCACTGACACGTGGAGGCCAGTAGAAAAGAGGCCCTGATAAAGTACTCTATTTAAGATATTTCTTCACTATTAATTTATAGAAGCTTTGCTTTCTCAAGGATTCTGACTTTTGTAGATGTATCTGTAAGTATTCTGTATCTGGTGCATAATTCTTTTGGTGGTAAAATTGGAGGGTTGAAATTATTTGAAGAAAGTGATCTACCAACTTTTGGTTTAAATCATTTCATAAAAATTTAGGAACTATTTATAAAGTAGATCTCACCATTCAAAATATTCATAATGACCAGATAATATGAAATGAAAATCCTTATAGAACATAAAAATTTAGTGGAAGAACTCAAAGTCATGGAGGTGGGAGAGACACAGTTCATTTAATCTACATCAAGCTCTCTTCTATTGTCTCTGTCTTAAAGAGATTTTAGATGAACCTCCAGAAGATCAGCTGATATCACCATACATTTACACAATTTTTATTCACCTCTGCAAAACTTCATAGAACAAATCCTCTAAATCACTATTGATTAGAGAAATGAATATCAAAACAACTCTGAGGTGTCATCACATCTATCAGATTGGCTAACATGACAAAACAGGAAAATGATAAATGCTGGAGAAGATGTGGAAAAATTGGAACACTAATGTATTTTTGATGGAGCTGTGAACTGATCCAACCATTTTGGAGAGGAATTTGGAACTATACCCCAAAGCGTATAAAACTGTGCATACCCTTTGGCCCAGCAATGCCACTTCTAGGTCTATATTCCAAAGAGATCATACAAATGGGAAAAGAACCCACATGTACAAAAATATTTATAGTATCTCTTTTTGTGGTTGCAAAAAATTGGAAATTGAGGGGATGCCCATCAATCAGGGAATGGCTAAACAAGTTTTGGTATAGGAATGGAGTAGAACCCTATTGTGCTATAAGAAATCATGAGTAAGCAGACTTTAGAAAAACCTGGAAAGATTTGTATGAACTGATGCTGAGTGAAGTGAGCAGAATGAGCAGAACCAGGAGAATGATGTACACAGTAACAGCTACATTGTGTGATGACTGACTTTGATAGACTTAGCTCTTCTCAGCAATGCAAGGATCTAAGACAACTGCAAAAGACTGATGATGGAAAATGCTGTCCACATCCAGGAAAAAGACCAATGGAGAATGAATTCAGATTGAAGCATATTATTTCTTCCTTCTCTCTCTCTTTTTTGTTTTTTTCTTATAGTTTCTCACATTGGTTCTAATTATTCTTTTCTACATGACTAATGTGAAAATAGGTTTAACATGAACACATATGTTGAGCCTATATCAATTTACATCCTGTCTTGGGTTGAGGAAAAGGGAGAGATGGACAGATAATTTGGAACTCAAAATCTTATGAAAGTGAATGTTGAAAACTAAAAATTAACAAATAAATTTATTATTAAAAAATTCATAGAACATTTAAGACAAGTGAATAATAGCAGGATCATTGGTCTAAAATCACTTCTCTTTGAATACCATAGAAAAATCATGAGAAGGTAATGATAACAATTGTTGAATGTTTAGAAAGGACTTTGCTTATATTTTGTCACTTGACTCTCATACCAACCCTGGGAGATAGGGGTTCTGATTATCTCCATTTTTTATATGTAGACATTGAGTCTCAAAGAGGTAAAAAGTCTATGGTCATACAGCTAGAGTAAAGTTGAAATTCAAAGTCAAGTTTTTATTGACTCCAAATCTAGCTGGAAGCAACGTGCTAGGAAATTTTCAAGAAGTGGATCTAGGGATAAGTGGTAGGAGATGTCCATGGCATCATTGTAAGTTGAATCTGCCCTATGAATATTTTCTCCATCCTTTTCCTGTCTGGACAACGAACTAAATAAAACAAAAGTCATTCCCCAATATGTGACACTTGCAGATTTCTGTGGTAGAAATGCTCACATGGAAAACGTAACAATTGTCTCTCCAAAGCACTTACAAGGTGCCTCCTGACCACTTCTGCCTAGTAGTTTAGCTTAGGTAGCTAGTGTGAAATGTAAACCTCTCTGTTGAACCCATTTTCAGGTACTACAGTTTTCAGTGTTTGGAACTTGAGTTAGGAGGACCGATTTTGAATTCTGCCTCCTCCCATATTTGGCCACTGTGTGACCATCGGCCAGTCACTGAAAATGTTTGAGCTTTTTTCCAAATCTATAAAATGGGTACAATAAAAGCTGTAGTATCTATCTTTCATGGTTGTTATGAGGTTAAAAGGAGATAATAAATGTAAAGTTTTTTTTAAATGCTCAAATTTCTTGATAAATGACAGATCTGATTATGTTATCTAGACTATTAATAACCAATATCTAAAACAAAAATTCAAGGAATTGCATGTAATCATAGCTTCTCAGAATGTAAAGGCATATTGGTGACTTCTAGTTTAGTTCTTATTTGAAAAATAATTCTAGCTACCACATTCCCTAGCAGGTGTTCATCCATTCAGTCATTTTTTTTCCTTCATTCCTTGCATTGTAGATTGTGGCTATGTTACATGGATACAAATTAGTCTGAGGAAGAACAGGCAAACCATGGAAAGATAATCTGTCACTCTTTTGCATCTTCTCATTCAAATGCCTTGAGCTGAGAGCCTTCAGTCTCTACCTTTGTTTGATTGGTGACCCTGGAATTTTGAAAGTTAGCAAATCCCATGAAGGACATGTAGAAGCATTCCAAGGCTAGCTTAGTTCCCACAGTAACACAGAACCACATAATTTCATTGTGGGAAGGGACCTTCAAAGCCTTTTCATTTAATCTATATCCCCAAAAGAATACCAGTTCAAGCTACCTGACAGTTAGGTCATCTATCTAGTTTTGATTCAGAAAGAACCAAGCAGTCAGCACCCAGCTCCTCTCCAAGTAGCCCCACTCTCATTGTTAGGGCCCTTTCCCCAACATGATTTCAACATTGGCTTCTTTGCATCCTCCCTCTATGGCTCTGAGTGGATCTGCCTTTTCTCTTGTGTTAGTTTTCCTTGACATTCACCCCAACTCCAAACAAAAGTCTTATGCTTTCTTTGATCTTCCTTTTTCTCCCAATGTAGTCTACAAAAAAAAACCCTTTTGTTGTTACTTAACTTCCCTCACCAGCCTCTGTGTTTTCTGGGCTTCAATATTCCCCAAATATTTTTTGATAGGGCTTGTCATATTCATATTGTCTCTGCTGTCTGGACTTGCTTCCATATCCTGTACATTTCTTTTGAAAATTCCAATAAATGAATAAACCCTTAATAAACACCTATAATGTCCCAGAGACTGTGCTAAGCCCTGGGGATGACAAAAAATGGTCACTGCCCTCAAATAGCTTATAATCTAAAGTGGGAGACAATGTGCAACCGAGTATATACACAGTAAGCTATCGACAAAAGAAAAAGAAAATTATTAAGAGGGGGAAAACAGTGGAATTAAGAAAGCTTGGGAAGGCTTCCTGTAGAAGGTGGGATTTTATTTTATTTTATGAATTTATTTTTAGTTTTCAACAATCACTTCCATATTCTTTTGAGTTTTAAATTTTTCTCACCCTCCCTCTCTCCCTCCCTCCCCAAGATGGTGTGCAATCTGATATGAGCTCTACATATACATTTCTATTAAACATATTTTCACATTAGTCATGTTGTAAGGAAGAATTAAAAGCACTAGGAAGAATCACAAGAAAGAGGAAACAAAACAAAACAGAAGAAAAAAAGAGCAAATAGTATGCTTCAATCTGCATTCAAACTTCATAGTTCTTTCTCTGGATGTGGATAAAATTCTCCATGATGAAACTTTTGGAGATATCTTAGATCCTTACATTGCTGAGAAGGGATAAGTCTATCAAAGCTAGTCATCACACAATCTAGCTATTACTGTGTATAATGTTCTCCTAGTTTTGCTCACTTCACTCAGCATCAGTACATACAAGTTTTTCCAGGTTTTTCTGAAGTCTACCTGCTCATCATTTCTTATAGCACAACAGTATTCTATTACATTCATATACCGCAACTTATTCAGCCATTCCTCAAGTGATGGGCATCCTCTCAATTTCCAATTCTTTGCCACCATGAAAAGAGCTGCTATAAATATTTTTGCACATGTGGGTTCTTTCCCCATTTGTATGATCTCTTTGGGATATAGCCTTAGAAGTGCTATTGCTGGATCAAAGGGTACGCACATTTTTATAGCCCTTTGGGCATAGTTCCAAATTATTCTCCAAAATGGTCAGATCATTTCACAGCTCCACCAATAATGCATTAGTTTCCAATTTTCCCACATCTCCAGCATTTATCATTTTCTTGTTTTGTTGTATTGGCCAATATGAAAGGAGTGATGTGGTACCTTGTAGTTGTTTGGATTTGTATTTCTCTAATCAATAAGGATTTAGAGCACTTTTTCATATGACTATAGATGGCTGTAATTTCTTCATCTGAAAACTTCTTTTTCATATCCTTTGACCATTTACCAATTTGAGAATGACTTGTATTCTTATAAATTTGATGTAGTTCTCTGTGTATTTTAGAAATGAGACCCTTATCAGAGAGACTGGTTGAAAAAATTTTTCCCAGTTTTCTGCTTCCCTCTTAATCTTGGTTGAATTGCCTTTGTGCAAAAACTTTTCAATTTGATATAATCAAAATTATCCATTTTGCATTTCATAATGTTCTCTATCTCCTGTTTGGTCATAAATCCTTCTGTTCTCCATAAATCTGACAGGTAAACTATTCCTTCCCCTCCCAGTTTGCTTATAGTATGAACCTTTATATCTAAATCATAAACCCGTTTTGAGTTTATTTTGGTATATGGTGTAAGATTTTGGTCTATGTCTAGTTTCTGCCATACTTTTTTCCAGTTTTCCAAGTAGTTTTTGTCAAATAGTGATTTATTAACTCAGAAGCTGGGGTCTTTGTGTTTATCAAATACTAGATTGCTATAATCATTGACTACTGTGTCCTGTATACCTAACCTATTCCACTGATCCACCACTCTATTTCTTAGTCGGTTCCAAGTAGTTTTGATGATTGCTGCTTTATGATACAATTTAAGATCTGGAATAGCTAGGCCACCTTCCCCTGCATTTCTTTTCTTTAGTTCCCTTGATATTCTGGACGTTTTGTTCTTCCAAACAAACCTTCTTATTTTTTTTATAGCTCTATAAAATAGCCTTTGGTAGTTTGATTGATATGGCACTGAGTAAGTAAATTAGCTGAGGTAAAATTGTTTTTTTTTTAATTGTATTAGCTTGGCCTACCCATGAGCAATTGATGTTTTTCCAATTATTTAGATATGACTTTCATTGTGTTCATATAGTTCCTGGGCTTGTTTCAGTACATAGACTTCTCGATATTTTATAATGTCTACAGCAACTTTAAATTACTGTCTATGTCTTCCTGCAACTCCCTGAACTTCTCCTCTAAGAATCTGGATTCTATACCACTTGGTGTGTATATGTTTAGTAGTGATATTACTTCATTGTCTATGGTGCTTTTTAGTAGGATGTAGTTTCCTCCTTTATCTCTTTTATTAAGATCTATTTTTGCTTTTGCTTTGTCTGAGATCAGGATTGCTACCTCTGCTTTTTTTTTTTTACTTCAACTGAAGCATAATATATCCTGTTGCAGCCTTTTACCTTTAAGTTGTGTGTATCCCTCTGTTTCAAAAGTGTTTCTTGTAAACAACATATTGTAGGACTGTTTTTTAATCTATTCTACTATCCATTTCCATTTTATGAGAGAGTTCATTCCATTCACATTCACAGTTATGATTACTATCTGTGTCTTTCTCTCCATCCTATCCCCCACCCTTTTATGCTTTTCTTTCTCCTTTCTCCCTTTCCCTCCTTACTAGTGTTTTACTTTTGACCACTGCCTCCCTCAGTTGACCCACCCATCTATTAACCCCCTCCTTTTTCTTCCTCTTTACCCTTACTACTTCTTCTCTCCCTTCTATTCACTCCATCCCTTTTTTTTCCTTTCCCTTCCTACTTTCCATAGGATAAAATAGATTTTCATACTTAACTGATTGTTATTCCCTCTTTGAACCAAATCTGATCAGAATAAGGTTCAAATAATGCTCATCTCCCTCTCTTCTTTCCTTCTATTGTAATAGGTTTTTGTGCCTTTTTCTGCAATGTAATTTACCCTATCTGCCTCTTCCTTTCCTTTTCTTTCAGTACAATCCCTTAATTAGGTTCACTTAATCCACTTACTTAGATCCACTTAACCCACTTAATTAAAAATTTTATCATTACATCAAATTCTACTTATACCCACCTCCTCTGTCTATGTATACCCCTTTTAAATGGTGTAATAACACTACAGTTCACAAGAGTTACAAGTGTCATCTTCCCTTGTAGGGATCTTAACAGTTTGTCCTTATTAGTAACAGGTTGTTGTTTTTTCTGTCCTGTTTGCCTTTTTATGCCCTTCTTGAGTCTTGTATTTGAAGATCAAATTTTCTGCTGAGCTCTGATCTTTTCATCAGGAAAGTTTAGAAGTACTCTGTTTCATTGAATGTTCATCTCCTCCCCTGAAAGTTTATGCTCATTTTCACTGGGTAGTTGATCCTTGGTTGTAATCCAAGCTCCTTTGCCTTACAGAGTATCCTATTCCATGCCCTACAACCTTTTAATGTAGAAGCTGCAAGGTCCTGTGTAATCCTGACTGTGGTTCCATGATATTTAAATGGTTTCTTTCTGGCTGCTTGCAGTATTTTCTCTTTGATCTGGTAATTTTGGAATTTGGCTACTATATTCCTTGGCATTTTCAATTTGGAATCTCTTTCAGGAGGTGAATGGTGGATTCTTTCTATGGCTATTTTATCCTCTGGTTCCAGAACCTCAGGGCAGTTTTCTTTGATGATTTCCTGAAAGATGCTGTTCAGGCTCTTTTTTTCATCATGGTTTTCAGGTAGACCAATAATTTTTAAATTGTCTCTCCTGGATCTATTTTCCAGGTCACTTGTTTTACCAATGAGGCATTTTACATTTTCATCTGTTTTCATTCTTTTGTTTCTGTTTGACTAATTCTCACTCTCTCATAGAGTCATTAGCTTCCACTTGCCTAATTCTAATTTTTAACAAATTGTTTTCTTCTATTAGATTTTGTACCTCCTTTTCCATTTGACCCATTTTATTTTTTAAGGAATTCTTATTCTCAGTGAGTTTTTGTGTCTCCTTTTCCATTTGGCCAATTCTGCTTTTTAAAGAATTGTTTTCTTTAGTACTTTTTTCCAGTTGGCCAATTGTATATTTTAGGTACTTGTTTTCTTCGGCGTACTTTTTTTTCCATTTGACCAATTGTAGCAGAAGACCCCACAATTGTATTTTTTAAGGACTTGTTTTCTACAGTTAATTTTTGTCCTTTTTTTCCAAACTATTGACTCTCTCTTGCATGCCTCTCATTTCTTTTCCCAGTTTTCCTTCTACCTCTCTTATTTGACTTTTAAATTCCTTCTTGAGCTCTTCCAAGAAGGCTTTTTGGGCTTCAGACCAGTTCATTTTCCCTTTTGAGGTTTTGGATGTGGGTTTGTTGACAATGTTGTCCTGTTCAGAATTTCTGCCTTGATCTTCACTGTCCCCATAAAAAGAATCTCTGGCCATTGTATGTTTCTTTTTTCTTATGGTGTTTGCTTATTTCCTGACTTTTAAAAAAATTGAGGTCTCCCACTGGTGAACAGGGGGCACTGACTCAAGCTTCTTGTGTTGGGAGCCTAGGGCCTGATCACTGGCTTTGTGTGCTGGAGCCTCAGATGCTGGCAGTTGAAGGGTGTAGGGTTCTTGGAGCTTACCTGATGTTGGGCTGGATCAGCAACACTGGAGCTCTAGGGGTAGGGGTGGGGAGTCTGGCCCGTGGAAGATACCTGTTCACCCAGGCCTTTCATTCCTTTCTTTGGCTCCTTGCAGTTAGATGTTTTGTTGCTGCAGGATGTTTCTCTGCTGGAGCTTTCTCTCTTGGAGTTGTGCTTTCCAGAGTTTTGGTGAGGCACTGGGAGACTTGGCTGTGATAGATCACTGTGGCACATGGGGGTTTTTTGAGTCAGTTTCCACTGGTTACCCTTTCCTGTTCTGAGGCACTTGGGGTCCTGGTGTTGGTACTTGCCTGCTCTACCACCTGGGGTTCAGCATCTCCTCTTGGTATGCTGAGGTGGGGCTTTCTGCTAGCTGTCTGGGATGCCTCCCATTCTGTACTTCTCCTCCTCTCTCAGAGCAAGAGGGGTTTTTCCCCTTAATCACCCCTAAGCTTCCTGGGCTAGAGTACTGCTGTACCCTGTCTTTCTGCTGGTTCAAGGTTTTTCCTGGGGTGATATTTTCTAGGCTTCCAGAAGTTAATAAGGGAGGGTGAGAGTGACTTACTTCTTACTCCCAAGGTGGGATTTTAGAAAGTGAAAATAAAGAAGGCAAGGAAGGTGAGCAGAGTGGAGGAGGGAGAGTATTCCAGACATAGGGTACAGCTAGAGAAAATGCCCAGAGGTGAGAGGTAGAAGGTTTAATTCATGGAAAATCCAGGAGGCCAGAGTCATTGGATTGAAAAGTCATTTTTGAAGAATAAGTTGTAAGACTGAAAGATAGGCGGGGGCTAGATTGTGAAAGGGCTTTGAAATAGGAGAATTCCTTGTACATCCACAAAGTTATTTTCAAATAAATCCCATCTTTTGTCCTTCCTGGAACTATTTCCCTTTTTTTTCTTCAAAATTTCATTTTTGAGAATCACCCATCCCTCCTAAGCTCATTCCCTTGAAGTATTTTAGTCCATGGGACCTATCAATATTTCCTCTGTACCCTTTGAAATCTGCCCTCCAAAAACCTACGGTGCCCATCAAAATACACCCAGATTTCTTATTCTTCTCTATGACAAATTCTATGTCGGTGTAGTCACTTAATCACAAAATTCCCATCATTTCTACTCCAGAAGCCAATTCCTCTCTATTGGTGAGAATTAGATCCAGAATGACATGTCACTATACTGGTTCCTCTGCTTTTTAAAAGATGAAATTAGCAGAAGGAGAGCTTCAGGAAACATTTGTTAAATTAAGTTTCTCCATTGCTACTCTGTTGTTCCTCTCTCAAGCTTCTGATTTATATCCCAATTCTAGTAGTTTTTGTTCAGTTCTTTCTAAACTGTCTGACTCTTACTGACACTGTTTAGAGTTTTCTTGGCAAAGACACTAAGGTATTTTACCGTTTCTTTCTCCAGATCATTTTGCAGATAAGAAAATTATGAAAACAGGGCTAAGTTTCTTGACCAGGGTCATACAGCCAGTGTCTGAAGTCCAGATTTGACCTCAGGTCTTCCTGACTATAGGCCCAGTGCTCTATCTACTGTACCACTTAGGTGTCCTCCAAGCTGTTGTCTTCCAAACTCTTCAACTATTTCATCCTTCTATCTTTTCCCTTTCACCTTTAACTGATTGTTCTCTGACTTCCTCTAGCTTCTGGGCTTTTGAATTGTCATCTGCCTTCCAGGATTAGGATCACCATGTACTTTGAGTTTCTGAGCACTGGATTTTCATGGCCCTTTAGGAATCTCAGGGCAGAATTCTAGGAACATTGGAGCACCCCCAGTATCCTGCTCTGAGTGCTACCAGCTCCCTCTGGTCAAGGTCAAGTGCATGATGCTGTCTCAAACACTGGAAGAGGAAGAGACAATGAGAGTCCTCAAGAGACTGTGTTGCCTCACTTTTCAAAAATTGCTCAATCCATGACACCTGAGTGATTTCTTGCTCTCTCTTAGCCCTTTCCTTCTACCTTCCATCCTCTGTGGTGCCTAAATATACAAAAGAGTAATAGAAAAAATGTCTTCCTTCTAGACAGTGGAAGCCACAAGAAGAAAAATAATAGTAACTTGTATGCCAACTGCACTTCCTGAAGAGTTGAAAAATACTTGACATCTGGACACCTTTGACCAGCTTGGGGAGGACTCCAATGCAGTGGATGAGGTTGCATAGTTGGGGCCTTAAGAGACATCCGAGAAGCCCCTCCCCCATGAAATGTGTATATGACCACTGGCGCCTTACTGACCACACCCAGAGAACTCAAAATGATAGGCTGAGACTCAAGGTGTCAGACTCCCATTCAGGAACATCATTTCTACTTCCGTATTATATGAAAATGAGCTTTGAGAATGACCCATCCATTTTTTTTGCTTTCTCTCCTTCAGAGCTTCTTCTGCCTCACTTCTTTTCTCCAGAGTGTAGCATGAATGTGAGCCAGAAAGCTTTCACCTTACTCCCATATAAGGGGCAGTTGATGGTGATTTGCACAGAAGCACTTGTCAAATGCAGACATGCCTTCACATGGTCTGAGAGAGGAGTTCATAGGCCATGTTCAAGAAACCAAACTCTTGTTATGAGCAGGAGGGATTTGGAATTCACTAAGTATGAAGTCACTGGAATCCAACTTTCCTTCTAGGGAAGGGAGACTTCCTGAATAGCATCAACCCCAAAGTTGCCTTGAATGTATTAATGAATGAAAAAAAGAATGCAAGGGCATTTATTCATACCATTATTTAATAATGGCAATATTAAAAGGACAAAAAGCTCTGAAAGACTTAGAAACTCTGAGCAACACAATTATCAGCCAAAATTCCTGAGGACTCAATGAATATGCTGCCCATCATCTGACAAAGAGGTGAAGGACTCAGGGTAAAGAATTAGACATATGTTTTTTTGTTTTTTTTTTGTACCTGGCTAACACAGAATCTTATTTTACTTAGCTATATATATTTGTTGAAGGAGTTTTTTTTATTTTGCTTTCTTAATTGGAAGGGATATGGTGAGGTGGGAGGGAGACAATGTAGATTTGAAATAAAACAAAATTTCATTTAAAAAAGGAAAGAATAATAACTTTCAGGAGCTCTGCAAAGCACTAGCTATACAAACATTTCAATGAAAACAGTCTTTACCCTCAAGGAGCTTACATCATCATAGGAGAGAGTACATATAAGGGAATGTCATCAAGGAAGTGTGATTTTGTCAAGGAAGCTACAGAGATGGTGACTGGCATCATAGGGTAATTGATTGATATGTCCTTTCCAGGAATGCTACAGTGATAATATTGATTGGATCACTGTTCTCCAACAAGAGGCAGAAAGAGGGTCAAGGGGAAAGGGGAACACAAAAAGACCTATGTCATGATGATGGCAGGGCTGTTCTGTGCTTGTCCGGGTGTGCTGGACCTGATTTGAGCTAGTCTTCCTTCTCCCATCAGCAGCTTTGGGCCCAAAGCTTGAGTTAGAGTTGGAATACATTGTCTGAGGCTTAGGATAGATTTATCATCATCATCATCACCATCATCATCATTGCATTATTGTTATTATTCCTCAGCTAAGGATGCTAAGGTTCACAGAGTTTAAGAGAGCTGCCAGTGGTCGCACAGGTAGTAAGTGACAAAGTTGGGTATTGCAATAATATCTTCTTGACTCCAAGTCTATGTTCTGAATTAGAATTCAGTTGTCTTGATACTACAAAGAATGAAAGAGTTGGTAAAGTTCTTTAAGGACTCAATGTGGCTTCTTTTCCCCTAGAAAATACCAGGTGATCCTCAGAAGTACCCAGAGGGCTTGTAGATGACTTATTCTGGCAGCACCTCATCAGCCATGACACCCTCAGGGCAGCCTTTCTCAGCTTGCTGTTCCACAGAATCAGGACCACTGAGTGGCCAAAGGTATAGAACAACATAATTGACATACTCAACATGAAAGGCAGTTTTTTATTTTCATTTATGCTGCTCCAATAGCTGAAAAAGAAACTCATATAGTACAATAAAGAGAGGAGCAGGAAGGAGCACCCAGCTTTCATGGCTTGAATGTGGGCTTCTGTGCTAGGGTCTCTAGAACCTGTGGTATTGCATTGCGTCTGTCTGGTATGCCTCCACAGGGGGACAATGAATAGGGAGAAGGATGTTGTAGACAGTATAAAAGGAATAAGACTCAGAAGTCCAAAGACAACCTGTAACATGAGGAGCATACTTTTACTCACTTGGACCTCTTCAGACACATTTCTCTCCTTTCCTCCATAAAAGAGGCTGTCATAGTAATAATATGTCCTCTCAATCATGGGAAAGTCTATGGGAAAATAGATAATCAAGGGCCCAATAAGAAGCATGATGACCATCCTGTCAATTTTCCATTTCTTTTTTTTCCCCATTTTAACAGTTTTATTGTTCTGCCAAGAGATTTTGCATATTTTCACAAGAAGAATCACTTTTAATCCTTGCTATAAACTTGTGATATGAGTAAAATGAATATCATTATCCCGACTTTACAGATGAAGAAATTGAGATAAGCCTGACGTGACAAAATCACACATCTAGAATTTTGATTTTTGTCCAAAAACCAATTATTTTGTTTCCTAATACACTGACTTTTCTAAAATATTTTCTCCTGCCTCATCTTTGTAATTATACAGTAACATAGCAAGCACTAATATACTTATTCTTTTTTTAGAGATGAAGATTTAATTTATTTTTTTGTTTTCAACATTTACTTCCACAAGATTTTGAGTTCCAAATTTTCACCCCATCTTGCTCCTCTCCCCACCCCAAGATGGCATGCATTCTAAATACCCCTTCCCCTAGTCTGCCTTCCCTTCTATCTCTCCCCACCTTCTCTTATCCCTTTCCTCTTCAATTTTCCTGTAGGGCAGGATGGATTTCTCTACCCCATTTCCTGTATTTCTTATTTCCCAGTTGCATGTGAAAAGATTTTTTTTAAACATGTATTTTTAAAACTTTGGGTTCCAAATTTTATCCCTTCCTCCCTCCCCACCCACCCTCATTGATAAAGCAAGCAACTAAATATAGGTTATATATGTGCAGTAATGCAAAACACTTCCATAGCAGACATGCTGTGAAAAACTAACTCTATTTCCCTTAATCCTATCCTGCCCACCCATTTATTCTATTCTTTCTTTTGACCCTGACCCTCCTCAGAAGTATTTGCTTCTGATTACTCCCTTTCCCAATCTGCCCTCCTCTTTATCATTCCCCTACTCTCTTGTCCTCTCCCCCCCCCATTTTCCTGTAGGAGAAGACAGATTTCCACACCCAATTGAGTGTGTATGCTATTCCCTCCTTAAGTCAAATCCTATGAGAATAAGATTCACTCATTCCCTCTCACCTTCCCCCATTTCCCCTCCACTGTAAAAGCTTTTTCTTTTCTGTTGTATATTTTTTGTGGGATAATTTACCCTGTTCTACCTCTCCCTTTCTCCTTCTCCTAGTATATTACTCTCTCACTCCTTAATTTTATTCTCCAGATATGGCACCTTCATTTTCAACTCACCTTGTGCCCTCTATCTATCTATTTATATCTATGTATACATAAATATAATTTTTCCCCTCCAACTACCCTAATACTGACAAAGGTCTTATGAGTTACAAATATCATTTTTCCATGCAGGAATGTAAACAGTTCAACCTTAATAAGTCTCTTATGATTTTCTCTTTCCTGTTTACCTCTTCATGTTCCACTCGAGTCTTGTATTTGAAAATCAAATTTTCTATTCAACTCTGGTCTTTTCATCAAGAATGCTTGAAAGTCCTTTATTTCACTGAATGACCATTTTTTCCCCTGAAGGATTATGCTCAGTTTTGCTGGGTAGGTGATTCTTGGTTGTAATTCTATCTCCTTTGCCATCCAGAATATTATATTCCTTGCCTTGCGGTCCCTTAATGTAGAAGCTGTTAAATCTTGTGTTATCCTGATTGTGTTTCCACAATACTTGAATTGTTTCTTTCTGGCTGTTTGTAATATTTTCTCCTTGACCTGTGAACTTTGTAATTTGGCTACAATATTCCTAGGAGTTTTCCTTTGGGGATCTCTTTCAGGAGGAGATCGGTGGATTCTTTCAATTTCAATTTCGCCCTGTGGTTCTAAAATATCAGGGCAGTTTTTCTGGATAATTTCTTGAAAGATGATGTCTAGGCTCTTTTTTGATCATGGCTTTCAGATAGTTCAATAATTATTAAATTTTCTCTCCTGGATTTATTTTCCAGGTCAGTTGTTTTTCCAATGAGATATTTCACATTGTTTTCTAATTTTTCATTCTTTTGGATTTGTTTTACAGTGTCTTGATTTCTCATAAAGTCACTAGCTTCCAATTGCTCTATTCTAATTTTTAAGGAAGTATTTTCTTCAGTAATCTTTTGGACTTCCTTTTCCATTTGGCCAATTTTGCTTTTTAGGGCATTCTTCTCCTCATTGGCTTTTTGGACCTCTTTTGCCATTTGGGTTAGGCTATTTTTTAAGGTGTTATTTTCTTCAGTATTTTTTTGGGTCTCCTTTAGCAAGCTGTTGACTTGTTTTTCATGATTTTCTTGCATCACTCTCAGGTTTTTCTCTACTTCTCTTACTTGCTTCTCAAAATCCCTTTTGAGCTCTTCCAAGGCCTGGGACTGATTTATTTTTCTTGGAGGCTTTGGATGTAGGAGCTTTGGCTTTGTTGTCTTCTTCCGGTTGTATGTTTTGATCTTCTTTGTCACCAAAGTAAGATAATATAGTCTGACTCTTTTTGTGCTGCTTACTCATGATCCCAGCCAATTACTTGAGTTTTAAACTCTTTGTTAAGGTAAAAGTCTGCTTCCAATGTGAACAGTGTACTGTCCCAAGCTTCAGGGGTTTGTACAACTGTTTTCAGAGGTACTTCTAGGGACCTGTAAATTTTCAGTTCTTCCAAGGTGGTATGATAAGGAGCGAGGTGTTTCCTCTTCACCACCACAACAAGCTCCACCACGCCAGCTTTCCTCCTCACCCCAGGACTGCCTCTCAGAACTGCTACCCAGATCAAAGCACCAGTAAAGCAAGAGATTCCTGCCTCAGCACTGGCAAAGAGATCCCTGCAATCCCTCTCTGACCAGCCACTTGATTCCCCCTCAGTCTGTGGGCCAGAAGTTCAGGGAAAAAGCCATGGCCCCGAGCCGTGCTAGAGACTTGCCGCTGAGACCTAGCTCCTCTCTCACCACAGTCACAAACTTTTCCCACTGATCTTCTAAGTAGTCTTTGGTGTTCAGGGTTTGAGAAGTCTGGAAACCACCACAGCTGCCTGAGATTCAGTACTCTGAGGCCTGCTCCAGGGTTGCTGCAGCCTGCGCGCCCATGCCAAACTGCTCTCCTCTCCCTGCCTGGCGTGATATACCTTTCTGATTAACCATCCAGGTTGTCTTTGGCTGGAAATTTGTTTCACTCTGTCTTTTTGTGGGTTCTGCTGCTTTAGAATTTATTTAGAGCAATTTTTTATAGGTATTTGGAGGGCTTTGGGAGAGAGCTCAAGACAGTCACTGCTTTCCCTCCGCCATCTTGGCTCTGCTCCCCCCCCCCCCCATTATCCTTTTCATCCAGAGGAAGAACAGATTAGAGAAATTGGTGATCTTCAGCGAGTGGAAGATGCTGAGCAGAGTGGAAAACCAAACACTTGACTTATGAGTTAGCACCAAAAAAATGTCATTTATTCTTACTTAGGTGGGTAGATCAATAGAGATTAAAATTAAATAGCTATCCCATACTATTACATATGACAGTCCAATTTTGGAGATGGTCAAGCTGAGCAGGATGACATCACTTGGGGGCAGTTTCTTGCTCTTGACCCAGTCAATCCAATTCACCAGAACTATGAATCTATTTATCAGAATGCCCAATAGGCATTCAGCAGATGCCAGAACCATAAAAATCTTCTTCTCACTATTTAGCATGACAGCAGAAAGGAGATCACTTAGGAAGGTGCCAATATCTATAATACTTTTGATGCTATTGCTGTTGGATTAATTTCCAGGCAAAATGAGAATGGAATGATATGTCCTTTTGCTACTTGGTGATGCAGTAATTGTATTCTCTGTCTTTGATAAAGTTTGTGTGTTAGGCAAGAAAATGTCTAATCATGTGCTATAATATCTTCATTAAGATATCCTCTGTGCCTTCCCAGCAGCTCAGTTAAATCTGCGCAGCCAAGACATTCTCTCTCTGTGGCTTTTTTATTTCCTCTGGAGAGATGATTATGGAAAAGATTAGAGTCCTGTGTTAAGATGCAAATAGGGAGAGATCATCTTTCAATATTTTCCTCTTTGTGTCTCAGCCTATTTTGTGTCCAAACACGTGGGCTGTGTTTGGATGAACTTCACCCACTGATGTATAACATGGGGAATGTAACAGAGCCTTAAGTATAGAGATCTTGCTTTATCTTTATCATCTTCCATCATTTTCCAATATTGAATATTGATATTTCCACTAATTATTTATAAAACCAAATTAATACTGGTTATTTCTGGTAAGTCACATTCAGTTTTGAAAATTATAAATGAATTGCAGTTTAATGGGCTACTAATCTAGGTAGTTTATACTCAAAAGAAAAACTTTTCTTTCACTTTTCCTGGTAACTCAGGTAAAGCAGTATATCTTATCAATTCTACTGTAATAACATAGACTTCACATCAGGCAGGAAAATACAAACTATTTGTCAACCACCATCTTTTGGTTGAATTCTGTGCACAATAATCATATAGAAAAAAGATGATAATATTTTTCATTTGTCTAGTGTCTTGTTTTCCAAAATTTTTTTATAGTAAACCTTGGAGGTGTGAATTTAAGGGATATTTTTTTCCTCTCTTTATAGTTAAAAGAACAGATTTAGCAAGGTGAGATGACATATCCAGGTATCACAGAATCAAAAGTCTGAACTAGGATTTTAACCCAGGTGTATGCTGATGGATAGCCAGCTAGTATAAGTAATCACCTACTTAAAAGTCAACTGATCTATAATAAATGTAATATTAGACACCATTCACTTACTCAGTTTTTCACTTCTTAAACCCACAGGTAGGTTTGGATGCTTGGCAGTTGAATTCAAAGGACCTCATTGTCCCATATCTTATCTTCCCAGGTAATTTTTCAAAATCCTCCCAAGACAATTTAAATGGAAATTGTTCAAATTTCTGGCATGGCACTGGTAAAATGTCCAAGTTTCAGAGGTATACAACACTGAGATCAGCACAATGCCTGCCAGCCTGCTCCCGAGCTTTTTAGCATGATGTTTTCAGTGATATTGTCACACACTTTCAACAAGAATGAAAATGGCATCAAGGTCTGTTGATGCACTGATGGTAAATTATTTAACTGGAAAAGGCTACAAGCCAAGACTAAAGTGGTGAGAGAATTGGTGCATGACTTTTTGTTTACTGATAATTGTGCACTCAGTGGAGACTCTGATGTTCAAATGCAATAGAGTGTGGATTGATTCTCTGACACTTGTGTTAATTTTGCCCTGACAATTAACACCAAGAAAACAGAGGTTCTCCCCTAGCCAGCAGCACATTATCCATATGTGGAACTATCTGTCATAGCAATTGGAGATATTTTGAATTTTGTGGATAAGTTCACTTACCTTGGCAGCATACTTTCCAAGGATGTACACATAGAAGATGAGGCTGATGTAAGCACTGCCAGAACTAGCTCAGTGTTTGGGAGTTTCCAAATGAAAGTGCTAGACAAACGAGGCCGACTACCAAACTGAAGGTCTACAGAGCTCATTGTTGTATGCCTGTGAAACCTGGACAGTCTACTAGAACCTTGCCAGGAAATTGAAACATTTCCTTTTGAATTGTCTTAGGAAGGTTCTGGAGATCACCTGGCAAGGGAAGGTAGCAGATAATGAAGTACATTCTGGAGCTGAACTGCCAGGCATTCAAACCGTACTGCAGAAAGCACAACTCCAATGGGCTGGCCATATTGTTTAAATGTCAGCCATATGTTTGCTAAAAAGATCATTTCACAGAGAACTCCCACAAGACAAGCACTCATACAAAGGTCAGAAGCATTACATGGACACTCTCAAAGTCTCTCTGAAGAAGACTGTAATCATTTGGGAGATGTGAGAGACACTGGCACAGGACCATCAGGCATGAAGTGTCTGCATGAAAGAAGGTGCCGTGCTCTATGATCAAAGCAGAATCACAGTACTTCAAAAGGAATGTGAAACGCACACATTTAGAGACATCTTCATTCCAGTGTTCATGAGGACTATTTCGGTCCAACCTGTGCTGGAGCCTTGTGAGCTCAAATTCAGCCACAGCTGGACACAGTACACATTGACCCCAACATAATGATATCTTTTGGGTCCTCTTTGAGAATGAAGACAACCACCACTACTAACATCAAATTCTTTCCATTATATCAGCAACACTGATGAAAAAAGCCACTTGTTCCCCTAATCTTTTTAGTTCCTTGACAAAGATTCCATAAATCTGTATTTTAAAAAGAAAGAAAGCATATAATCTTTTATTACTGCAATAGTAGCAATCAAATAACAGTTTTAGTTAGATTAATACAAAAGAGAAAGGAATTTTAGAATGTTCATATTTATTTACTTAAAAGCACTTAAGATAAATTAGAAATAATAGCAAAATAAAAGGAGGAGGAGGAGTAAGTGCTAAATATTCCAAGGGAAAAATTCCTATCTACAATAAAAAGGGAATTAAACTTCAGGGAAAGATAGGAATGAATATATTAAAGCAAAAAAAAAAAACTTCTCATTTTCGTTCCTTATGTCTAACTCTTCACCTATGTTTCTTGTAAACAAGAGATTTTTGGGTCTTATTTGCTTATCCATTGTGCAATCCTCTTTCATTTCGTGGTGATTTTTAGTACATTAACATTTAAAGTCCTGAGTGTTGGATTTCTATATTTGTTTCTTCAATTTTGCTTTTAAAAATACCTCCTTTTGGGGAGCCAAGACAGCAGTATAAGCAGTAAGTCACTCTCCCTTATTGACCTTGAAAAATCCAGAAAATACCACCTCAGGAAAAATCCTAAAACTTTTTTTTTTAGCTTGTAGGGTTAGGGGGAATTAATAGGAAAAGTTTCTCTTGCTGTGGCTGAAGGTGACCAGTACAGAACGGGAGGCATCCTGGTAAGCCAGCAGTGAGCCCCTCCTAAACAATCCAGCAGGAGATCTTGAGCCCCAGGGACATGGAGTGGGGAAGTGTCAATACCACGACCCCTGGGTGCCTCGGCATAGCCAGGGGAATCAGTATACACCAGCACAGAGAACCACCACTTACATGGACATCCACAAGTAGCTGAGCCTACCCATGCAAAGCCCTGGGTAAGGAGGCAACCTCCAGTGACCAGCCCACCCCCACCCCTGTACCCCACTCTGGGAGGTTCAGTGTAACCTTGGGGAAATGCAGAAAAACCCCACCTGGCCTTGGCACACACCAGCCACCACCACCAGCTCCAACTTAGCACCAGACAACCTACATCTTCTATAGCCTCCAGCTGCCAGAATTGGAAGCCCCAGCACACAAAGATAATAACCAGGTCCTTAATTCCCAGCACAAGAAGTGTGGGACAGTACCCCTGTGCCCCAGAAGCAGAAATCAAAAAAGCCAGGGAAAAGGCAAACACCTTGAGTAAGAAGCAACATAGAAAACAAAGACCATAGATTCTTACTACTGGGACAGGAAAGATCAAAACACTAATTCAAAAGAAGAGAGCATTGTCAATATACCCACATCTGAAACCTTAAAGGGAAATATGAACTGGTCTGAAGGCCAAAAAGCCTTCTTAGAAGAGCTCAAGAAGGATTTTAAAAGTCAAATAAGAGAGGTAGAAGAAAAATTGGAAAAGGAAATGAGAGATATGCCAGAGAGAGTCAATAGCTGGGACAAGCAAGGATGAAATTGACTGCAGAAAATAAGTCCTTTAGGGGCAGCTGGGTGGTGCAGTGGATAGAGTACTGGCCCTAAAGTCAGGAGGACCTGAGTTCAAATCCGGCTTCAGATGAAACACTTGACACATACCAGCTGTGTGACCTTGGGCGAGTCACTTAACCCCAATTGCCTCACCAAAAAAAAAAAAAAGGAATTAAGTCCTTGAAAAATACATTGGGTGAGTTCCCCTTCTGGGAACCAAGATGGTGGACTAAGAAGTAAGTCACTCTCACCCTCCCTTATTGACCTCTGAAAGCCCAGAAAATATCATCCAGGAAAAACCCTGGAACAGCTGAACTAGTAGAAAGACAGGGTGCAGCAGTCTTTTTAGCCCAGGAAGCTTGGAGGATTAATAGGAAAGGCCCCTCTCACTCTGGGGGAGGAGGAACAGTACAGAACAGGAGGCATCCCAGCAAGCCAGCAGAGATCCCCACCTCAGGATACCAGGGGGATAGCCTGAACCTCAGAGTGGTGGAGCAGGCAAGAACCAACACCAGGACTCCCAAGTGCCTCAGTACAAGCAGGGGAACTGGTAGACATGAGTTCAGAAAACCACCATGTGTCACGGCATTTTCTGGCAGTCAAGTTTCCTGGTGCATTAGCAAAACTATGAAAAACACAACTCCAAGAGGTAAAGTATCAGTCTGAGAGACATTCTCCAACAGCAAAACATCCCTGTGTAAGGCCCAGGTGAGTAGTCATCCTCCAGGGGCCAGACTCCCCACCCCTACCCCTAGAGCTCCAGTATTGCTGATTCCAGCCCAACACCAGGTAAGTTCCAAGAACCCTACAGACTCCAACTGCCAGCACCAGAGGCACAAGCACACAAAGCCAGTGACCAGGTCCCATGTTTCCAGAACAAGAAGGTTGAGTCAGTGCTCCCTGTTCCCCGGTGGGAGAGTTCAATTTTTTTTTAAAGTCAGGAAATAAGCAAACACCATGAACAAAAAGAAACATACAATGACCATAGATTCTTATTATGGAGACAGGGAAGATCTAGCTAGAAATTCAGAAGAGGACAACATTGTCAATTTACCCACATCTAAAACCTCAAAAGGGAATATGAACTTGTGTCAAGCCCAAAAAACCTTCTTGGAAGAGCTCAAGAAGGATTTTAAAAGTCAAAAAAGAGAGATAGAAGAAAAATTGGGAAAAGAAATGAGAAGACAGAATCAATAGCTTGGAAAAGAAAGAACAACAATTAACTGTAGAAAACAAATTCTAAAAAAACAAAACAAAACAAAAAAAAAAACCCAAAACAATTGGCCAAATGGGAAAAAAAGTACACTAAAGAAAACAATTCCTTAAAAAGTAGAATTGGCCAAATGGAAAAGGAGACACAAAAACTCACAAAGAAGAACTCCTTAAAAAGTTAAATGGGCCAAATGAAATAGGAGGTACAAAATCTAATAGAAGAAAGCAATTTGTTAAAAATTAGAATTAGGCAAGTGGAAGCTAATGACTCTATGAGACAGTGAGAATCAGCCAAACAGAAAAAAAAATTAAAAAATAGATGAAAACATAAAATACTTCATTGGCAAAACAAGTGACCTGGAAAATAGATCCAGGAGAGAAAATTTAAAAATTATTGGTCTACCTGAAAACCATGATGAAAAAAAGAGCCTGAACAGCATCTTTCAGGAAATCATCAAAGAAAACGCCCTGAGGTTCTGGAACCAGAGGATAAAATAGCCATAGAAAGAATCCACCATTCACCTCCTGAAAGAGATTCCAAATTGAAAATGCCAAGGAATATAGTAGCCAAATTCCAAAATTACCAGATCAAAGAGAAAATACTGCAAGCAGCCAGAAAGAAACCATTTAAATATCATGGAACCACAGTCAGGATTACACAGGACCTTGCAGATTCTACATTAAAAGACCGTAGGACATGGAGCATGATATTCCATAAAGCAAAGGAGCTTGGATTGCAGCCAAGGATCAACTACCCAGTGAAAATGAGTGTGATTTTTCAGGGGAGGAGGTGGATATTCAATGAAATAGGGGACTTCCAGACATTCCTGATAAAAAGACCAGAGTTTAACAAAAAATTTGATCTTCAAGTACAAGATTCAAGAGAGACATAAAAAGGTAAATGGGACAGAATGATACAATATGTTGTTAATAAGGGCAAAATGTTTACATCCCTACAAGGGAAGATGACACTTGCAACTCTTGAGAACTGTATTATTATTATACCATGTTAAAGAAGTATACATAAAGGGGGTGGATATAGGTTGACTTTGATGTAATGATAAAAAAAAGTCTAATCAAGTGGGTAAAATGGATCCAAGTAAATGGATTAGTCCGATCTAAGAAAATGTACTGAGAAAGGAGGAAGCAGACAAGGGTAAATTACATTACAGGAAAAGACACAAAAACCTATTAGAGCAGAGGGAAAGAAGGGAGGGGGATGAGCATGGTTTGAACCTTACTCTCATCAGATTTGGCTCAAGAAGGGAATATCATAATCAGTTAGGTACAGAAATCTAACTTGCACTATAGGCAGTAGGAGGCAAAAGGGGAAAGAAAAGGGAGGGGGGATAGAAGGGAGGGAAGAAGCAATAAGGGTAAAGGGGAAGAAAAGGGAAAGGGATAATAGAAGGGAGGTGGGACTGAAAGAGTTGGTGGTCAAAAGCAAAACACTAGTGGGGAGGGGAAGGAGAAAGAAGAAAGAAAAGCATAAACAGGGGGAAAAATGGATGGAGAAAAAGACACAGTTAATAATCATGACTGTAAATGTGAATGGGATGAACTCTCCCATAAAATGGAAACATATAGCAGAATGGATTAAAAACCATAATCTTACAATATGTTGTTTACAGGAAACACATTTGAAAAAGAGTGACACATACAGGGTAAAGGTAAAAGGCTAGAGCAGAATATATTATGCTTCAGCTGAAGTAAAAAAAGGGGTAACAATCCTGATCTCAGACAAAGTAAAACCAAAAATAGATCTTATCAAAAGAGATAAGGAAGGAAACTACATCCTGCTAAAAGGCACCAGAGACAATGAAGTAATATCATTACTAAACATATATGCAACAAATACTATAGCATCCAGATTCTTAGAGGAGAAGTTCAGGGAGTTACAGGAAGAAATAGACAGCAAAACTATACTAGTGGGGGACCTCAACCTCCCCTTCTCTGAACTAGATAAATCTAATCATAAAATAAAGAAAAAAAGAAGTTAAGGAGGTGAATAGAACATTAGAAAAGTTAGGTAAGATAGACCTCTGGAGAAAACTGAATGGGGATAGAAAGGAATATACTTTTTTCTCGGTGGTACATGGCACATACACAAAAAATTGACCATGTACTAGGGCATAAAAACCTCACAATCCAATGCAGAAAGGCAGAAATATTAAATATCTCCTTTTCAGATCATGATGCAATAAAAATTATGTGTAATAAAGGGCCATGGAAAGATAGACTAAAAAATAATTGAAAACTAAATAATCTAATCCTAAAAAATGATTGGATCAAACAACAAATCATAGAAACAATCAATAATTTCATTCAAGAGAATGAAAATAATGAGACAACATACCAAAACTTATGGGAGGCAGCAAAAGCAGCTCTTAGGGGAAGTTTTATATCTCTAAATGCTTACATAAATAAAATAGAAAAAGAGGAGATAAAGAATTGGGCATACAACTAAAAAAATCTAGAAAAAGAACAAATTAAAAATCCTCAATTAAACACCATATTAGAAATATTGAAAACCAAAGGAAAAATTAACAAAATCGAAATTAAGAAAGCTATTGAACTAATAAATAAAACTAAGAGCTGCTCTTATGAAAAAACCAATAAAATGGATAAAACTTTGGTTAATTTATTTTAAAAAAAAGAAAGAAAAAAAACAAATTGCTAGTATCAAGAATGAAAAGGGTGAAGTTACCACCAAAGAAGAGGAAATTAAAACAATAATTAGGAATTATTTTGCCCAACTATATGCCAACTAATTTGACAATCTTAACGAAATGGATACATATTTAGAAAAATATAAATTGCCCAGATTAACAGAAGAGGAAGTAAAATACTTAAATAACCCCATCACAGAAAAAAAAATGAAAAAGCCATTGATGAACTCCCTAGGAAAAAATCTACAGGGCCAGATGGATTTACATGTGAATTCTATCAATCACTTAAAGAACAATTAATTCCAATACCATATAGACTATTTGGGAAAATAGGTGAAGAAAGAGTCTTACCAAATTCTTTTTATGATACAAATATGGTGCTGATACCTAAACCTAGAAGAGTCAAAACAGAGAAAGAAAATTATAGACCAATTTCTCTAATGAATGTAGACGCAACAATTTTAAATAAAATATTAGAAAATAGATTACAGCAACTTATCACAAGAATAATACACTATGACCAGGTAGGATTTATACCAGGGATGCAGGGCTGGTTCAATATTAGGAAAACTATCAGCATAATTGACCATATCAACACCAAAACTAACAGAAACCACATGATCATCTCAATAGATGCAGAAAAAGCTTTTGACAAAATACAACACCCATTCCTATTAAAAACACTAGAGAGTATAGGTATAAATGGAGTCTTTCTTAAAATAATAAATAGCATCTATCTAAAACCTTCAGCAAGCATAATATGTAATGGGGACAAGCTATAAGAATTTCCAATAAGATTGGGGGTGAAACAACGATGTCCATTATCACCATTGTTATTCAATATCATACTGGAAACATTAGCTTTAACAATAAGAGAAGAAAAAGAAATCTAAGGTATTAGAATAGGCAAAGAAGAAACAAAACTATCACTCTTTGCAGATGACATGATGTTATACTTAGAGAATCCTAGAGAATCAAGTAAAAAACTGCTTGAAATAATAAACAACTTTAGCAAAGTTGCAGACTATAAAATAAACCCACAAAAATCATTGGCATTTCTATATATTACCAACAAAGTCCAACAGCAAGAGATAGAAAGAGAAATTCCATTTAAAATTACTTTAGACATTATAAAATATTTAGGAGTCTACCTCCCAAAACCAACCCAGGAACTCTATGAACACAATTACAAA
Source organism: Vombatus ursinus (assembly GCF_900497805.2). NCBI lineage: Eukaryota > Metazoa > Chordata > Mammalia > Diprotodontia > Vombatidae > Vombatus > Vombatus ursinus. The sequence goes on along the minus strand of NW_020954586.1, from coordinate 110,981 downwards.
ACACTTTTCACACAAATAAAGTCAGATCTAAATAATTGGAGAAACATCAGTTGCTCATGGGTAGGCCAAGCTAATATAACACAAATGACAATTCTCCCTAAGCTAATTTACTTATTCAGTGCCATATCAATCAAACTATCAAAAATTATTTTATAGAGTTAGAAAAAATAATAACAAGATTCATTTGGAAGAACAAAATGTCCAGAATATCAAGGGAACTAATGAAAAGAAATTCAGGGGAAGGTGGCCTAGCCATTCCAGATCTTAAATTGTATTATAAAGCAACAATCATCAAAACTTCTTCGTAGTGGCTAAGAAATAGAGTGATGAGTCAGTGGAATAGGTTAAATATGCAATACAGTAGTCAATTACTATAGTAATCTATTATTTGATAAACCCAAAGATCCCAGCTTCTGGGATAAGAACTCACTCTTTAAAAAAAAACTGCTGGGAAAACTGGAAAAGAGTATGGCAGAAACTAGGCATAGACCAAAATCTCACACCATATGCCAAAATAAAGTCAAAATGGGTTCATGATTTAGATATAAAGGCTGATACTATAAGCAAACTGGGAGAGCAAGGTATAGTTTACCTATCAGATTTATGGAGAACAGAGGAATTCATGACCAAACAGGAGATAGAGAACATTATGAAAAACAAAATGGATAATTTTGATTACATTAAATTGAAAAGTTTTTGCACAAACAAAGCCAATGCAACTAAGATTAGAAGGAAGGTCGAAAATTGGGAAAGGATTTTTACAACCAGTCTCTCTGATAAGGGCCTCATTTCTAAAATATATAGAGAATTAAGTCAAATTTATAAGAATACAAACCATTCCCCAATTGATAAATGGTCAAAGGATATGAACAGACAGGTCTCAGATGAAGAAATTAAAGCCATCTATAGTCATATGAAAAAATGTTCTAAATCACTATTGATTAGAGAAATGCAAATTAAAACAGCTCTGAGGTACCACATCACACCTATCAGATTGGCCAAGATGACAAAACAGGAAAATGATAAATGTTGGAGAAGATGTGGGAAATTGCAACACAAATGCATTGTTGGTGGAGTTGTGAAGTGATCCAAACATTTTGGAGACCTGTTTGGAACTATTCCCAAAGGGCTATAAAAATGTGCAGACCCTTTGACCCAGCAATAACACTTCTAGGGCTATATCCCAAAGAAATCATACAAATGGGAAAAGGACCCACATGTGCAAAAATATTCATAGCGGCTCTTTTTGTGGTGGCAAAGAATTGGAAATTGAGAGGATGGCCATCAATTGGGGAATGGCTGAACAAGTTGTGGTATATGAATGTAATGGAATACTATTGTGCTATAAGAAATGATGAACAGGCTGACTTCAGAAAAACCTGGAAATACTTGTATGCTCTGATGCTGAGTGAAGTGAGCAGAACCAAGAGAACATTGTACACAATAACAGCCACGTTGTGTGATGACTAATATTGATACACTTAACCCTTCTGGCAATACAAGGATCTAAGACATCTCCAGAAGCCTTGTGGTGGAAAATGCTATCCACATCCAAAGAAAGAACTATGGAAGTTGAATTGTTATTTTTTTTCTTCTCTTCTGTTGAGTTTTGTTTCTTCTTTCTGATGGTTCCTTCTCTTGGTTTTAATTTTTACTTACAACATCACTAATGTGAAAATACATTTAAAATAAATGTAAATGTATAGCCTATATCACATTGTGCATTGTCTTGGGGAGGGTGGTGGGGAGAAAGAGGGAGAAAAATTTTAAACTCAAAAGCATATGGAAGTGATTATTGATAAATCAAAATAAATTAATAAAAAAGTAGAAATAATAATATGTTTTATGAACTATGTCAAGTGTCAGATATTGAAATATTGCAATTCAGACAATCCTTACACTCAAGGATCCTACATTATATTGGGGAGAGAATGTATGTAGGGGACTGTCACTAAGAAGAATGTTTTTGTGAAGGGAGCTAGAGGGATGGAGACTGGCATCATAGGATAATTGATTGATATGTCTTTTCCAGGAATGGTAGAGTGATAATGTTTATTGGATTGCTGTTCTCCACCAAGAGACAGAGAGAGGGTCAGGGGAAAGGACAACACAAACAGAAGTATGTCATGATGGTGGCTAGGCTGGGCTGGGCTGGGCTTACTGGACCTGATTTGAGCTAGTCCTGATGCTCATTCCTTCACTCATTAGCAGCTTAGGGCCCAAAGCAGAGTTAGAGTTAGAAAACAATGTCTGAGGTTTAGGCTGGAATTATCATCATCATCACCACCACCATCATCATCATCATCATCATCATCATCACAAAGTCACTATTCCTCACATGAGGATTCTAAGGGTTGCAGAGCTTAAGGGAGCTGCCCATGGTCACACAGGTAAGTAAAAGTTGAGTATTGAACTAAAGTCTTCCTGACTCCAAGTCTATGTTTTGAATCATAGTACAGTGGTCTTGCTACTACAAAAAATGGAAGACCTTTGTAAAATTCTTCAGGGACTCCATGTTGAATTCTTTCCACCTAGAAAATTCTGAATTGTCCTCAGAGGTACTCAAAGGACTTGAAGATGATTTCCTCTCTGGCAGCCCCTCATCAGCCATGACACCCTCAGGGCAGCCTTTCTCAGCTTGCTGTTCCACAGAATCAGGATCACTGAGTGGCCAAAGGGATAGAGTGACATGATTGACATAATGAACATGGAAGCCAGCTTACTCTTTTCCTCTGTGAAGTAGTAGACATATAAACCCAGATAGTACAATAAAAAGAGGATGAGGAAGGAAGACACAGCTTTCATGGCTCGAACATGGGCTTCTGTGCTAGGGTCTCTGGAACCTGTGGCATTGAGTTGCATCTGTCGAGTATGCCTCCACAAGGAGAGAATGAATAAGGAGAAGGAGATTATAGACAGAATAAAAGGAAGAAGACTCATGAGGTCAAGTAGAACCTGGAACATGAGGAACATACTTTTACTCACTTGGACCTCCTGGGACACATTGTTCTCCTTTCCTCTATTAAAGATTCTGCCATAGTAATAATACATTCTCTCCACCATTGCAAAGCCAACAGAAAAAGAGAAAATCAAGGTCCCCACAAGAAGCATGATGACCATCCTGTCAATTCTCCTTTTCATCCAGAGGAAGAAGGGATTAGAGAAGTTGGTGATCTTCAAGAAGTAGAAGATGCTGAGGATAGTGACAAACCAAGTATTTGAACTGTGAGTCAGTATCAAGAAGAAGTCATTTATTCTTACTTGACTGGGTACATCAAGAGAAGTAAAAATTAAATAATTTCTCCATGTTATTGCACACGAGAGTCCAATTCTGGAGATGGCTAAGCTGACCATGATGAGATCACTTGGTGGCACTTTCTTGTTCTTGACACAGTCAATGCAGTTCACCAGAACTATGAATCCATTTACCAGAATGCCCAATAGAAAATCATAAATTGTCAGAGCCATAAAAATTTTCTTCCCATTACTTAGCATGATGGCAGAAAGAAGATCGCTTAGGAAGTTATCAATATTTATAATATGTTTGATGCTACTGCTGTTGGATTAATTTCCAGGCAAAATGATTATGGAATGATATGTGCTTTTTATATTTGGTCATGCAGTAATGTTCTTCTCTGTCTTTAATAAAGTTTCTGCCTTAGGCAAGAAAATGTCTAGTCCTCTATTGAAATATCTTCATTAAGATATCCTCTGTGCCTTGCCAACCACTCAGTTAAAACTCTGCTGCCAAGACACACTCTATCTATGGCATTTCTATTTCTTCTTGAGAGGTGAACATGGAAAGGATTGGAGTCCTATGTTAAGATGCAAATAGGGAAAGGTCATCTTTCAATATTTTCCTTTGTGTCTCAGCCTATTTTGTATCCAAACACCTGAGCTGTGTATGATGAACCTCACCCAATTATGTATAACATGGGGAATGTAACAAAGCCCTAAATGTAGAGATTTTGATTCACCTCCATCATTTCCCATCATATTAAATATTGATGTTGTCACCAATTATTTATAAAATCAAACTCATGCTGGGTATTTCTTGTAAGTCACATTTAGGTTTGAAAATTATAAATGAGTTGCAATATAATGGACCACTAATCTATGTAGTTCACACTAAAAAAAAAAAACACCTTTTTTTTTTTCAATTTTCATTGTAACTCAGACAAAGCTGTATACCATGCTAATTCCACTATAAAGACATAGTCTTAGAATCAGGCAGGAAAAGCAGGTTTTTTTTTATCAACTACCATCTTTTTGTTGACTTCTGTGGAAAATAAACTTCTAGAGAGAAGTTGATAATAGTTTACATGTATCTATTGTCTTAAGTTTTCCAGAGTATTTTTTTTTGCAGTAAGTTTGGAGGTGTGAATTCAAGGACTATTTTTCCCTCTGTTTATAGATAAAAGAATGGGGTTTGCAAGGTGAGATTACATGTCCAGCCATCATAAAATCAAGAGTCAGAACTATATTTTTGACCTAGATGTAAGTTTATGGACATTTAATTAGAAGAAGTAATCACCTCCTTAAGAACCAACTGATTTCTTTTAACTGTAGTATTAGGCAACTTTCCCTCAATGAACTTTTCACTTCCTAAACCCACAGTTGGGTTTGAATGCTTTTCAGCTCACCTCAAGAAAGGTCTACATTGTCCCATACCTTACCATGCTAGGTGATTTTTCAGAATCTTCCAAAAACAATTTAAAAGGGAATGGTTCAATTTTCTGGCCTGTCACCGGTAAGCCATCCCAGTTTCACAGGCACACAACAATGAGGTCAGCATAATGGCTGTGTGCTTCCTTCCAAGCTTTTTAGCATGATGTTTTTAGTGATGTTGTCAGACACCTTCAACTAGGATGAAAATGGCATCAAGGTCAGCTACTGCACAGTTTGTAAATGATTTAACTGGAAAAGGTTACAAGCCAAAACTAAAAGTGGAAGGAGAATTGGTAGATGACTTTCTGTTTGCAGATAATTGCGCACTCAAAGCAGCTTCTGAGGCTGAAATGTAATAGAGTATGGATCGATTCTCAGACACGTGTGCCAATTTTGCCCTGACAATGAATTCCAACAAAACAGAAGTTCTCCATTAGCCACAACCACACGATCCATTTTTGAAACCATCACTTACAGCAAATGGAGAGACTTTGAATGTTGTGGATAAATTCACTTACCTTGACAGCATACTTTCCTAGGTTATACACATAGATTTATAAGGTTTGTTGCATGCACTGCAGAGCTAGCTCAGTGTTTGGAAGGCTCCAAAGTAAAGTGTGAGAGAGAAGAGGTAATAGGTTGCCTGTCAAGCTGAACACATAGTGCTGAACTCATGGTTGTATGCCTATGAAACCTGTACATTCTACTAGAACTTTGCCATGAAATTGAAACACTTCCACCTGAATTGTCTTGAGAAGATTCTGAAGATCACCTGGCAAGTTAAGGTACCAGACAGTGAGGTCCTTTCATGCACTTACCTGACAAGCATTCAAACTCTACTGTAGAGAGCACAACTCCAATGGGCTGATTGTGATGTTCAAATGCTAAACATATGTTTGCCTAAAAGTTCATGTCATGGAGAACTCACAAAAGGCAAGTGCTCATACAAAGGTCAGAAGAAACATTATATAGACACTGTCTAGATTTCTCTGAAGAACTTTGGAATCAATTGGGAGACATGAGAGACATTGGCACTGGACCATTCAACATGGAGGCCTGCATCAAAGAAGGCATGGTACTCTATGAATAAAGGTCAATTGCATCACTTCAAAAGAACATGAGATGCAGACATTTACAGACATCTTCATTACAAATGTTGATGTGGACTACACAGGCCCAACTTGTAGTAGCACCTTCTGGGTTCAAATTCAGCCATAGTTGGAGACACTACACATTAACCCCAACATTGTGATATTATTTGGGTCCTCTTTGAGAAGGAAGGCAACCACCACTACCAAATTCTTTGCCTTCTCTCAGCAGCACTGATGAAAAAAGCCACTTGTACCCCTAAGCTTTTTAGTTGCTTGATCAAGATTTCATAATTCCATATTTTAAAAAGAAAGCATATAATCTTTTATTACTGTAAAAGTAGCAATCAAATTAAAGTTTTAGTTAGATTAATACAAAAGAGAAAGGAGTTTTAGAATGTTCAGGTTTATTTACTTAAAAGTACTTAAAATAAATTAGAAATAATAACAAAATAAAAGGGGGGTTGGAAGGAATAAGAGGAAGCCATCCTAAGGGCAAAATTCCAATTTACAATAAAAAAGGGCATTAACCTCAGAGAAGGATAGGAATGAATACGTTGAAGAAGAGTGAAATAGCTTTTTATTTTCATTCTGTATTTCTTTAACTTTTCTGATGTTTTTCATGTAAACAACAGATTTTGGGGATTTATTTTCTTATCCATTGTGTAATTCTCTTTCATTTTGTGTTAATGTTTAGTACATCAATATTTAAGTCCTGAATATTGGATTTCTATGTGTTTCTTTAGTATTTATTTAAAAAAAGACATCTTTTTTGTCAATACTTCATTCTTGAGATAAGATTAGTTTTCCTTAAATTATTTTGATGCTAATTTATTTCCCCTGGCTTATATTCCCTTTCCCATTCCTTCTTCATGTCCTTTCCCTAGTTCTTAGATTGTAATTAAATCATTAATTGTTCTTTGTTTTCTTAATTTAGTTATGTATTTCAGATTCCCTTTTCCTCTTTAACCTTCAGCTAAGTGGCTAATATGAAATCTTCCTTTCCTTTCTCTCATCCATCTTCTGGTTGTTATTTATTTTATTTTTCTGTATCTTTTTTTCTGAGAATTTTTTTTACTTTGTTTTCTCTAATTTCTTTTCCATTCTATTTTGAGTTTTACTTTTTAACTTGAGAGCTATAATTTAATTTATGCCATCTTTATTCTCTGTGTCCTTCATGGGATTTAAAGTTTCTTAAGTATTGGGTCTGGGTTTGATTTTGCTTCTGCTGATGATACATGGAGTCTTGAGGGTAAGAGGCACTGATGGAGTGCTCTACATTAGATATTTCTTCAATATTAATTTATAGAAGTTTTATATTCTCAAGGATTCTGAGTTTTGTAGATGTGTCTGTAAGTACTCCACATCTGGTGCATAATTCTTTTGGAGGTGGGATTAGAGGATTGAAATAATTTGAAGAAAGTGGTGTATCTACCAACTTTTGTTTTAAATCCATTCATAAAAATATAGGAACTATTTTTAAAGTAGACATCACCGTTACAAATACTCCAGAATATGAGCAATGGAATTTTTTTTTCTTCTGTGATATCTTCTTGGTCATACCAGAGATTCCACTCTAGGCCTTCAGTTGGAGATGGAATCATGCTTTTAGTGGAGGGTCTTCTGTCCAGGTGGTGCTTGGACTCACTTGCAATAAAACTCTATGGTTCTCCTTGCTGGGGGAATGGACCTTCACCCCCAATATCCACATACTCATAATCACCATACTATATAAAATGAAAAACCTTGTACAACATAAAAATATAATGGAAGAGCTCAAAATTTTGGTGGGGAGGGGAATGCAGTCCATGTCATTGACATCAAGCTGTCTCTTTTGGCTCCATCATAAAGAAGTTTTTAATGAACCTCCAGAAGACAAGTTAATATCACCATACTTTTACTCAATTACAAAAGCAGTCATTTTATTCACCTCTGCAAAACTCCATAGAACATTTGTGACAAATGAGTAATAGCAGAATCATTGGTCCAGGATCATTTCTCTTTGAATGCCGTAGAAAGAACATAAAAAGATAGTAATTATTGAAGGCTTAGAAAGAACTTTTCATCTATTTTCTAACTTGAGTCTCATAGCAACCCTGTGAGATAGGAGTTATGATTGTCTCCATTTTGTATATGTAGATATTGAGTCTCCAAGAGGTAAAAAGCCATGAGTCTATGGTCATACAGAGTCAAGATGGAAATGGAACTCAAGTTTCTATTGACTCCAAATCCAGCTGGAAGCATCGTGCTGGGAAATTTACAAGAAGGGGTGGGTGGTAGTAGATGCCCATAGCACCCTTGTAAGTTAAGTCTACTTTATGAATATTTTCTCCATCACTTTCTTGTCTAGACAATCAATAAAGTAAAACAAAAAGCATTCCTCTGTATGTGGTATTTGCAGATCTCTGCAGTAGAAATGCTCACATGGAAAACGTAACAACTGTCTATCCAAAGTGCTTGCAAGATGCCTCCTGACCACTTCTGCCTAGTAGTTTAGCCTAGGTAGCTAGTGTGAAAAGTAAACCTCCCTGTTGAACCCATTTTCAGGTACTCATATATACTTATGGTTCTTCTTGCTGAGGGAATGGAACTTCACCCCTATTATTCATGTCATCATCATCTCACTATAACTGAAATTGCCTCCCAAGCCAGTTGTCTATAAAACAATCATTGTCTGTGTCTTTCTAGCAAGTCATTTGTAGATGTGAATATTATCAGTGAATTGTGATAGAATCAGCAGATGATCTTGGTGGTTCACGTTCAAAAGAAGCATTTTTCTTTTCTCACCTCCCCCATAACTCATGAACAAAGTTTCCACACTAAACAAATTACAAAAAACAAAGTCCTATAGCCAGCGAATCATTCAGACAGCAATTATTCATCACATGCCTTCTTGTTGCTGAGTTCTATGTACCACAAACTAATCAAGGCAAGAAAACAATAATTTACATTTAAATACTTTCTGAACTTCTAGAAATCACTTTTGTCATAATAGCCTTGTGAGATGTAGGCTGCTGAGGCTAGACCTGGAGTTCTTCTCTTCCCTCTTCACAAAGTGATTCCTTGATTTTCATCATGAAGGTGGCAGATATTTGTGTCGGCACTAAGAATGAAAAGAAGGAAAAGATGAGAGGATTGTGGAAGTACAAAGGAGGGAATTCTGCAAATTCTTCTCCTTCTCAACAGTTAATTCCCTTCCTACTATTACAATTCTAGATAAAGTTGTTCATGCTGATTGTTTTTCATATTACATTTGCTCTTTAACTGGGATCCCTCCCTTGCATTTTATCTGCGTATAATCCACCCAGGTATCTGCATTTCTGAAGTCATCTTTTTCATCTAGTCTTCACATTACTTTTTAGCTCAAATACCTTCCTCACTGCCAATGAATTAAAGTTCATATCCTTAAGTAAGGCCTTTAAAACTTGTCATGACTTGGATCCAGTTGTACAGATGTTCCATCAGCTGCAAATGACCATGAAATGAGAGTATTACTTTCTTTAAATGTAAATAGGTAGAAAGATTGGATGATGGAATGACAACATGTGAGTATAGAATACTGGAGGAGGAATAGAATCCTTGACCCATATCATTGACACAAAGCATCCCATTATGAGAAACCCACATGAGCATGAGGGAATACACACACACACACACACACACACACACACACACACACACACACATACACACACACAGATAGATAGATAGAGAGAGAGAGAGAGAGAGAAGACCAAGTGAATATTAACTATGACCTGAAACTAGAGCATGTTGCAGAATTTGCATTTGCAAATGATTCGAATTTCTCTTACTATTAGTATTTTGGAGCATTTTTTCATGTGATTGTGAATATTTGCCAGTTAATTTGAAAATTGTTTACTTATAATTTTGACCAGCTATTTATTGGAGAACAGCTATTAGTTATATTTATTTATTAATTGTTTATATGTCTTGGATACTAAACACTGATCAGAAAAATCTTATACATAGATTTTTCCCCATTTTACCACTTTCCTTCTTATTTTGGATGTATTAATGTTATCTGGGCAGCAGCTTTTCAATATCAAGTAACTTCTGCTGCAGACATAGTATTAGGTTCCTTGAGTTCCTTTACTTTAATGTTTTTAAAGGTGGCCTTGGTTCCCACTGGTTCTCTTCCCCTCACCTCTGATCCTTTCTTCTCATTGGATTTTCCCCCTCCTCTTCTCACTTTCAGCTAATCTGTTTCTTAGTTTTTAAATTTCATATTTTGTGCCCTTTTCAAAAAGGATTACTCCCACTCTCTTCATTATCCATCATCTCTTTCATGTCCCCCATAATTATCTGGACTCTCTCTTTTCTCTGCATTCTTCATGCAATTAAAGCTTCCAAGGTATCCATTCTAGGATCTCACCTCCAGGTGCTTTCTCCTGCTGCTTTTTTGGGATTCCCCATGGATTCCCTTTTTCCATTGTACCTCACTTCTAGAACACTGTCCATTATTGCAGGTTGCAGAGAGGACACTGCCCCATGCTAGGACCCTTCCCCCACCACATCTCTGATTATGCAGCTCACCACTGATCTATACCCTCTCTTGTTGACTTCTTTTCTACATTTGCCTGGAAATCTCCCTGTGTCCATGCTCTCCCACTCCTCCAGGTCACAGTTGTCCCAAGTGGTTCTAATTCTCCCCTTTCCTGGAGAAGTAGACTTCAAGTACCAAATGCCCAAGTCCTCATCCAGTGCAAGGTCCTCATCTCCCTTTACCCATAGAGTCATTCATCAGTGGAACCTCCTCCCATCTCCAAAGTAAGGCTTCCACCCCCATAATTTTCAATCTTTCCATCTTCCTCCTCTTGCCCACCATCCACCTGTAGGCTTTTCTCTTCCTGAGAACACAGATGTCTCCTTTCCTTCACTGCTAGCCCTTGATTTGACTCCAGCACATGATTCTATCCCCTGTCTCCCCTGCCCTCTTTGTGCACTTTTTCATGTTGTAATGTATTCCCACAAAAGAAGCCTTCACCTGTAGGCAGCACATCTCCAGGTTTTGTCCTTAATGCCCCCTATCATTTTCCTCATTGTTACCTTTATAAGATTTCTTCCCTCACTGCTGTCTCCTTATGGACATTTAGAAAGAAATCTCTCACTGCTCTCTCTGTAGTCACTCTGCTGCTGTTGCTGTCTGCATTTATCCATTCCTCTTGCATTTCTGCTGTTTGGGGCATTCAAGAGGCAAATAACTTCTTCAGTTCTAGTTTTCTTTCCAAAACTCTTTTAACCATTTCCTTGTTATTGAACATCCATTTTTGTTCTGTATGGTTTAGCTCAGATTTGCAGACTAGTTCAGCCTGGGCTGCATCCTGAGCTCCACTGAACTTTAGAACATATTGCTCCCATCCCTTCTCATTTTCTAGTGAGTGCAGAATAGTTTTTTGTTATTTGAATGTCTTTTCCTTCATATATGAAGGTCTTTCTGCTGATGCCTTGCAGAACCTGTTTCTGAATTGAATTTTTAAACTTAGATACCACGAGTCTTGCAGTTTGCAGCATTAGGATTTTTTTTCTTCAGGCAATCTGTGAATTCTTTTAATTGGAATTTTGTTTTCTCTGCCTTAAAGTTCTAAACAGTTCTTTTCTATTATTCCCTTCCTTATGGTGTTAAGGTTTTTTGTCCTATTAGATTTTTATGTGAGGCCTATGATCCTTAGATTATCTCTCGGCAACCTGTTTTTGAGTTCAATATGTTTGCTTGCGCAGTGATCATTTTTTATTTTAATTTTTTTATTCTTTTTTTTTTCTAAGCTGTCCTTCACTTCTATATATTGGCATTCCCAATCTATTGTTCCTTCTTTTGCTTGTTTCAATGCTTGTCATTGCAGATTCAAGATTTTCTATATTATTTACCATTTTTGCTCTACAGGATATGCATTCTGCTCTCATAATTCTTATTTGTCTTTTAAACTCTCAGGAATAGCTGAGTTGTCTTACATCAAGTATTAGAATATTTTCTTTTATTTTGCAGTATTTATTCATAGATATATGAACTTGTTTCCTAGACCTGGAAACCATGTTTCCTCTTGTTACTATTTTCCCTATTGACTTATCTCTTTATTTTCAAGGTCTTTGAGTGGTCAGAACTAGCCCCAGTTGGCTGCTGTGCTCTTTCCATCAGACTTGGTGGAGTTCTACAAATCACCCCTAACATGCACAATGTCCTGTCCTAGTGACCTGCCACACTCCTTCTTCCTTAGTTCTCTAACCTGGTACCTGCAGATCAGACTCCATTTCCCCTGGTGTTTGCAGTTCAGAGATTTGCAGCTCTAATGCTTCTGGGTTTCAGCTTGGAGCAGGCTTTTGCTTTTGAAGGCCTATGCTTGATCTAACTATTGAGGCCCAAGAAAACTTCTATAGCTTGGAGCAAGGTTCTTCACAGCACTAGAAACAGGGAGAGGGGATTGAAGTGCAGGGATGGTTTTGATTTAAACCTGTGTCTTGTCCTTAAGTCTGCTATTGAAGTTTTGGGCTCATAGCATGGGAGGTGGGGTAGGGATGCTGAGTGAGCTCAGAGTCAGTGAACATCAATTCATGGATTTTCACTTTTGTTTTCAACATTCTTTCGAATTCTGGATGTTCTAGTTCATAGAAATTGCTAAAGATTCTTTATCTTTTGTACATAATTTCTGTTTTGGAAATATTTGTTAGGTCATAGATATAGAGAAAACATCTACTCCGCCATCATGTTGCTTAGGTGACCCCAAATTATCAATATATTTCCCAACTCAGTTTGAACTTAGTAAGAATTCACTCAATTAGTATGTCAATTAAATTGTATTTATATGAGTGAAATAACAAGCAACAAAGCGCAGTTTTTTAAAGCCAAATTGAAGAAGTACAGTTAGGCTGATCTTTATTAAGGGCAGAATTCCCTAGAATTTTCAATTCTCCCTCAGCTTTATATTTTAGGTCTTTTTCCTTCTCCACAACACATTTAGAGGTGCATCCAGAAGCCTATTTTGTTAAGTATTGCTTGATCCAACTATCATAAAGTTGGAAATGAAACCCTCAAGAGATCCCAATATCTGGATGCTCCTGTGCAAGTTTCCATCTTGAATTCCTGGCTGGTAGCCAGTGTAGCTCAGGGCCAGTATTTCCTCAGTGAGTTTCTGGTGTTGATGTATGTCAGAGAGAGAGTCCAGCAAGTGTAGGCTGTTACCTGGATTACAAGATGAGAGAAGGTCCCCAGGATTAGGGTGGTGTAAAGTGTTACACCTTTTGAAAATCACAGAAGGACCATGATATCAACACGGTTTACTGGCATTCCAAATTCAACAATTTATTAATTGAGTCTGTGTGTTCAGTGGTTTTACAAGTGTAGTGAGGCAGTGAGCCTGGAGAATATCCTTGAAAAACTCCATGCTGAATTCTTTCTTCTTGAGGAAATATAAGCTCATCCTGAAGTGCATCTACAGGACCAAGGATGCATTTCATTAGCTTCATCTCAAGTATCCCTTCACCTTCCTGAACATCCTCAGGATGGCTTGTCTCAGCTTGCTGTTTGTTAAAATCCCAATCAATGAGTGGTCCAAGGGCTGTGGACATGCCATAATGGCACTAGACAGTAAAGACACATTTTTTTCTGGCATTGAAATACTTAATTGGCTAATGAAGATGCCCATACAGTACAGGAAAAAAAGGATGAAGATAGAGGATATGACTTTCATGGCTTGAATATGGGCCTCCATGCTGGGGTCTCTAGATCCTGTGGCATTGAGCCACATCTTCTGAGTGTGCCTCCAAAAGGATAGAATGAGGGGCAGCTAGGTGGCACAGTGGATAGAGCACTGGCCCTGAAGTCAGGAGGGCCACAGACCAAACACTTGACACTTACTAACTGTGTGTCCCTGGGCAAGTCACTTAACCCCAATTGCCTAAAAACAAATGAACAAAAAAAACCAAAAGGATAGAATGAGAAGGGAGAAAGAGACCAGATGTAGAGTAAAAGGCAGAAGACTCACTAGATTAAAGGAAATCAGGAAGAGAAATGATAAGCTTTTAATCCCCAAGGCTTCCTGGGATACATTTCTCTTGATTCCAATAATTATCTGATTGTTATAGACAGCATTAAATTTATTCAACAATAGAGTACACAAGATGATGAGTAAATGACTCCCTTGCAAAATAAAGACAACCTTGTTGATTCTCCACTTCATCCAGAGGAAGATGGAATAGGAGAAGTTGGCAATCTTGAGGAAGTAGAAGATGCTGAGGCAAAAAGCAAACCAAATGTTTGAGAAGTGGGCCAATATCCAAAAGACTTTAATTGTGGTCAATTTACCTCTCTCTAAGTCATGTGAAAATGATAAATGTTGAGAGATCATCCTTGTTGTTAGGCACAACAGAAATATTCTGGAAATGGCCAAACTGACCAGGATGAAATCCCACATTGACAATTTCTTATGCTTCACTAAGTCAATGAAGTTCACCACTACCAAGAAGCCATCCCAAGATTCCCATTAGAAGCTCACCAGTTATCAAAACCAACAGGATTTTCTCAATGACACTTACCATGTTGGTAAAGAATTCTTTCTATCTATCTATCTATCTATCTATCTATCTATCTATCTATCTATCTATCTATCTCTGAAACTTACAATGAAATAACTTTTCCCTTTCTATTTATGGTGGTTTCTATGTTGGACCAAGAAAGGCTCAGCCCTGTTTGAGGATCTTCATCAGAATCACACTAATTCCTTCTCATCAACCCTGTTAATCCCTCTGTTTGACCCTGGTACTATCTGTCTTTGGCATTCGTATGTACTTCTACATGGTAATCTGGAAAAGGTGGAAAGAACATTTGCTTAGATACAAATATGGAATGATTTGCCTTCTGGTGCTTTATTCTTTCTGCCTGGGTAAATTTGTATCTAAATACCTTATCTGTGTGTGAAGAACTATGAAGTCTGAATGCTGGTTGAAGCATACTATTTTCTCTCTCTTTCTCTCTCTTTTTTTTGTTTCTTCTTTCTCATGGTTTCTTTCCGTTTGGACCTAATTCTTTACAACCTGTGGAAATACATTTAATATTATTATACATGTATAGCCTATATCAGATTGTATGCCGTCTTGGGGAGCGGGAAATAGAGGGAGGGAAAGAAAATTTAGGACTCAAAATATTATAGAAGTGAATGTTAAAAACCAAAATGAAATAAATAAAAAAATTTGAAAAAGGAGATAGGATGTCAGACCTGGGAATCAGCTACAAGTCTAGGCTGGCTGGTACATAGATTCTGTGAAAGGGAGTAATGTGAAGTTAGCCCAAAAAAAGTAAGTCAAAGACAATTGTGGCATCTCTTAAATGTTAAGCTAAGTGCTTGATATTTTGATGATTGACAGTAGGGAGCCACCAAGTTTTGAAGGTAAGGAATGGTAGTCTTACACACAAGCACATGCACACATACACATGGAAACAGGGAGCCACAGATGGTTTTAGAGGTTGAGCGACATAATCATGTCAGACCAGAACAGATCTTAGAAATGTTACCTTGGCAAATAAATTAAAAGAGTACTGCAGAGGGAAAGAGACTGGAAACAGGGAGACCAGTTAGGAAGCTATTACCATATCCCAAGGGGATGTTGATAAGGACCTGAACTAGGCTACTGGTACTGAGAAAGGTGAGAAAGAAAGAAGAGAAGGAAGTCACAGAGACAGAAAATATGTGACCTTGTTCTCCAATTTCCCTGCTCTGTCTTCTTCATTCCCACTGCTATACACTTAGCTCACATTTCTCTTACCTTTAGCATCACAAGTACCTCTGCAGCTGGTAGGTTAATTAAAAATTTCCCTTCCTGTTCGTCTTCTTGTTTTTATTAGTTCCGTTCTACTGCACCTTTTTCTAAGAAGCATTTCTTAACTTTATTCTTTCCCTTATTTACCTTCTCTTTCAATCTATTTTGAATTTACTGATTTGTGGGCTATGCCTTAATTTCTTTATTATTTTTGCATCTCTCATTGTGTTAAAAATATCAGGTATAAGGTTTGTTGTCACTCCAGTCAATTTTTCAATGTCTTTATGGGTTTTGCTCCATCATTGTTTTTTCTGCTTTGCTTCACTCTTAGAAATAGTAATTTGAGAGGGAAGTAATTTTGGACAAAAGCAGTGTTATGTGGGAGAAAATGTTCCATGTCTCATATGGTATGGACTAATCTTTCCCTTTGTTCACATCCTGATCAGTTTCCCTTCCATCTCATCCCTGGCTCTCTGGCCCCTCTTACATGACAATTCTTGGTTCCACTTGCCTCTCTAGGCACAGTACTCTCTCAGAGCAAGTGACTTGCCAATGTGCCAACTCCCTTCATTCCAGACTCAACCATTCATGAGTTTTCAATCTCTGATCAGAGGTTCACACCTCTTCCTTCATCTGAGAGACCTTCAGTAGGACTTTATTCAGTAACTACTCCCTGTAGCATGAGTCCAGTGATGTTCTGATAAATGTTTAACAATCAGCTTTCCAGGATACACACACACACTTGCATACATACATACATGTATATATGAACACAACACATTTTAAAGTTTAATTTGCATTAACCTTTCTCCATTACTTTAAGTCTAGACAATAAAGAAAACAATAAGTCAAACCCTGATTTGCAAAGTTTGCCAATTTCCAAAGTGTAAAGGCTCCTATTGAAAATTTAAAAATTAGCTCTCCCAAGATGGTAAGAAGTGACTCCAGCATATTCCTTGATGAGACCTCAAATCCCTCCTCTCTGCTTTTTACATTTCTCCCACAGACGTCCCATCTACTCCACCCCAAAATTGCAATTTTAGTAATAAGTATCATTCAACTATTCCCACAGGAATTTGGTTGGGATGCATTACCCATTCTACTCTATATCCCATGACCCCTCTCCCCAGGTATGCTACATCCCACTCTGCAACTCCATCCCACAAAAGATATTGATTCACTTATAGATGTATCAGGGAGTTTAGGTTTTGGTCTTTCAATCAAGTTCTTCCACCTTTGCTTTTCCTGATTCTTGAAGTTGTGATACAGTTTAAATTTCTTCATGTCCCTTTTTCATTATTAGATGACACCTCTCTCTCTCTCTCTCTCTCTCTCTCTCTCTCTCTCTCTC
>NW_020954586.1:53585-94006 GCF_900497805.2 Vombatus ursinus | reverse complement strand
TCTCTCTCTCTCTTTCTCTCTCTCTCACTCTCTCTTTCTCTCACTCTCTCTCTTCTCTTCCTTCTTTCTATTCTCCCTTCTTTTTTCTTACCTTCCTTCCTTTCTTTTTTCCTACCTCCCTGCCTCCCCTTCTTCCTTTCCTTCTTTTCCTCCCATCTTTGCACCCACACTCTCTTCATTTCTTCCTTCCTTTCTTGTCTCATTTCATTCTTTTTTTCTTTTTTCTTCTTTCATTCATTTCCTTACTTGTTTTTTCTTTTCTTCCTTCTTTTTACCTTCTCTGTCTCTTTCCTTCTCTCAATTTTTAAACTAAATATATTGTCCTTTAAGTTTGAAAGTTTCATCATCTTTTTTAATGACAAGAATTTCCTTAAGTATCCATCTCCCCACCTCTCCTAGAGAGCAATCCCAAATTACAAAGAATCATTTTAAAGAAAAAAAATGGAAAAGGGGAAAATCAAGAAACTCAATAAAATACACCAAAAAATTCTGAAATTATTGGCAATATGCCACATACATGGACTTTCCATCTGTGCAAAGGACTGGGTTGAGGTGTCTTCTCCTTTCACCATGCTTATTCTTTATA
Source organism: Vombatus ursinus (assembly GCF_900497805.2). NCBI lineage: Eukaryota > Metazoa > Chordata > Mammalia > Diprotodontia > Vombatidae > Vombatus > Vombatus ursinus. The sequence goes on along the minus strand of NW_020954586.1, from coordinate 93,420 downwards.
ATTTTGCAACAATCACTTTTGATTATTTTGGGGTTGTTTTTTCCATTAATATTGTTGTAGTTATGGTTTGGGGCAGCTAGGTGATACAGTGAATAGAGCACCAGACCTGAAGTCAGGAAGATCTGAGTTCAAATCTAGACTCAGAAACTTACTAGCTATGTGACCCTGGACAAGCCACTTAACTACTATTTGCCTCAGTTCCTCATCTATAAAATAGGGATACATTGGAAAAGGAAAGGGCAAACTACTGCAGTATTTTTGCCCCCCCCCCAAAAAAACCACCACAGATAAATCCATGGTGTCACAAAGACTTGTACACAACTGAACAACAACAAAGTCATGGTGTAGATTGCTTGGTTGGCTTTGCTTATTTCACTTTTATCACATCACTAAAGTCTCCCTATTTCTCTGTATGCATTATATTAATTACTTCTTATAGCACAGTAATTTTCAGTTCTGTTCATGTACCACAATATGTTTAGCCATCCCCCAATTAATGGGAATCTACTTTGTCTCCAATTCTTTGCTACCACAAAAGGTGCTGCTATAAGTGTTTTGGTGTATGTGGGACTCTTTTCTTGTTAATGACCTCCTAGGACAGAATAAGGCAAGTAATGGAATCTCTAAGTCAAGGTTATGGACATTTTAATCACTTTATTTCCAAAATTCTAAATTGCTTTCCAAAAGGCTTGCACTGATTCAAATTCCACTAACAATGCACCAGTGTGACTATCTTTTCACAAGTCCTCCAACATTGACCATTCTTTTCTTTTGTCATTTTTGCCGGTGTGCTAGGTATAAGGTGAAACTTCAGAGTTGTTCTCATTTATACTTGGCTTATTATAAAGATTTGAAACATTCTTTCTTATAGTTATTAGTAGTTTGCAATTTTTGAGAGTTGTTTGTTCTAATGCCTTGACTACTTATCTATTAGAGAAGGATGAAGAAAAAAATCTTTGTATCAAATATGTCAGATAAATGATTGATACCCAAGATAATATAACACTAACTAAATTATATTACAAAAACTCAAATCTATTTCCCAATAGATAAGTAATCAGAAGATATGAACAAAGATGTCTCAAAAGTATTTTACCCTATTAAAAATTATGTGTAAGTGTACTAAAACAGTAACAATATATTAAAGTCAAATCAAAATACCTCTGAGATTTCTCTCAGACTGGAAAATTTATAAAGATGACAATAGGTGCTGATAGTCCATGTTATCAGAGTTGTCAAAAACTGGCATACATATGCATTATTGGTGGAGTTATTAGAAAATTAGCCTAAGAATTCTGTAAAGCAGTTTGGAATTACATGAAGTGATTAACTGTACATACTCTTTGATTCATTTTTCTTCTTTTAAGCAAATATTCCAAAGAAATCAATGATAAAAACAAAGGTCCCATAGATTGAAACATTTATAGTAGCAATGTTTATATTAGCAAGGAAATGGAAACCAAGGGGGCAGAGCCAAGATGGCTGAGTAAAAGCAGTGACTTGCTTGAGCTCTCCCCCAAACCCCTCCAAATACCTATAAAAATGGCTCTAAACAAATTTTAAAGCAGTAGAACCCACAAAAAGACAGAGTGAAACATATTTACAGCCAAAGACAACCTGGATGGTTGATCAGAAAGGTATACCACACTGGGTGGGGAGAGGAATGCAGTTTGGCATGGGTGTGCAGGCTGCAGTGACCCTGGAGCAGGCCTCAGAGGACTGAATAGCTGGCAGCTGTTGTGGTTTCCAGACTTCTCAACCCACAAATGCCAAAGACAACTTAGAAGGTCAGTGGGAAAAGTCTGTTTCTATGGTGGTGAGAGAGGAGCACAGGGTCCCAGCCCCATTCCTTGGGGCGGCGGCTGCTTCCTGAAGTTCGGGCCCACAGACTAAGGGGGAATAGAATGGCTGATCAGAGGGGGATTGCAGGGATCTCTCTGCTGGTGCAGGATTCTCCTGCTTTGCCCATGCTTGGATCTGGGTCACATTTCTGGGTGGCAGTCCTGGGGCGAGGAGGAGTGCTGACATGGTGGAGCTTGTAGTGGCTATGGAGAGGAAACCCTCCTCACAGTTCCAAGACAGAAAAGAGTGCTCATAGACCAGAGCACAGGACAGGAAACAGCTGCACAAAACCCCTGAAGCTTGGGACAGTACATTCTCCACACTAGAAACAGACTCCTACCTTAACAAAGAGTCTATAATTCAAGTAATTGGCTGATATCATGAGCAAGCAGTGCAAAAAGAGTCAGACTATATTATCTTACTTTGATGACAAAGAAGATCAAAACATACAACCAGAAGAAGACAACTAAGCCAAAGCTCCTACATCCAAAGCCTCCAAGAAAAATGTGAATTGGTCCCAGGCCATGGAAGAGCTCAGAAAGGATTTTGAGAAGCAAGTAAGAGAAGTAGAGGAAAAACTGAGAGTGATGTTAAAGGAGACCCAAAAATATACTGAAGAAAATAACACCTTAAAAAATAGCCTAACCCAAATGGCAAAAGATGTCCAAAAAGTCAATGAGGAGAAGAATGTCCTAAAAAGCAAAATTGGCCAAATGGAACAGGAAGTCCAAATGCTTACTGAAGAAAATACTTCCTTAAAAATTAGAATGGAGAAATTGGAAATTAGGGACAATTTGAGAAATCAAGGCGCTGTAACACTAATCCAAAGGAATGAAAAAATAGAAGAGAATGTGAAATATCTCACTGGAAAAACAACTGTCCTGGAAAATAGATCCAGGAAAGAGAACTTAAAAATTATTGGACTATCTGAAAGCCATGATAAAAAGAAACAGCCCAGACATCATCTTTCAAGAAATTGTCAAGGAAAATTGCCCTGATATTTTAGAACCAGAGGGCAAAATAGAAATTGAAAGAATCCACAGATCTCCTCCTGAAAGAGATCCCCAAAGGAAAACTCCTAGGAATGTTGTAGCCAAATTCCAGAATTCCCAGGTCAAGGAGAAGATATTGCAAGCAGCCAGAAGGAAATAATTCAAGTACTGTGGAAACACAATCAGGATAACACAAGATTTAGCAGCTTCTACATTAAGGGTCTGGAGGGCATGGAGTATGATATTCCAGAGGGCAAAGGAGTTAGGACTACAACCTAGAATCACCTACCCAGCAAAACTGAGTATAATCCTTCAGGGTAAAAATGGTCATTCAATGAAATAAGGGACTTTCAAGCATTCCTGTGGAAAAGACCAGAGCTGAATAGAAAGTTTTACCCTCAAATCCAAGACTCAAGTGAAACATGGAAGAGGTAAACAGGAAAGAGACATCATAAGAGACTTATTAAGGCTGACCTTTTTACATTCCTGCAGGGAAAGATGATATTTGTAACTCATGAGTCCTTTGCCAGTATTAGGGTAGTGGCAGGGAAAAAAATTATATGTATGTATAGATAGATAGATAGATAGATAGAGGGCACAGGGTGAGCTGAAGATGAAGGGGTGATATCTGGAAAATAAAATCAAGGGGTGAGAGAGGATTATACTGGGAGAAGGAGAAAGGGAGAAGTAGAATGAGGTAAAATATCTCACATGAAACAGACAAGAAAAAGCTTTTACAGTGGAGGGGAAATGGGGGAAGGTGAGAGGGAATGAGTGAATCTTATTCTCATCGGATTTGGCTTCAGGAGGGAATAACATACACAATGTGGTATGGAAATCTATCTTAGCCTACAGGAAAATAAGGGGGGAAGGGGACAAGAGAGCAGGGGGTTGATAGAGGGGAGGGCAGATTGAGGGAGGGGATAAGCAAAAGCAAACACTTCTGAGGAGGGACAGGGTCAAAAGAGAGAATAGAATAAATGGGGGGTAGGATAGAATGAAGGGAAATATACATAGTTTTTCACAACAGGACTACTATGGAAGTTTTTTGCATGACTACACATCTATAACCTGTACCAAGATGCTTGCCTTTTCAATGAGGGTGGGTGGGGAGGGAAGAAGGGAGAAAATTTGTAACCCAAAGTTTTAAAAACACATGTTAAAAAATAAAAAATTAAAAAAAGAAAGAAAAAAAAAGAAATGGAAACCAAGTAGGTGCCCATCAAGTGGGAAGGGGCTAATAAAATTGTGGCAACTAAGTATAGGGAAATTTTATTGTCTCTGAGAACTGATGAGTATAATGAATACAAAGGAACATGCAGAGATTTATATGAACCAATACAAATTGAAGTGGAATAAAGCAAACAATGTACATAATATCTGCAAGAGTAAATATAGGGGGAAATTATTAAAATTGAGCAGCACAAAGCTGTAATGACCAAACTTGGATCCAAAGAAGATAAGAGAAGAGAGTTCCCCTTCACTTTGAAGATGGGGGAACTATGGGTCTGAAACACAGCATGTAATATCAGATTCTTTTTATATGTTAACTTTTATGAAAATCTCTCTTCTTTTTATGCTTTCATTAGAAGACATGGTTCTCTGAGAGGAGGAGAGAGTAGAGAGTGGTATTTTGGGAGACACAGATGATATAAAAAACAAGAAAAAGTAATCATTTTAAGACTAAAATTGTCTCTTTGCTAATTCTATCTATTGTTCCTGATTTTATCTTCTACAGAAAATCTAAAGAAGTTCAATTGCTCTTCCATATGAAAATCCTTGAATATTTTGAGAAAGATAATTATGTGCCATCCTCAGTCTTTGCCTGTCGAGACCAAATGTTTACAGTTCTACACCATTTCCTTTAAGTTGTCCTCAGAGGACATGAACTTGAGTCCCTTCATCATCTTGGTTGTCCTTCCTTGGCCAATCTCTGCCCTATTAATGTTCTTCTGAAGAAGTAGTGCCCAGATGTGAACATACTCTTCCAAATGTCACCTCATCAAGGTCAGGCACACTGGGGCTAACATTTCCCTATTCTTGCTGAGATGGTCCATTAGCTTAAAATCCTTTCATAACAATCTGGGTGAAGAGGAATTGCTTATTTAAAAGGTAATTATAGTTGGAAAGGTGGCATATTGGCATGATGGGATGATGGTACATGAATGGAGCACTTAACAGGATTCAAGCTCCATTTAGGACTATGCATAGACATTTCTTGTATGATAGAATATACCTTGTCTTCTTGCTCTCCTGGAAATTTGCAACCAGAGAACAGACTTTTCCAGTGATAACTTTGTACCTCCTATGGCATCCACAACATGCTTGTAGATTCTCTTGTAGAGCCTTTACATCTGACGAGTTTCTCGTCATTGCACTAGGAATATAAGATTCATTCTGATTTAGGTGATAATTACTGCCATGTGTGTCTTCTTCCTACTTGAATGTAAGTTTCCTGAGAGCAAAAACTTTCCATTTTGCAGTGTTGTCTGCCACCACCCACTCAGGGACACTGATTTTTGTTTGCTCTTCCCCAAATCAGACTAAAAGTGTCAGCTGAGGAAAAAAGGTTGTCTGGGTTGACACTCAACATTGACATAAGCTTTCTCTTTAGTAAAACAACTTTTCCAAATCCCCCAGCTAGCTCCAAAAACACTGGATTTGAAAAGCTTGGTTTTGAACCAGAGGACCAGAGTCAGGTGGGCTACTAAAGATGTCTGACACTAAGGGTCTGGGAACAGAGGATTGAGCTGAGGAATAAAATTGAAGTGACAAGAGAGAGCACCAAGAAGGGTGGACAGTGTGGTGCAATATGAAGTGCACTAGAATTGGACTCATAGGGCCATAGTCATATACTAACTATGCATGTGACTCTGGACAAGTCACCAAACCTTTCTGAACCTCCAATTTCTTTTCTGTAATATGAGAGACAGGGAGTAGATATCCAGCCCACTTCCATACTTCTGATCCTGTAACATCTCTGAATCCTCAGTTTTCTTGTCTGTAAAATGAACAGATTTAACTAGATAGCATCTGAGGTTCTCTTTAGCAAAATAACTTGTCCAAAGCTATTAGTTAGTTCCAAAAACAATAGGTTGGAACAGTTTGCTTTTGGACCAAAGGGCCAGAGCCAGCTGGGCTACTAAAGATGTCTGACACCAGGATCTGGGAACAGAGGATCGATCTGAGGAATAAGAAGAGAAGCAGCAAGAGAAATTACTGAGAAATGTGGATTGTGTGGTGAAATATGAAGTGCACTGGATTTGGACTCATAGGGTCTGGGTTCAAATCTAATCCTCACTACTAACTACGTATGTGATTCTGGACAAATCACCCAATCTTTCTGTTCCTCCACTTTCTTTTTTGTAATATGAGAATTAGGGACGAGATGGCCATTCCACTTGCATATCTCTGATCTTGTGACCTCTCTGGATCCTCAATTTCTTCATCTGTAATATGAGCACATTGAACTAGATAGCATCTGAGGTCCCTAATGTCTCTAGTCCTATGATCCTATGACACATTGAGGTCCCTTCCAGCTTTACTTCTATGATACTGAACTTTCTCTGGGCCTCAGTGTCTTTGTCCGTAAAATGAGTGATTTGGGCTAATGATCTCTGTTATCCCTTCTGACTCTATTCTCATGATGCTATATCCCCCAATGGGATCATGTAACAACAAGCATTTTAACTTCATCCAAAGAGTCACAGGGCTTTTCAATGTGCCCAGAATAAACTCTACATTAGATAGTTCCTGCAATGAGTGATGTTCCATTGAATGGAGAAGCAGAGAAGTGAGGATAACCTTCCATGTTGACTTGTTGGTCTGTAGAAGGTACCAAGTTTCCTAAATTGTTCAAGCTAAGGTTTTCCTCCTCTGAGGCAGAACAGGGTTTGCTGCCACACCCAGAATAATGTCTGCCTCAGCTTACTAATCCACAGAATTAGGATCAATGAGTGGCCAAAGGGATAAAGCAACATGATTGACATACCCAACAAGGAGGCCAACTTATTCTTTGCCTCTGAGTGGCTCCAGTAGTTGACAAAGAAACCCATATAATACAATAAAAATAGGATGAGGAAGGAAGACATAGCTTTCATGGCTTGAACATGCACTTCTGTGCTAGGATCTCTGGAACCTGTGGCATTAAGTTGCATCTGTCGAATATGCTTCCACAAGAAGACAATGATCAGGGAGAAGGTGATTGTAGACAGAATGAAAGGAATAAGACTCAGAAGACTAAGGGGAAGCTGGAGCATGATTAACTTACTTTTACTCATTTGGACTTCCTGTGACACATTTCTCTCCTTTCCACTACTAAAGAGGACACCATAATAATAATGCATTGTCTTAATCATTGGAAAGAGAATGGAAAAATAGATAATCAAGGGCACCCCAAGAAGCATGAAGACCATCCTGTCAATTCTCCATTTCATCCACAGGAAAAGGGGATTAGAGAAGCTGGTGATCTTCAGGAAGTAGAAGATACTGAGGATGGTGGCAAACCATATATTTGAATTGTGAGTCAGTACCAAGAAGACATCAATTATTCTTACATGGGTGGGTACACCAAAGTAGATTAAAATTAAATAGCTATTCCACATTAGCCCACATAACAGTCCAATTCTGGTGATGGCTAAGCTGACCAGGATGAGATCACTTGGTAGAAGTTTCTTCCTCTTGACCCAGTCAATGCAATTCACCAAAGCTATGAATCCATTTACTAGAATGCCCAATAGAAATTCACCAGTTGCCAAAACCATAAAGATTTTCTCCCAACTACTTAGCATGGCAGCAGAAAGGAGATCACTTAAGAAGTTACCAATATTTATGATATTTTTGATGCTACTGCAATTGGATTAATTTCCAAGAAAAATGAGTATGGAATGATATGTCCTTCTGATACGTGTTGATGCAGTAATTTTCTCCTGCCTTTAATAAAGTTTATTTCTTAGTTAAGAAACGTCTAATCCCCTGTAAGAATAACTTCATTAAGAAATCCTCTGTGCTTTCTCAACAGCTCAGTTAAATCTGCCCAGCCAAGACTCTCTCTCTGTCGCATTTCTATTTCCTCTTCAGAAGTGATCATAGAAAGGATTAGAATCTGATGTTAAGATGCAAATAGACAAAGGTCATCTTTCAATATTTTTCTTTTTGTGCCTCAGCCCATTTTGTAACCAAATGCAAGAGCTGTGTATGATGAACCTCACCCAATGATGTATAACAAAGGGAATGTAACAAAGCCCTCAATGAAGAGATTCTGCTGCACCTTCATCATTTCCCACTATACTAAATATTGATGTTATCACTAATTGTTCATAAAATCAAACTCACACTGGATATTTCTGTTAAATCTCTTTGAAGTTTGAAAATTGTAAATGAATTGCAATATAACGGGTCACTAATCTGATTAGTTCACACTCAAAAGAAATGTCTTTACTTCAGTTTCCATGGTAACTCAGACAAAACAGTATACCATGCCAATTCTACTATCACGACATAACCTTAGCATTAGGCAGGAAAGAAAGAACTATTTGTCAACTATTATCTTTTTGTTGAATTCTCTGTACAATAAGCTTATAGAGAAAAGGTGATAGAGGCAGAACCAAGATAGCAGAGTAAAAGCAGTGACTTGCTTGAGCTCTCCACCAAACCCTTTGAAATACTTGTAAAATATGTCTCTAAACAAATTCTAGAGCAGCAGAACCAACGAAAAGAGTGAAAGAAATTTCCTGCCCAAGACAACCTGAATGTTCATTAGAAAGGTCTGTTGTTTTGAACTTTACTCTCATTAGATTTGTCTCAAGGAGGGAATAACATAATCAGCTAGGTGTAGAAATCTAACATGCCTTATAGGCAGTAGGAGGGAAAAGGGGAAAGAAAAGGAAGGGAGGATAGAAGAGAGGGAAGAAGTAGTAAGGGTAAAGGAAAAGAAAAGGAGGGGGCTAATAGAAGGGAGGTGGGACTGAGGGAGGCAGTGGTCAAAAGCAAAGCATTAGTGAGGAGGGAAAAGGAGAAAGGAGAAAGAAAAGCATTCAACTGGGGGGGGAGGATGGAGAGAAAGACACAGATAGTAATCATAACTGTGAATGTGATACATGAATGTAACGGAATACTATTGCACTACAAGAGATGATGAACAGGCAGACTTCGGAAAAACCTGGAAAGACTTGTATGGTCTGATGCTGAATGAAGTGAATGGAACCAGGAGAACGTTGTAACAGCCACATTCTGCAATGACTAATATGGATAGACTTAACCCTTGTCAGCAATACAAGGATCTAAGACATCTCCAATAGCCTCATGATGGAAAATGCTATCCACATACAAAGAAAGAACTATGGAGTTTGAATGCAGATTGAAGCATACCATTTGCTATTTTTTTCTTCTGTTGTGTTTTCTTTCCTGTTTCTGGTGGTTCCTCCTATTAGTTCTAATTCTTGCTTACAACATCACTAATATGAAAATTTATTTAATAGGAATGTATACGTATAGCCTATAACAGATTGCACACCATCTTGGGGAGGAAAGTAGGTAGGGAGGGAGAGAAAAATTTAAAAATCAAAAGCTTATGGAAGTGATCGCTGATAAATCAAAATAAATTAATAAAAAAAATGGCTAAAAAAAGAAAAGAAAGGTCTGTTGTGCCAGGCTGGGGGAAGTACACATTTCAGCATGGGCCCCAAAGGCAAAGACCAGGCCTCAGCAAACCTGGAGCAGGCTTCAGGGCACTGAATCATGGGAAACTGTGGCTGTTTCCAGACTTCTCAACCCACAAACACCAAAGACAACTTAAAAGGTCAGTTGGAAAGGTCTGTTGGACCATGGTGAGAAAGGAGCTTGGTCTGGCCCCAGTACTGGTGCAGCTCTGGGTTACTGCTACTTATGGAGCTCTCAGCCCAGAGATGGAGGAGGGATCAAGCAGCTGAATCAGAGGGGAATTGCAGGGACCTCTTTGCTGATGCTGAGGCAGGATTCTCTTACTTTGCTCATGCTTGGATCTGGGTCATAGTTCTGGGTGGTAGTCCTGGGGCAAGGAGGAGTGCTAACCTGGTGGAACTTGTGATGGTGGTGGAGAAGGAATCCTTCTCACAGTTCCAAGGCAGAAAAGAATGCTTGTGGTCACTCATAGACCAGAGTCCCAGCCAGGAAAGGAGTAAACACCTTGCGTTTGATCATGCCACCTTGGAAGAACTGAAAATTTACAGGTCTTTAGAGGTATCTCTGAAAACAGCTGCACAAAACCCCCAAAGCTTGGGATAGTACATTCTCCACACTGGAAGCAGACCCCTACCTTAACAAAGAGTTTAATACTCAAGTAATTGGCTGGGAGCATGAGCAAAAAAGTCAGACCGTAGAATTTTTCTTTGGGGAGAAAGAAGATCAAAACATACAACAAGAAGACCACAAAATCAAATCTCTTACATCCAAAGGCTCCAAGAAAAATATGAATCAGTCCCAGGCCATGGAAGAGCTCAAAAAGGATTTTGAGAAGCAAGTAAGAGAAGTAGAGGAAAAATTGGGGAGAGAAATGAGAGTAATGCAAGAAAATCATGAAAAATAAGTCAACCATTTGGTAAAGGAGACCCCCCCCCAAAAAAACTGAAGAAAATAACACCTTAAAAAATAGCCTAACCCAAATGGCAAAAGAGGCCCACAAAGCCAATGAGGAGAAGAATGCCTTCAAAAGCAGAATTGGCTACACGTGACCTCTGAATCTGAAATCCAATATAGACTGATTCAATGACACTTGTGCTAATTTTGCCCTGACAATTAACACCAAGAAAACAGAGATTCTCCACCAGCCAGCATCACACTATCCGTGTGTGGAACCATCAGTTATAGCAAATGGAGAAATTTTCAATGTTGTGGATAGGTTCATTTACCTTAGCAGTATACTTGAGGATATACACACAGATGATGACGTTGATGCATGCATTGCCAGAAGTAGTTCAGTGCTTAGGAGGCTCCAAAGGAAAGTGTGAGAGAGAAGAGGTAATAAGTTGCCAAACAAACTTAAGGTCTACAGAGCAATTGTGCTGACCTCATTGTTGCTTGCCTGTGCAACCTGGACAGTCTACCAGCACCATGCCAGGGAATTGAAACACTTTCGTCTGAATTGTCTTAGAAAGATTCTGAAGATCACCTGGCAAGATAAGATACCAGACAATGAGGTCTTTTCTTGAATTGAACTGCCAACCATTCAAATGCTACTGCAGAGAGCACAACTCCAATGGGCTAGCCATGTTGCTCAAATGCCAAACATATGTTTTCCTAAAAGATCATTTCACAGAGAAATCATACAAGGCAAGTGCTCATACAAAGGTCAAAAGAAGCATTACATGAACACTCTCAAGGTCTCTCTGAAGAACTTTAGAATTAATTGTGGTGCATGGGAGACTCTGGCATAGGACTATCCAGCATGGTGTGCCTGCATCAAAGAAGGCACTGTCCTCAATGATCAAAGCAGAATTGCAGTACTTCAAAAGAAATGTGAAGTGCACAAATTTGATACATCTCTATTCCAAATGTTCATGTAGACTATTTATGTTCAACCTGTGGTAGAGCCTTATGAGCTCAAATTCAGCCACAGTTGGATACACTACGCATTGACCCCAACATAGTGATATCATTTGGGCCCTCTTTGAGAAGGAAAACAACCACTGGCACCAAATTATTTGCATTCTATCGACAGCACTGATGAAAAAAGCCGCTCAATGCTCCTAAGCTTTTTAGTTCCTGGACCAAGATTTCATAATTCTATATTTTAAAAAGAAAGAAAGCATACATTTTATTATTGTAATAGAAACCACCAAATAAGAATTTTAGTTAGATTAGTACAAAAGAGAAAGGACTTTTAGAATGTGCATGTATATTTAGTTAAATGGACTTAAAACAAATTAGAAATAATAGCAAAAAAAAAGGGAGCGGGAGGAATAAGTGTTAGTCATGCCATGGACAAAATTCCTATTTACAATAAAATGGGGGCTAAACCTCAGGGAGAGATAAGAATGAATACAGTAAAGAATAAAAATATAACTTGCTTCATTAATTTATTTTAACAGGTTTATAAGGTTTAGAGGTCATTCCCTCCAGGTTACAGAAGGAATGATAAGAAGAAAATATCAGAAAACAAGTTAATTACATATAATAAGAAATGTGAATGACCTGAATCCTCAAAAAGCTCTAGAATGAATCAAGAGAAAAACTTATCAATATGTTGATCAAAGTGAACACATTTAACGCCAAAAAGATATGCCTAAGTTGAAGTTAAGAGGTTAATTTAAAATATATAATGCAGCTACAAGCTCAAAAGTCAGGAGAGGCAATAATGGTATTGTCAAAGTGGAATTTGAACCACGAAATATTCACAAGAGACAAGTGATGACATTACACAACAGTGAAAAGAAAACTGAATAACAAATTATAACAATTTTGAATTTACAAGCACTTCACAATGACACATTTGAATTCATTAAAGAAAGATTAACAGAAGCACAGGAAGAAATTGACAATATAATAGCAGAACACTGCAACATTTTATTATGAGAATATGGCAAGTCAAATATAAAATTTAATAATAAATCAAGTATGAACTGCTTATTTAATAATTGAGAAGCAGAATTACATCATGAAAAAAGTACTGAATTTGGAATGAGGGGACTTGGATTTGATGCTCACAACCTGTGAAAATTTGGTAAAGTCATTTCATCTCCCTCAGATTCCATTTTCCCATTTGTAAAATGAGGAGGTTGGACTGGATGACCTATCACTATGTTTTCTTTTAGACTTCATTCTATTATCTCATATGTTACCTATACCTGGAACAAGCTAAATGTCAGAAAGAAGGGATACAAGATTGTTTCACATATATTTGGAATATTCACAAAAAATGATTATATACTAGGTTATAGAGAAAATTTACCTAAATTCCCAAAGGTAGCAATTATTTACAGAAAATTTGAAAACCATAAGATTTAGAAATAAACAATAATAACATTAGTACAAGCTATAAAACCATATGAAAATGAGAAAATCCATTAAACAATGATTGTGGCAAAGAAGGAATCTGAAAAAAAAAAGGAATCCAAAACACAATAATGTTCAGTTCACAAAGAGCAGTCTTTTGGGTTAGCTTTCCTGTAGTCTTGAAATTGCCTTTCCTCAGTGTGCTTAATTTGTCCTTGGCTCCCGAGCAAGCACTACCTCTGGTTACTGCTGTTCTGGTGACATACACTGATAAAAATAGTTCTAATAATAGTTCTAATAAGGCTGTGGCTGGACCTGGAGTTCTTCTCTTCTCCCTTCCTTAAGTAATTCCTTGATTTTCCCCATGAAGTTGGCAGATGTTTGTGTTGGCACTAAGAATGGAAAGAAGGAAAAGATAAATGTGGAAGTGGAAAGGAAGGAATTCTTCTGCAAATACTTTCCCTTTTAACCCTTAATCCTTTTCCTACTGTTACAATTCTAGACATAGTTGTTCGTATTAAATATATTTTATATTACATTTATTCTTTACCTGGGGTCCCTCCCTTGAATTTTATCTTTGTGTAACCCACTCTGGTGTCTAAATTGCTGAAGTCATCTTCTTCATCCACTCTTCACATCACTCCTTAGCTCAAATACCTTCCTAACTGCCAACAGATTAAAGTTCATATCCTTAAGTGTGACCTTTAAGACTTGCCATGACTTGGATCCAGCTGTAAAGATGTTCCATCAGGTGAAAATTACTGTGAATTGAGAGTATTGCTTTATTTGAATGTAAATAGGTAGAAAGATTGGATGATTGAATGATGACATGTGAGTATAGAATACTGGAGGGGGAATAGAATGCTGACCCATATCATTGATGCAAAACATCCCAATATGAGAAACCCACATGAGCATGTGGGCATTCATATATATAGAAAAGACCAAGTGAATATGAACGATGAGCTGCAACTTGAGCATGTTTCGGAATTTGTTTGGATTTGCATTTCCCTTACATTAGTGATTTGGAGCATTTTTTCCTGTGGTTGTGAATATTCTCCTGTTCTTTTGAAAATGTGTTGCCTATATCCTTTGACCAGGTGTCAATTGGGGAATAGCCTTTAGTCATATTTATTTATTAATCGTTTATATATCCTGGATACCCAACTCCTATCAGAGAAATTTTAAACATTTTTTCCCATTTGATCACTTTTCTTCTTATTCTAGGTGAATTAATATTATCTGGACAGAAGCTTTTCAGTATCAAGTAACTTCTACTGTAGACATATTAGTCCCTTTCTTCAATTCTTTTAATGTTTTCTTTGAAGGTAGCCCTAGTTCCCACTGTTTCGCTTCCCTTAGCCCCTGATCTCTTTTTCTCATTGGATTTTCTTTTTCCTCTTCTCCCTTTCAGCTATTCTTGTTTCTTAGCTTTGAAAGTTCATATTTTTTGCCCCTTTCAAAAAGGATTACTACCACTGTCTTCACTATCCATCTTCTCTTTCTGTTTACTACAGACCTTCATTCTCTGATTCTTGACCCCCATAATTTTCTGGGCTCTCTCTTTTCTCTGCATTCTTCATGTAATTAAAGCTTCCAAGGTATCCATTTTAGAATCTCCCCTCTAGATGCTTTCTTCCACTGCTTTATTGGGACTCCCCATGGATTCCCCTTTTCCATTGTGCCTCACTTCCAGAACAATGTCAACTATTGAAGATGTCAGAGAGGACATTGTCCCATGATAGGACCCTTCCCCCACCACATCTCTGATTATTCAGCCCACCAGTGATCTATACTCTTTCTTGTTGACTTTTTCCTACATTTGCTTGAAAATCTCCCTATGTCCATGCTCTCCAACTCCTCCATATCCCAGTTGCCCTATGGATTCTAATTCCCCCCTTTCTAGGAGAAGTAGACTTTCCAAGTATCAAAACACCTTGGCCTCATCCAGAGCAAGGTCCTCATCTCCCTTTACCCACAGGATCATTCATCAGTGGAACCTCCTCCCATCTCCAAAGTAAGGCCTCCACCCCCCCCAATTTTCAATCTTTCCATCTTCCTCCTCTTCCCCAACATTCCCCTGTAGGCTTTTCTCTTCCTGAGAACACAGATGTCTCCTTTCTTTCACTGCTAGCCCTTGATTTGACCCCAGCACACGATTCTATCCCCTGACTCCCCTGTCCTCTTTGTCGCCCTCTTTGTGTACTTTCTCATGTCGTTATGTAGTCCCACAGAAGAAGCCTTCATCTGTAGGCAGTATGGCTCCACTCCAGGTTCTGACCATAATGCCCCCTGTCATTTTCCTCATTGTTACCTGTACAAGATTTCTGCCCTCATCCCTGTCTCCTTATGGACATTTAGAAGGAAATCTCTCACTGGTCTCTCTGTAGTCACTCTGTTGCTGTTTCTGTTGCTGTCTGCATTTATCCATTCCTCCTGCATTTCTGCTCTTTGGGGCATTCAAGAGGCAAGTAACTTCTTCACTTCTAGTTTTCTTTCCAAAACTCTTTTAACCATTTCCTTGTTATTGAACATCTATCTTTGTCCTGTATGGTTAAGCTCAGATTTGCAGGCTGGTTCAGCCTGGGTTGCATCCTGAACTCCACTGAGCTTTGGAACACATTGTTCCTTTCCCTCCTCTTTTTTCTGGTGAGTGCAGACTAGTTTTGTGTTACTTGAATGTCCTTTCCTTCATATATGAAGGTTTTCTATTGATGTCTTGCAGAACTTGTTTCTGAATTGAATTTTTAAACTTAACCACCATGAGTCTTGCAGTTTGCAGCATTAGGAAATTTTTCTGTAGACAATCTGTGAATTCTTTTAATTGAAATTACATTTCCTCCACTTTAAAGTTCTCAGCAGTTCTTTTCTATTATTCTCATTATTGTCTTAAGTTTTTTTGTCTTGTCAGCTTCTTCTGTGAGGCCTGTGATCCTTAGATTTTCTCTATGCAACCTGCTTGAGCTCTATATGTTTTGCTTGCACAATCATATTTTATTTTAATGGTTTTTCTTCTTTTTTCTAAGTTGTCCTTCACTCCTGTGTATTTCCTTTCTCAATCTATGGTTCCCTCTTTTATTTCTTTCGATGCTTGCCATTGCAGATTTTAGATTTTCTATATCGTTTATCATTTTTGTCATAGAGGAAATACATTTTGTCCTCATAATTCTTATTTATCTTTTATTTTATCATTTATCATTTATCTCAGGAATAGCTGAGTTCTCTGTCTCATCAAGTGTTAGATTATTTTGCTTTATTTTGCAGTATTTATTCATAGATATATGAACTTGTTTCCTAGGCCTGAAAACCATATTTCCTCTTGCTAATATTTTTCCTGTTGATTTATGTGTTTATTTTCAAGGCCTTTGAATTTTCTTCTCCCTGAAATCTTTGGTGCTTTCAATCTGTCTGACCTCTTTATTTTCCTTATCACTTAATTCTTGACTCCTTCCCCTCTGATTCTTGTTTCGTTGGGAAATCTTAAAGCAAGTTGCATAGAGAAAATCTAAGGATCACAGGCCTCACAGAAGAAGCTGACAGGACAAAAAAAACTTAACACAATAATGAAGAGAATAATAGAAAAGAACTGCTGAGAACTTTAAAGTGGAAGAAATGTAATTTCAATTAAAAGAATTCACAGATTGCCTACAGAAAAAAAATTCTAATGCTGCAAACTGCAAAACTCGGTTAAGTTTAAAAATTCAATTCAGAAACAAGTTGTGCAAGGCATCAGCCTCCTCCCACACTGGGCTCATCCTTGGTCTCTGCCCCAAATGAGCTTTGAGTGGTCAGAACTGGCCCAAGTTGAATGTTATGCTCTTTCCCTCAAGCATGGTGGAGTTTTGTAAATTCCCCTTAACATGCACAATGTTGGGTCCTAGTGACCTGCCACACTCCCTGTTCCTTAGTTCTCTAACCTGGGACCTGCAGATCAGAACCTGTTTCCCCTGTTGTTGGCAATTCAGAGATATTCAGCTCTAATTCATCTGGGGTTTAGTCCCAAGTAGGCTTTTGCTTCTGAAGGGTTGTGTTCAATCTAACTTTTGAGGTCCACAAAAACTTCTGTAGCTTGGAGCAAGGTTCCACTTGACACTAAAAACAGGGAGGCATAGTTTCGGTTTAAACCTGTGTCTTGTCTTTAGGTCTGCTAGTGAAGCTTTGGGCTGGTTGCAAGGGAGGTGGTGCAGGGGCACCGAGTGTGCTCAGAGTCAGTGAACATCAATTCATGGATTTTCACTTTTTTCATCTTTAATACTCTTTGGATTCTGCATGTTCAAATTCATGGAGATTGCTAAAGTTTCTTCATCTTTTGTATATAATGACTGTTTTGGAATAGTGTGGGAGGTCATGGGGATCAGAGAAAATGTCTAGTCCACCATCTTGTTGCTCAGGTGACCCCAGGGTCCCAACACATTTTCTCTACTCAGTTTGAATCTAGTAAGAATTGACTCAATTAACATGTCAATTAACTTGAGTTTCTTTTGGCGAAATCACAAGCAAAAAAAGTACGATTTTCAAAAGCCAAACTGAAGAGGTGGGGCTAGGCTGGTATTTACTAAGGGCAGAATTCCCCAGAATTTTCAGTACTCCCTCAGCTTTATTCTAGGTCTTTTCTCTTGCCCACAACATATTTAAAGGTGCATCTGAAAGCCTATTTTGTTAAGCATTGCTTGATCAGAAAATTATAAGTTTGAAAAATCAAACCAGCAATGGATTCCAATATCTGGGTGTTCCTGTGAAAGTTTTCATCTTGAACTTCTGACTGGTAACCAGTGTAACTCAGGGCCAGTATTTTCCCACCGAGTTTCTGGTATTGATATATGTCAAAGAGATAAGAGTCCAGCAAGTACAGGGTGTTAGCTGTATTACAAGATGAGAGAAGGTCCCTAGGATAGGGGTGATATAAAGTGCTACAACCTTTGAAAATCAGAGCAGGACCATGGCATCTGCATGGCTTATTGACATTCCAAATTCACCAATTTATTAATTGAATCTGTGTGTTCAGTGGTTTTACAAGTGTAATGAGGAGGTGATTTTGGAGAATGTCCTAGAAAAACTCTATGTTGACTTCTTTCTTCTTGAGGAAATATAAGATCACCCTGAAGTACATCTACCGGACCAAGGATGAATTTCATTGGCTTCTTCTCAAGTAACCCTTCACCTGCCTGAACACCCTCAGGATGGCTTGTCTCAGTTTGCGGTTTGTCAGAATCACAATCAATGAGTGACCCAAGGGATGTAGACATGCCATAATGGCACTAAACAGTAAAGACACATTTTTTTCTGGCATTGAAATGGTTAATTGGCTAATGAAGATGCCCAGATAGTACAGGAAAAAAAAAGATAAAGAAGGAGAACATGACTTTCTTGGCTTGAATATGGGCCTCCATGCTGGGGTCTCTAGATTCAGTGGCATTGAATTGTATCTGCTGAGTATGCCTCCAAAAGGATAGAATGAGGAAGGAGAAGGAGACCAGACATAGAGTAAAAGGGAGAAGACTCACCAGATGAAAGAAAATCAGGAAGAGAAATGATAGACTTTTAATCCCTGAGACTTCCTGGGATACATTTCTCTTGATTCCAATAATTATCTCATTGTTATAGAGAACATTAAATTTTTGCAACAATACGAAGAAAGTAGGCAAGGTGATTCTCCACTTCAGTCAGAGGACAATGGAGTGGGAGAAGTTGGCAATCTTGAGGAAGTAGAAGATGCTGAGGCAAAAAACAAACCAAAAATTTGAGAAATGGGCCAATATCCAGAAGACTTTAATTGTGTTGATTTTACCTGTCTCTAAGTCACATGAAAATAATAAATGTTGAGAGATCATCACTGTTGTTAGGCACAACAGAAAGATTCTGGAGAAGACCAAGCTGACCAGGAAGAGATCACCTGTTGACAGTTTCTTACACTTCACCCAATCAATGAAGTTCACCACTGCCAAGAAGCCATTCCCATGAAGTCCCATTAAGAATTCACCATCTATCAGAACCAACAAGATTGTCTCAATAACACTTGCCGTGTTGGTAAGAAATATCTATCTGTCTGTCTGTCTATCTATCTATCTATCTATCTATCTGTCTGTCTGTCTGTCTGCCTATGTATCTATGCATCTGTCTGTCTATGTATCTATGTATCTACATATCTATCTATCTATCTACGAAACTAAAGATGAAATAACATTTCTCTGTCTCGTTAAAGTACTTTCTATCTTGGACCAAAAACTATCCAGCCGTGTTTGGTGATCTTCATTAAAATCACACTAATTCCTTCGTAATGACCCTGTGAATCCCTCTTCAATTCTGTTCAACCCCATCACTGCCCATCTTTGGAATTTGTATTTCCTTTTACTTGGTGATCTGGAAAAGGTAGGAGGAACATTTGCTAAGATGCAAATATGGAATGATTTGCCTTCCAGTGCTTTGTTCTTTCTGTCTGGGTAAATTTGTATCCAAATATCTTATCCGTGTGTGATGAACCTCATCCAATAATGTAAAACATGAAGAAAGACTTGGTTGTGAAAATGAAGTTTCATCACTTTAGTCATTGTCATTATCATCACCAACATCATTGACAATGCTGTTAACCCTGATTTACTGCAAACCAGGCCTGAGTTGGTTCTTCTTAGCAAATCAGTTTTAGGTTTGCATATTAACAGTGGGTTTCTTTTCTGTAGACAGCTAATAATATGTGCACTTCAATTTTAATAAGAAGTATCTTTCTTTTTTTTCATTGATAAGGTTTAATATTTAAAATTGATATGGAATGCTAAAGTAGAGTTTGATCTATCTGGGCAATATTAATGATAGTAAGAAAATAATACAAGATGAATTAAATATATTGCCCTTTATAATAAATGTGAATGGTCTGAATTCTTTCATTAAAAGAAATAGTTATAGAATACATCAAGGATGAAACCTAACCAATATGTTACTTAAAGAAAATACATTTAATTTAAACAATGATAAATCAAGAATGGAGTTAAGGAATGGGACTATAATTTATCATGCAGCTGCAACTTCAGCAAAAAGCAAGAGTAGCAAACAAACACATGGAAATAAGGAGCCACGGATGGTTTTAGAGTTGAGTGATGTAATCAGGTCAGAACAGAACAGATCTTAGAAATGTTTTTTTTTTCTTGGCAATGAAATCAAAGGAGTATTGGAGAGAGAAAGAGACTAGAATTAAGGAGATTGATCAGGAAGCTATTACCATATCTCACTGAGGTGGTGATGAGGTCATGAACTAAGCTTCTAGTTCTGAGCAAGGAAAGAAAGAAGGATGAGAAGGAAGTCACTGAGACAGAACATGTGGGACTGTTCTCCAGGTTCCCTGCTCTGAGCTCTCTATTCCCACTGCTATATCACTAGCTCACATTTCTCTTACCTTTAACATCACAAGTACCTTTGCAGCTGGTCCCCTCCCTCTTGTCTCTTCTCTTTCCATCACCAGTCATCCTGACCTATGTTTTGCCACTGGACTTTGATGACTCTGTAGGAGAGAGTGAGGTTGATGGCTTAGCACAGCCCTACCTCACTCAAATCCAATTCACTTGCAAGTCAAGACATCCCCCTCCTGATGTAATTGGTCCTCTTTGAGAACCAAAGATCAACAGCAACAACACAACTGTGCTTCTCAAGTCATCTTCCTCATCCACTGTCTTTATGGCACTACTTGGGTCAAAAGTCTTCTCTGATTCTTAACCGTCAAGAGATGGAATTTGAACCCTAGAGCCTGACATTCAAGACTCCCCATATCCTGATTCCAACTTTCTTTTCTAGGCTTATCTTCCACTGCTCCTCCACACAACCCTCCCCCCACCAAACAGAGCTACTGCCAGATCCATAAAGACATCCTTTGATTTCCTTTCTTGTAGACTTTACCCACACAGTTCTCCCAGCATTGGTGAGATGCTTCGTTTTTTATCTGTCAAAATTTCACCAATCATTCAAGGAGTAGGTCCAATGCCACTCCCCCAATTGCATTCAAATGCTTGCTGAGTTCTCACTATGAGCCAGGCACTCAGTTTTATCTGACCTCTCTACAGATCATTTCCTCCTCTTCCTTGATCCTTCATCTTTCCTCATTATTATTACTAATAATAATATTGAACATTCATGTAGTGTTCTATGGTTTGTGAAGCACATTACATATGTTATCTAATTAGATCTTCACAAAATCTTATAAAATAGGTATTATTAGCATTCCCCAGATGAGGGAACTGAGGCTAAGAGAGGTAAGTGATCCATAGTCATACAATTAATAAGAGATGGAAACAGGATTTGAACTCAGGACATCCTGACTCAAAGTCCAGCACTCTCTCCACTATGACACCTAGCTACCTTCTCTTCCACATGTCCTATGACAGGAGTCAACATGAAGAAGCTGGTGCTGAGGCGGCTGTAATGAAGGGATTAAAGCTCCATTTCCACATTTTGTTATTTTCTTCCTTCTCCACATGGTAGATTGTGATTAGAGCCTATGCTTCATGAATACAAATTAGTCTGAGGGAGAACAGGCAAACCATGGAAACATCATCTGCCCCCTATTTGCATGTCCTGGTTCAAATGTCTTGACTTGTGAGACTCTGGTCTCTACCTTGGTTTCATGGGAGGCCCTGGAAATATTGGAACATGTAAATGCATAAAAGACAGACAGAAAGTCTCTAAACTTGACTGACCTTTGCACTTAACTAGAGTTTTATGGAAATGTAGAGATGGAAGCAGCTAGCTCATTACCACATACTCAGAGGAGAAAAAGTCAGCATTTCATGCCTAGGAACAATTCTTTTTAAAGGACTTTGTGCTGAGGTATTCTTAGAGACTGACACTCCTTTCTCTCCCCGCTCCCCAACTCCCGTTTGTCTACTCTTTCCATAATTCTTAGATTGTACTTAAGTGACAAGTACTTTCTTATCAGGAACCTCATCACTGCTGGGCGTGGAGTCAGGCAGACCCAAGTTAAAATTTAACTGCAGATATTTACTAGCTCTCTGTTTGAGAGAGCAAGTCTCTCGGGGTGGTTGTGTGGATCAAATGAGATAATAATTGTAATGCTTTTGGCACAGAGCCTAATGCATAGTAGGTGCTATATAAATGTTATCTATATCAATTATTATTATCCAGCAAGATTGAATCAGGCTTGGAAGTCAGAGCTTATCAATATCCTGTCTTTCTGAGTAGAAGGTGGAGAGAGGAAGGACCTTGTCCCCAAACCTCCTTTTGAGGAGGGTGTCCGGCCAATAATCTCTTCATTTCTCATCAGGCTGTACTCCTTTGGACTTTTCCTTCACAGCACCGTCACTGCTCCCCTCTCCACCCCCAACATGACTTTCCAGCCTCCCTTTGTGTGTTACCTTCCCCTGTCACAATGTAAGCTCCTTCTGGGTTACTGTTGTTCAGTTGTTTCAGCCAGGTCTGACTCTTTGTGACCCCCTTTGGGGTTTTCTTGGCAAAGGTGCTGGAAAGGTTTGCATTTCCTTCTCAAGCTCATTTTACAAATGAGAAAAATGAGGAAAATAGATTAAATTACTTTCTCAGGGTCACACAGCTAGTAAGTGTCTTGAGTGTCTGGCTTTGAACTCAGGAAGATGAGTCTTCCTGACTTCAGACCTGGCACTCTATCTACTGTACCACCTTGCTACCCCTCCTTGAGGTAGGGACTATCTTTCTTTTTTGCATTTATTTGCCCAGGGCTTAGCATAGTACTTAGCACATATTAGGCAATTAATAAATACATGTTTATTGAATGACTAACATTATTAATTTATTTCTTCTTTTTATTTAGTTACATATTTATTCCCCTCATTTGGTCTCTTTTGCTACTCAGTAAAGTGGTTAATTCGAAATGTCCCTGCCTCTTCATCTTCTTGTTTTAATTCATTTTCTTTTACTGCACCTTGTTCTAAGAAGTATTTCTTTTTTTAAAATTTATTTATTATTTTTTAAAATTTATTTTGAATTATCAACAATCACTTCCATAAGCTTTTGAGTTTTAAATTTTTCTCCCTCTCCCTTCTCACCTCCCTCCCCAAGATGGCATACAATCTGATATAGGCTATACATATACATTCCTATTAAACATATTTTCACATTAGTGATGTTGTAAGTAAGAATTAGAACCAATAGGAGGAACCACCAGAAAGAGAAAACAAAACACAACAGAAGAAAAAAATAGCTAATAGTATGCCTTGATCTGCATTCAAATTACAAACTTCTTTCTTCTTTGTGGATAACGTTTTCCATCATGAGGCCTTTGGAGATGTCTTAGACCCTTTTCTTGCTGAGAGGAGCTAAGTCTATCAATATTAGTCATTGCACAATGTGGCGGTTACTGTGTATGATGTTCTGATTCTGCTCACTTCACTCAGAATCAGACCATACACAACTCTTTCCAGGTTTTTCTGAAGTCAGCCTGTTCATCATTTCTTATACCACAATACTATGCCATTACATTCATATACCATAACTTGTTTAGCTATTCCCCAATTAATGGGCATCCTCTTAATTTCTAATTCTTTGCCACCACAAAAAGAGCTGGTATAAATATTTTTGTATATGTGAGTCCTTTTCCCATTTGTATGATCTCTTTGAGATACAGCCCTAGAAGTGCTCTTGCTGGGTCAAAGGGTATGCACATTTTTATAGCCCTTTGGTCATAGTTCCAAATTGTTCTTCAAAATGGTTGGATCATGTCACAACTTCACCAACAAGGCATTAGCATTTCAATTTTCCCACATCTTCTCCAACATTTATCATTTTCTTGTTTTGTCATCTTGGCCAATCTGATAGGTGTGATGTGGTACCTCAGAGTTGTTTTGATTTGTATTTCTCTAATCAATAGTGATTTAGAGCATTTTTTCATGACTATAGATAGCTTTAATTTCTTCATCTGAGAACTGCCTATTCATATCCTTTGACCATTTATCAATTGGAGAATGACTTGCATTAAGAAGTATTTCTTTACTTTATTCTTTCCTTATTCACCTTCCTTTGCAATTTATTTTAAATTTACTGATTTGTGGACTTTTCTGGGATACACATGCATATACACATGTGCATATATGTACATATGAACACAACACATTTTTAAGTTTAATTTGCATTAACCTTTCTCCATCACTTTAAGTCTAGACAATAAAAAAAAAATAAATCAAACCCTGTTTTTGTAAAGTTTGCTAATTTCCAAATTGTAAAGGCTCACATTGAAAATTTAACAATTAGCTCCAACAAGATGGTAAGAGCTGACTCCAGCATATTCCTTGATGAGACCTCAAATTCCTCCCCTCTGCCATTTTTCATTTCTCCCACAGACTTCCCAACCACTCCACCCCAAACTTGCAGTTTTAGCAATAAGCATCCCTTAACTATTGCCACAGCAATTTGGTTGAGGTGCATTACCCATTCCAGTCTGTACCCCACTACCCTTCTCCCCAGGTATGCTATATCCCACTCTGCAACTCCATCCCACAAAAGATATTGATTCACTAACAGATGTATCATGGAGTTTAGTTTATGGTCTATCAGTCGAGTTCTTCCACTTTTGTTTCTCCTGATTCTTGAAGTTGTGATGAAATTCAAGCTTCTTTGTGTCCCTTTTTCATTACTGGATGATTTCTCTCTCTCTCTCTGTCTCTCTGTCTCTGTCTCTGTCTCTGTCTCTCTCTCTGTCTCTCTGTCTCTCTCTCTCCCTCTTTCTCTCTCTCCCTCCTATCCTCTCTTTCTCCTTTTTAACCTTCCTTCCTTCTTTCTTTCCTTCCCCCCTCCCAGCCTCCCTCTCTCCTCTTTCATTCCTTCCTTCCTTTCTTCCTATCTTTCATTTTTCTTCTTTTATTTTTTCCTTCTTTGCTTGCTCCTTTCTTTCCTTCTTTTCTTCCTTCTTTCTACCTTCTCTATCCCTTTCCCTCTCTCAATTTTAAATTGACTTTATAGTCCTTTAAGTTTTAAATTTTCATTAAAATTTTTAATGACAAAAATTTCCCTAAGTGTCCATCTCTCTGCCCCTCCTAAAGAGTAATCCAAAATAACAAAGGATGATTTTAAATAAAAAATAATGAACCCAAAAAAGGAAAAATCAGGAAACTCAACAAAGTGCACTAAAAAATTCTGAAATTATTGGCAACATGCCACACTCATGCTCTTTCCACCTGTGCAAAGGAGTGGGTTGAGGTGTCTTCTTCTTTTATCATGCTTTTCTTTATAATTTTGCCACATTCACCTCTGGTTGTTTTGTGCTTGTTCTTTCCATTTACATTGTTGTAGTCATGATTTTGGGCAGCTAGGTGGAACAGTGAATAGAGCACCAGGCCTGAAGTCAGGGAGATCTGTGTTCAAATCTAGACTCAGTCATTTACTAGCTATGTGACTCTAGGCAAGCCACTTAACTGCTATTTGCGTCAGGTCCTCATCTATAAAATAGGGACACACTGGACAAGGAAATGGCAAACTACTCCAGTATTTTTGCCAAGAAAAACCTACAAACAGGTCCATGGCATCACAAAGAGTCAAACAAACACAACTGAACAATAACAAAGTCATTGTGTAGGTTGTTTTGTTGGCTCTGCTTATTTTACTTTTATCAGATCAATAAAGTCTTTCCGTGTTTCTCTGTATTCATTATATTCATTATTTCTTATTACACAGTAATTTTCAGTTCCATTCATGTACCACAATATGTTTAACCATTCCCCAATTAATGGTAATCTACTTTGTCTCCAATTCTTTACTACCACAAAAGGTGCTGCTGTAAATGTTTTTTTTTTCCTGTTAATGATCTCCTAGGAGAATATAAGCTAAGAAGTTGAATCTCTAGGTCAAGGTTATAGACATTTTATTCACTTTATTTTCAGAATTCCAAATTGCTTTCCAAAATACTTGCACTGATTCACAGTTCCACCAACAATGCACCAGTGAGCCTGTGTTTCCACAAGCCCTCCAACATTGACTGTTCATTTCTTTTGTCATCTTTGCCAGTATACTAGGTATAAGAGGAAACTTCAGAGTTCTTCTTATTTGTGCTTAGCTTATTATTATTGATTTAAAACATTCTTTCTTATAGGCATGTGTCGTTTTCAATTTTTCAGAACTGATTGTTTTAATCCTTTGACTACTTATCTATTAGCGAATGATGAGTAAAACTTTCTTCATATCAAAAATCTCAGATAAATGACTGATATCTAAGTTGATATAGCATTTAACTTAATTATATTGCTAAAATTAAAATCTATTAACCAATAGATAAGTAGTTGATAAGTCAATAATAGAACAAAGATGTTTCAGAAGAATTTTACCCTATTGAAAATTATGTGTAAGAATGACACAAATCATTAATAATAAATAAAAGGCAAATCAAAATACCTCCAGAGTTTCTCTTAGTTCAGAAAATCTGTAAATATCACAATAAGTAATGATAGTGCATGTTATCAGTGATGTGGAAGACTGGCATACATTTGCATTGTTGGTGCAGTTATGAGTAAATTAGTCTAAGAATTTTGGGAAACAGTTTCAAATTACATAAAGTGACTAAACCGCTCATACCATTTGATCCATTTTTCTACTTATAGGCATATATCCCAAAGAGACCAGTGATAAAAAGAAAGGTCCCACAGATTGAAATATTTATAGTAGCAATTTTTATATTAGCATAAAAATGGAAACAAAGTAAGTGTCCATCAACTGGGAAGTGGCTAATAAAATTGTGGCAATTAAATAAAATGAAATTTTATTGTAATATAAGAAATGATGAGTATAATGAACACAGAGGAGCATGGAGAGATTTATATGAATCAACGCAATGTGAAGTAAATAGAATCAAGCAAACTACATACATAGTAACTGCAACAGTAGAAACAGGGGGAGATTATTAAAATTGAGCACCACAAATTTCTAATGTCCAAACTTTGATCCAAACAAGAGAAGACAGTTCCCCTTCACTTTGAAGATAGGGGGACTGTGGTTCAGAAACACAACATGTAATATCAGATGCTTCTTATATATTAGTGTTTTTTTTATATTAGCTTTTATGAAATTTTCTAGAGATGGCCCTCTGAGAGGAAGAGAAAATAGAGAATGATATTTTGGGAGATTTAGATGAAATAAAAGCAATAAAAATTAGCCATTTTGAGACTAAATTTGTCTCTTTGCTACTTCTATTATTCCTGATTTTATTGTCTAGGAAAAATTAAAGCAAGTCCAATCCTTCTTCCATAAGACAATCCTTGAATTTTTTGAGAAAAGATATTATGTCCCATCTTCAGTCTTTGCCTCTCCAGACCAAATGTCTACACCATTTCCTTTAAGCAGTCATCAGAGAGCATGAACTTTAGTCCCTTCATTATCTTGGTTGTCCTTCTTTGGCCACCCCCTGCCTAATTAATATTCTTCTCCAAAAGTAGTGCCCAGATGTGAACAAACTCTTCTAAATGTTGCCTCATCAAGGTCAGGCACACAGGGGCTAACATTTCCCTCTTCTTGTTGAGATGTTCCATTAGCTTAAAAACCTTTCTTAACAATCAAGAAATCTGGGCTGGGATTCTTATAATCTAGCCACCGCTGATTCTTAAAGTCTAGCCACTGGTGAGATTCTTATAATTTAGCCAATAGCTTACTAATGTTCAGACTCCTTAAGAGTCTGCCCAATATGGCGGATGTTCTAATAAACCTTGTCTTTGGCTGAAAGAAGGCTTAGGTCGAATTCTTTCAGGCAGGACTTGAATGTTGTGATTTTGGGGTCCCAGGACCCCTGAACCCCTAAAACACATCATTTTGGTGGCCCATATGGGGAAACTGCCTAACCTCAAGTTCTTCTCCAGCCAAGACTGGAAGGTATGTAAGCTTGTTCCCTCCCCTCTTTTCTTGCTCTGCAGTTGGAGTTGTTCTCCAAGCACCAATCTTGGAGGTGCTTTTCTGGTAGACAGTTACGAGGCTGTCTCTCACTCGGCCTGATGCTTTCAGGTTCTTGGGCCATTGGCTCAGTTAAAGGCCATGGACCTGGGCACACCTTCTGCAGCATAGAGGACAAGGACAGATGCCCTATCCTGAAGTGTATGCTCAATTCTGTTAATTCCCTCGGTGCCTAGAGAATTGGGGAAAACTGCAGTTGCATTTTGGTTCCCTGAGGCTTACTTACTCCCTTCCCTCTGCACCTCTGAATCCTCCTTCATGGAGGTTACAGGAAAAGTTAGAACAGTTAAAAATGTCTTGGCATATTCTGGAAGTATTGTGATTGATCATTAAGGAGTTTTGAAACACCTATACAACCTGGTCATTCCATTCCCTTGAGTCAAGAGGATATCTGTTAAACCCTCTCATAGGAGAAGAGAGTTTCACCGTTTGTCCCTCACTTTTGATTTCACCCTCCCCCACCTGGGAAAGGAAGGAGTAGGGAGGGGTAGCAGCTACAGGGTGGGCCTCCCTGGCAATGGCCTTGGGCCGTAGGGCAACCTTTACCTGGAAGCATCACCCAGTTTCAGCACATCCTGCTCAAGACAATGAAGCTAGACTCCAAATGTGGGTAAGCATGCTCTTTTAAATTTGTACTTTTAACTGTTGATGATGAGATGTTGATTCTCTGTGTAAAGTAGTTTGGAAGCGTATTTAACAAAACTGAAGTCACCTGATTGGCAATGGGTTTGCTTCAAGTTTCAAATTGGTGAATTTTCTGTATCAGTTAGGTCAAGCAACTTTTCATTATTTGGTTACCACTAAAATAATTCAGCTATTGTTGGTTATTGTTTTAATGTGTAAACTAGCCAAAAAGCTTGTTTGGGTTATATCTCTAATGATTGACTTTTTACACCAGGACAAATTTAAATTTGAGATGTAAATCCTGGAAAAGTTTTCCTAAACTGTGATTAGTAAAACTTGCTGTTTGAGGTAAAAGCTCATAGGATTTTATTTTGAGTTGTCTGATGGGTCATAATCCATTGATGATCAATAATCCACCATCTAAAAGAAATGCCACAAGCTATGCAGACAGGCGGATTTGACACTGCATGGTTGGATGTGGGCCCTGCAGTTTTTTTCTGTCATATTTGTGTCTTCCAGACTATGAGTCATTCACTTACACTTGGCAGCAAACAGTGGGTACCAATCATCATTCCCTGAATGCAGCCTGTGCTCGGTTTCAGTCAACCTCCTCTTTGGGACCCCCTTGTTGACCTGAAAGTTGTTAAAGAGACAATAAGCTAGGCGATAAGTAAATTCATATTGTTTTATTCCTTTAAGTTAGCAGCATGTAACATGTTACATGGAGGCAGAGCTTTAACTCTGACTCAATCAAGCAATTATAGCAAGACATTTAAACCCTGACTCAGAATGTATGTGTTTCTCAGTTTTATGGTCTCCATATGTTTAACCGGAGCATGAGAAAGGAAATTTAAATAAGACAGGCAAATGTCAGATCCAGGATATCTGTGTTTCCTTTACCACCATTAAGGTAGTGACACAGGAAGGGGCATTCTCAGTTCACTCAGGAAGAAAAGATTAATTCAGGTTTTTTACCCTTATTGAGACTCAATTGATCTTAAATGATTATCACCCTTGAGACAGGGACAGCTCTATGCCCCTTGCCAGAAGGAAGCAGTTTCAGAAGCCGAGACCTTCACCCTTTACCACAAAAGAATTTGGGTCCCATTTGTTTGAGGGGGGAATGATGAGGATGGGATCTATACCCCAGAAAGGAAAAACCCTGGACTTTCCCACATGGCCAAATCTCTGGAGTTCCACTCAGGCTATAATCCCATCAACTGGCCTTTCATTGTGGCTACACCCAATCTCCCCTCCATTGTCTTACCTCCCTATTGCTCCTGGCCATTTCCCATCCAGATCTCCTTAGGGCCCTCCTCCTGTCACCCCAAACTACTTGGCCACTCCTAGATCCCTCCCACGGGCTTTCTGTATATAAGGTCCATCTTGTTTCCATTAAGATGCTGGGACACTTATAGTCTAGCCACACCTCAGATTTTCACAATCTAGCCAATAGCCCACAGATGCTCAGATTCCTTAAGACTCTGGCTAACATGGTAATTCTTCAATAAACTGTTTTTGGCTGAAAAAAAAATCAAGAAATCTGGGTGAAGAGGAATTGCTTATTTAAAAGGTAATTATAGTCAGAAAGGTGGCATGTAGGCATGATGGGATGATGGCACATGAATGGAGCAGTAAGGAGGATTCAAGTTCCATTTGGGACTATGCATAGATATTTCTTGTGCAAAAGAGCATGCCCTGTTTTCTTGGTGTCCTGGAAATTTGCAATCAGAGAACAGGCTTTCCCAGTGATAACCTTGTACCTCCTATGGCATCCACCTCATGCTTCTAAAATCTTTTTTAGAGCCTTTACATCTGATGGATCTCCCATCTTTCCAACAGTAATATAAGACTCATTCTGATTTAGGTGATAATTACTTCTATGTGTGCCTTCTTCCTACTAGAATGTAAGTTTCCTGAGAACAAGAACTCTTTCCATTTTGCAATATTTTCTGCCACCACCTACTCAGGGATACTAATTTTCTTTTTTTTAAATTAATTTATTTTAATTTATCAACAATCACTTCCATATGCTTTTGAGTTTAAAATTTTTCTCCCCCTTCCTTCCCACCACCCTGCCCAAGACAGCACACAACCTGATATAGGCTATGCATATACATTCTTATTAAACATATTTTCACATTAATGATATTGTAAGTAAGAATTAGAACCAATAGGAGGAATCAACAGGAAGAGGAAACAAAACTCAACAGAAGAGAAAAAAATATCAAATAGTATGCTTCAATCTGCATTCAATTCCATAGTTCTTTCTTTGGATGTGGATCGCATTTTCCATCATGAGGCCTTTGGAGATGTCTTAGATCCTTGTATTGCTGGAAAGGGTCAAGTTTATCAATATTAGTCATCAAACAACATAGCTGTTATTGTGTACAATGTTCTCTTGGTTCTGCTCACTTCATTCAGAATCAGACCATACAAGTCTTTCCAGGTTTTTCTGAAATCAGTCTGTTCATCATTTCTTATAGCACAATAGTATTCCATTCCATTCATATACCACAACTTGTTCAGCCATTCCCCAATTGATGGGCATCCTCTCAATTTCCAAATCTTTGCCACCACAAAAAGAGCTACTATAAATATTTTTGTACATGTGGGTCTTTTTTCCATTTGTATGATCTCTTTGGGATATAGCCCTAGAAGTGCTATTGCTGGGTCAAAGGATATGCACATTTTTATAGCCCTTTGGGCATAGTTTCAAATTGTTCTCCAAAATAGTTGGATCATTTCACAACTCCACCAACAATGCATTAGTGTTCCAATTTTCCCCCATCTTCTCCAACATTTATCATTTTCTTGTTTTGTCATCTTGGCCAATCTGATGGGTGTGATGTGGTACCTCAGAGTTGTTTTGATTTGTATTTCTCTAATCAATAGTGATTTAGAACATTTTTTCATATGACTGTAGATAGCTTTAATTTCTTCATCTGAAAACTGCCTACTCTTATCCTTTGACCACTTATCAATTGGGGAATGACTTGTACTCTTATAAATTTGATTTAATTCTCTCTATATTTTGGAAATCAGGCCATTATCAGAGATACTGGTTGCAAAAATTCTTTCCCAATTATCTACCTTCCTTCTAACCTTAGTTGCATTAGCTTTATTTGTGCAAAAACTTTTCAATTTAATGTAATCAAAGTTATCCATTTTGTTTTTCATAATGTTCTCTATCTCCTGTTTGGTCATGAATTCCTCTGTTCTCCATAAATCTGATAGGTAAACTATACCTTGCTCTCCCAGTTTGCTTATAGTATCAGCCTTTATATCTAAATCATGAACCCATTTTGACTTTATTTTGGTATATGGTGTCAGATTTTGATCAATGCCAATTTTCTGCCATACTCTTTTCCAGTTTTCCCAGCAGTTTTTTTTCAAAGAGTGAGTTCTTATCCCAGAAGCTGGGATCTTTGGGTTTATCAAATAATAGATTACTATAGACATTGACTACTGTGTGTTGCATACTTAACCTGTTCCACTGATCCACCACTCTATTTCTTAGACAGTACTGAGTAGTTTTGATAATTGCTGCTTTATAATACAATTTAAGATTTTGAATGGCTAGGCCACCTTCCCCTGCCTTTCTTTTAATTAGTTCCCTTGATATTCTGGACATTTTGTTCTTCCAAATGAACCTTGTTATTATTTTTTCTAACTTCATAAAATAGTTTTTGGTAGTTTGATTGGTATGGCACTGAATAAATAAATTAGCTTAGGTAGAATTGTCATTTTTTTAATATTAGTTTGGCCTACCCATGAGCAACTGATGTTTTTCCAGTTATTTAGATCTGACTTTATTTGTGTGAAAAGTGTTTTGGGTTTGTTTTGGGAGACAGACTCCTAAATATTTTATAATGTCTACAGTAATTTTAAATGGAATTTCTCTTTCTATCTCTTGCTGTTGGACTTTGTTGGTAATATATAGAAATGCTGATGATTTTTGTGGGTTTATTTTATAGCCTGCAACTTTGCTAAAGTTGTTTATTATTTCAAGCAGTTTTTTACTTGATTCTCTAGGATTCTGTAAGTGTATCATCATGTCATCTGCAAAGAGTGATATCTTTGTTTCTTCTTTGCCTATTCTAATGCCTTCAATATATTTTTCTTCTATTATTGCTAAAGCTAACATTTCCAGTACGATATTGAACAAAAGTGGTGATAATGGACATCCTTGTTTCACCCCGATCTTATTGGAAATGCTTCTAGCTTGTCCCCATTACATATAATGGTTGCTGAAGGTTTTAGGTAGATGCTATTTATTATTCTAAGGAAGACTCCACTTATACCTATGTTCTCTAGTGTTTTTAATAGGAATGGGTGTTGTATTTTGTCAAAAGCTTTTTCTGCATCTATTGAGATGATCATGTGGTTTCTGTTAGTTTTGGTATTGATATGATCAATTATGTTGATAGTTTTCCTAATATTGAACCAGCCCTGCATTCCTGGTATAAATCCTACCTGGTCAGAGTGTATTATTTTTGTGATAAGTTGCTGTAATCTATTTGCTAATATTTTATTCAAAATTTTTGCATCTATATTCATTAGAGAAATTGGCCTATAATTTTCTTTCTCTGTTTTGACTCTTCCTGGTTTAGGTATCAGCACCATATTTGTATCATAAAAAGAATTTGGTAAGACTCCTTCTTCACCTATTTTCCCAAATAGACTATATAGTATTGAAATTAATCATTCTTTAAATGTTTGATAGAATTCGCTTGTCAATCCATCTGGCCCTGGTGACTTTTTACTAGAGAGTTCATCAATGACTTGTTCAGTTTCTTTTTCTGATATGGGGTTATTTAAGTATTTTACTTCCTCTTCTGTTAATCTGGGCAATTTATATTTTTCTAAATATGTATCCATTTCATTAAGATTGTCAAATTTGTTGGCATACAGTTGGGCAAAATAGATCCTAATTATTGTTTTAATTTCCTCTTCTTTGGTGGTAAATTCACCCTTTTCATTCTTGATAATGGTAATTTGTTTTTCTTCTTTTTTAAATTAAATTAACCAAAGTTTTATCCATTTTATTGGTTTTTTCATAAGACCAGCTCTTAGTTTTATTTATTAGTTCAATAGATTTCTTAATTTCAATTTTATTAATTTTTCCTTTGGTTTCCAATATTTCTAATTTGGTATTTAATTGAGGATTTTTAATTTGTTCTTTTTCTAGCTTTTTTTAGTTGTGTGCCCAATTCGTTGATCTCCTCTTTTTCTATTTTATTTATGTAAGCATTTAGATATATAACACTTCCCCTAAGAACTGCTTTTGCTGCATCCCATAATTTTTGGTATGTTGTCTCATTATTGTCATTCTCTTGAATGAAGTTATTATTTCCATGATTTGTTGTTTGACCCGAACATTTTTTAGGGTTAGATTATTTAGTTTCCAATTATTTTTTAGTCTATCTTTCCATGGCCCTTTATTACACATAATTTTTATTGCATCATGATCTGAAAAGGATGCATTTAATCTTTCTGCCTTTCTGCATTGGATTGTGATGTATTTTGCTCTAGTACATGGTCAATTTTTGTGTATGTGCCATATAACAGCGAGAAAAAGGTGTATTCCTTTCTATCCCCATTCAGTTTTCTCCAGAGGTCTATCATACCTATTTTTTCTAATGTTCTATCCACCTCCTTAATTTCTTTCTTGTTTATTTTGTGGTTAGATTGATCTAGTTTGGAAAGGGGGAGGTTGAGGTCCCCCACTAGTATAGTTTTGCTGTCTATTTCTTCCTATAACTCCCTGAACTTCTCCTCTAAGAATCTGGATGCTATACCATTTGGTGCAGATATGTTTAGTAATGATATTATTTCATCATCTATGGTGCATTTTAGGAGGATGTAGTTTCCTTCCTTATCTGTTTTGATAAGATCTGTTTTTGCTTTTGCTTTGTCTGAGATCAGGATTGCTACCCCTGCTTTTCTTTACTTCAGCTGAAGCATAATATATTCTGCTCCAGTCTTACCTTTACCCTGTGTGTGCCATTCTTTTTCAAATGTATTTCCTGTAAACAACATACTGTAGGATTATAGTTTTTTATCCATTCTGATATCTGCTTCTGTTTTATGGGAGAGTTCATCCCAATCACATTCACAGTTATGATTACTATCTGTGTCTTTCTCTCCATCCTTTCCCCCCTGTTTATGCTTTTCTTTCTCCTTTCTCCTTCCCTTCCTACTAGTGTTTTGCTTTTGGCCACCACCTCTTTCAGTCCCACCTCCCTTCTATTAGCCCTTTCTCTTTTCTTCCCCTTTACCCTTTACTGCTTCTTCTCTCCCTTCTCTCCCCCCTCCTTTTTCTTTCCCCCTTTCCCTCCTACTGCCTATAGGGTAAGTTAGATTTCTATACCTGACTAATTATGTTTTTCCCTTCTTGAGCCAAATCTGATGAGAGTAAGGTTCAAACAATGCTTATCTACCTCCCTTCTTTCCCTTTGCTGTAATAGGCTTTTGTGTGTTTTCCTGTGATGTAATTTACCCTTGTCTGCCTCCTTCTTTCTCAGTACATTTTTCTTAGGTCAGAACAATCCACTTACTTGGATCCATTTAACCCACTTGATTAGATTTTTTTTTTTATCATCACATCAAAGTCAACTTATATCCACCCGTTTTATGTATACTCCTTTAACATGGGGTAATAACAATATAATCCTCAAGAGCTAAAAGTGTTGTCCTCCCTTGTAGGGATGTAAACAGTTTGCCCTTATTAACAACATATTATATCTTTCTGTCCCATTTACCTTTTTATGTTTCTCTTGAGTCTTGTACTTGAAGATCAAATTTTCTGTTGAGCTCTGGTCTTTTTATCAGGAAGGTTTGGAAGTCCTTTATTTCATTGAATATCCATCTCCTCCTCTGAAAGATCATGCTCATTTTCTCTGAGTAGTTGATTCTTGGTTGTAATCCAAGCTCCTTTACCTTACGGAATATCATATTCCATGCCGTATGGTTTTTAATGTAGAAGGTGCAAGGTCCTGTGTAATCCTAACTATGGTTCCATGATATTTAAATTGTTTCTTTCTGGCTGCTTGCAGTATTTTCTCTTTTACCTGGTAATTTTGGAATTTGACTACTATATTCCTTGGTGTTTTCAATTTGGGATCTCTTTTAGGAGGTGATCGGTGGACTTTTTCTATGGCTGTTTTACCCTCTGGTTCTAGGACTTCAGGGCAGTTTTCCTTGATTTCCTGAAAGACACTGTCCAAGCTTTTTTTCCGTCATGATTTTCAGGTAGACCAGTAATTTTTAAAGTGTCTCTCATGGATCAATTTTCTATGTCAGTTGTTTTACCAATGAGGTATTTTAAGTTTTCATCTATTTTTTTCATTTTTTTGTTTCTGTTAGACTGATTCTTGCTCTCTCATAGAGTCATTAGCTTCCATTTGGTCAATTCTAATTTTTAACAAATTGTTTTCTTCTATTAGATTTTGTACCTCCTTCCCCATTTGGCCAATCGTATTTTTTAGGGATTTGTTTTCTTCAGTGTACTTTTTTTCCAGTTGACCAATTGTATTTTTAAAGGACTCTTCTACCTCTCTCATTTGATTTTTAAAATCCTTCCTGAGCTCTTCTAAGAAGACTTTTTGGTCTTCAGACCAGTTCATATTCCCTTTTGAGGTTCCAGATGTGGGTTTGTTGACAGTGTTGTCCTCTTCAGAATTTCTGCCTTGATCTTCACTGTTCTCATAATATGAATCTATGGTGCATTTCTTTTTGCTCATGGTGTTTGAATTTTTCCTGGCCTTTACAGAGCTTGAGCTCTCCTGTGGGGAGCAGAGGGCACTGACCCAAGCTTTTTGTGTTGGGAGCCTAGGTCTTGATCACTGGCTTTGTGTGATGGGGCCTCCGATGTTGGCAGTTGGAGGCTGTAGGGTTCTGGCAGCTTACATGCTGTTGGGCTGGATTCAGCAAGGCTGGAACTCTCAGACAACTCTAGGTTACCTGCTTTTCCTTTCCTTTCACTTTCTTCAGCTCCTTTCAGATGGATATTGTAGGGTGTTTATCTGCCTGGGGCCCTTTGTAGTGCTGCTTCCCTTATTTTTGCTGAGACACTGAGAGACCCATTTGCTGTAGAATAACACAGCACCTAGTGGTTTTCTGAGCTAGTTTCCACAGGTTTTCCCACCCTCACTGAGGCACTTGGAGATCCAGGTGTTGGTGTTTGCCTGCTCCACCACCTGGGTTTCAAGATCTCCTTCTGGTATGCTGAGGTGGGGCTTTCTGCTAGCTTGCTGGGATACCTCTAATTCTGTACTGCTCGCCTTCCCCCAGGGCAAGAGGGGCCTTTCCTGTTAATCCCTCAAGTTACCTGGGCTACTGGACTGCTACTCCCTGTCTTTCTTCTGGTTTGGCTGTTCCAGGGTTTTTACTGGGGCAATATTTTCTGGGCTTTCAGAGGTTGATAGGGGAGGGTGAGAGTGACTACCTTTTTACTCTGCCATCTTGGTTCCCAGAAGTGGAAGTCAAAACTCTAGGGACACAGATTTTCATTTGATCTTCCCCAAATCAGACTAAAAGTGTCAGCTGAGGAACAGGGTTGTCTGGGTTGACAATCAGCATTGACATGAGCTTTCATTTTACCAAAATAACTTGTCCAAAGCCCTCGACTAGTTCCAAAATCACTAAGTTTGAAAAGTTTGCTTTTGAACCAGAGGACCAGAGTCAGGTGAGTTACTAAAGATGTCTTACACCAAGGGTCTCAGAATAGAGGATTGATCTGAGGAATAAAATGGAAGTAAGGAGAGAGAGCACCAAGAAGGATGGGCAGTGTGGTGCAATATGAAGTGCACTCGAGTTGGACTCATACATCCATAGTCAGATACTAACTATGGATGTGAGTCTGGACAAGTCACCAAACCTTTCTGGTCCTCCAATTTCTTTTCTGTAATGTGAGAGATGGGGAGTAGATATATAGTTCACTTCTATATCTCTGTTACCTCAGTAGTTCCTCAATTTCCTCATCTGTAAAGTGAACAGATTTAACTACATATCATCTGAAGTAACTAATGACTCTCATCCCATGATCCTATGAAGAGTAAAGTTCCCTTCTAGCTTAAGATCTATAATATTGAGGCTTCTCAAGGCCTCAAATGAGGATTTGGGGTTATTGACCTCTGCTATCTTATCATTCTATTCCTATGATGCCATGTCCTCCACTGTGATCATGTAACAACAAGCATTTTAAACTTTGTCCAAAGAGTCACAGAGCTTTTCAATATGCCCATAATAGACTTTACATTAGACATTCCCTGCAATGAATGATGCTTCATTGAATGGAGAACTACAGAAGTGAGGAAAACCTTCCATGTTAACTTGTTGTTCCGTATAACTTACCAACTTTCCAAAGGTGTTCAAGTTAAAGTTTTCTTCCTCTGAGGCAGAACAGGGCTTGGTGCCACACCCACAGGGAGGCCTGCCTCAGCTTGCCATTCCACAGAATCAGGATCAGTGAGTGGCCAAAGGGATAGAGCAACATGAATGACATTCCCAAATTGGAAGCCAGCTTACTCTTTGCCTCTGAATGGCTCCAGAAGATGTCAAAGAAACCCATATAGTACAATAAAATGAGAATGAGGAAGGAAGACACGGCTTTCATGGCTCGAACATGGACCTCTGTGCTAGGGTCTCTGGAACCTGTGGCATTGAGTTGCATCTGTCGAGTGTGCCTCCACAAGGAGACAAAGAGCAGGGAGAAGGAGATTGTAGACAGAGTAAAAGGAATAAGACTCAGAAGGCCAAAGAAGACCTGGAGCACAAGCAGTTTATTTTTACTCACTTGGACATCCTGGGACACATTTCTCTTCTTTCCTCCACTAAAGATGTTGTGATAATAATAATGCATTCTCTCCATCATTGGAAAGATAATAGACAAAGAGATAATCAAGGGCCCCCAAAGAAGCATGAAGAGCATCCTGTCAATTCTCCATTTCATCCAGAGGAAAAGGGGATTAGAAAAGTTGGTGATCTTCAGGAAGTAGAAGATGCTGAGGATAGTGGAAAACCAAATATTTGCAGTGTGAGTCAGTACAAAGAAAACATCCATTATTCTTACTCGGCTGGGTACATCAAAAGAGATTAAAATTGAATAGCTATTCCATATTATTGCACATGATAATCCAATTCTGGAGATGGCCAAACTGACCAGGATGAGGTCACTTTGTAGAAGTTTTTTGCTCTTGACACAGTCAATGCCATTCACCAGAACTATGAAAACATTTACCAGAAAGCCCAATAGAAACTCACCAGTTATTAGAGCCATCAAGATTTTCTCCCCACTACTTAGCATGTCAGCTGAAAGCAGATCACTTCAGAAGTTACCAATATTTATAATACTTTTGATGCTGCTGCTGTGGGATTAATTTCCAGGCAAAATGAGCATGGAATGATATGTTTTTCTACTACTTGGTGATGCAGTAACTTTTTATCTGTCTTTAGTAAAGTTTCTATATTAGGCAAGAAAATGTCTAGTCCTCTGTTAGAATATCTTCATCAAGATAAACTCTGTCCCTTCCCAACAGCTCAGTTAAATTTGCCCATCTAAGACACAATCTCTCTCTGTGGCATTTCTTTTTCCTCTTGGGAGGTGATCATAAAAAGCATTAGATTCCTATGTTAAGATGCAAATAGGAAGAGGTCATCTTTCAAAATTTTCCTCTTTGTGTCTCAGCCAATTTTGTGTCCAAACACATGAGCTGTGTATGATGAATCTCACCCAGTGATGTAAAACATGGTAGTTGTAACAAAGCCATAAGTGCAGAGATTATGCTTTATCTCCATCATTTCCCATCACACTGAATATAGATGTTACCACCAATTGTTTATAAAGATCAAACTCATAATGGGTATTTCTGGTAAGTTCCTTTTAGGTTTGAGATTTATAAATAAATTCCAATATAATGGGCCTCTAATCTGAGTGGTTCACACTCAAATATAATATTTTTCTTTTAGCTTTCAGGGTAACTCAGACAAAGCAACATACCATGCCAATTCTACTATAAAGACCTACCATTAGCATCAGGCTAGAAAGCAGAAACTATTGGTCAACCACCATCTTTATGTTGAGTTCTGTGCACAATAAGCTTATAGAGAAAAGATGATAACAATTCACATGCATCTAGTGTCTTAGGTTTTCCAAAGTGCTTTCTTTGCAGTAACCTTTGGAGATATGAATTCAAAGGCTATTTTTCCTTTTCTTTAAGATAAAAGAATAGGTCTAGCAAGGTGAGATGACATGTCCAGGTATCACAGAATCAAAAGTCTGAACTAGGATTTTGACCTTGTGTATACTGATAGACATTCAGCTAGAAGAAGTAATCACCTCCTTAGAAACCAACTTATTTATTATAAATATATTATTAGGCACCATCCCCTTAATCAGTTTTTCACTTCCCAAATCCACAGTTGGGTTTGAATGCTTGGAAGTTCAGCTCAAGAAAGGACCTCATTGTCCCATAAATTATCTAGTCAGGTGATTTTCAGAATCA